>NC_080633.1:31326317-31640067 GCF_027579445.1 Ammospiza nelsoni | reverse complement strand
GTGACGTGTAATATAAGTGAAGTGGGATTTAATGATGAACTAGGACTGAAATAGGGTTTTCCCAACCTGAAAGATGTTATTATTCTGCCCAGTCTGATGCTACAGGAGGAAGTGCTGTGTGGCCCTGCTCTCTGCTGCTGCTTCTGCCTTGGGTCTGGAGGCATCACTTCAAGGATTTCAGGACTGGTCTCTGCAAAATACTGCTTGGGCCATGAGGGTCTTCACCTTTGTTTTACTGACTGAAGTGGGAGGATTGTAAGCTCAAGCTGAGCTTGTTTGCCTTCTTTTGAGGTCTCTTTGTACCTTTTCTCTGTAAGAATGGACTAAGTGAACCTTCCCTGCAGGTTTGGCTGTGGGAGAGAGGTTTGCTAGTGACAGAATGGAAGTGGTATAAACAAAAAAATACTTTATTTAATGAACACACTTTGCATAAAGTAATCTAGAAACCAGCCAAACTAAACAGCTTTAGTTACAGAGAGGAAACAAATGTTTTCATGGTACAAAAGATATCTTGTGAATCTTTCCCTGGGGCACAAGTTCCAACCCACTTGTTATTTCAAGAGAGAAAGAGATCTTTCTCTACCACTTTCAGAGCTCTTCCTCCAAGTCCCTTTTGGCAACTATATGCTCACCATTCAGGAATGTTCCTGCTGTAATATTCTTCAGTCCAGTTTGCCAGCTTATTTATCATTGATTGAATGATCCTCTTTAAGGTTTTTGTTATAAAAAAATAAGTTCTCCTTTTAATATAATTTCATGTTCCATCAGCATTAAGACATGGTATACTCATTCCTTCATTAAGATAAATACTAGAAGAAAACAATGGTTTTCCTTGAGCTGTTGGTATAAGTATATATATATATATATATATATATATATATACACATATATATATATATGTATATATGTATGTATAAGTAATTATATATACTTATAACTTATATATATATACTTATATACTTATTTATATATATAAGTAGTTTCCTTGATATATTGAAAACAAGACCAATTCTGTTTTCTGTAGAGCTGAGAGCTCTATTTTAGAAAAAAACCAACCAAATTTAACAAACAAAATCTCCCCTCCAAAAAAAACCCACCAAACCCAAACCCCAGAAACAAAACCCAAATCCCCCACAAAAAACAAACCCATATTTCAGTTTTTGGTCCAGATTTCTCTGGACAAATAATTAACCTTTTTTTTTTTTTTCCCAGAATGCAAGCAGATCTAGTAAGCACAAATATAGCTTTTGCTGCTCAATATAGCAACTTCCTTACAAATTTTGTTGTTGGACAGTGTTATTTCAGTGTGGTCTGCTGCTGCCTTTAGCAGTTTCAGTACACACTTCTGCTTTAGCTGTAGTTTTCCATACTATGGTACTCTTACCAGAAGTTCTGTGTGTTCATTAAAGTGTGATGTCACAGATTTTTATAAATCAAATATTCACCTTGACTAAAGTCTGAGATACAGCCTGCTGGGGATGCAACATACTTTAAGAGCTGTTTTTCTGATGTTCAACATTGCCCAGAACTGTATCCCACCCTTCAGAAATCAGGTAAAATCTTTCTGGTTCCTTTGGTTCACTATTTATCAGGAAAAGTGGGTTTGCCTGCCTGGGTGGAGTATTCATTAGAGTTTGTAAAGCTTGCTTTGCTTTGGATATGTGTCTTAGTGTAAGTCATATCTCTTAAGAATGTGAGTTTTGGCAGTGCTTGATACTGGCAAGAGCCCTAATGTGATACAGAGCTGGCAGGAGTGCTTTTGCTGGTATGGAGTATACTCAGAGCCCTGGAATCACTAAAAACAGCCTGAATTGCTTTCGCCAGCGTTACTGTATTATTAAACATTTTCTAGCACAGTCCTGTCAGAGGAGCAGTTTTCACCCCCACGCTTCTCTTGGTTATTAATTGTTATTTTACTGGGAGGAGTGTCCAAGCTGATCCTGATGTGTAGATATCGTTGGCCTGAATATTTTCTGCCAGGGAAGTTTTTCTACCATTTGTGGGAAGGGGCGGGGGAAGAATGATATATTTGACCATGTCTGAGTGGATTCTTTATACCCAGAATGTCCTGACATTGAACCTTTTTCTCCTCTCCCAGATGCAACTGTAAATCATAGTGTAGTGACCACAGATAATTTGTGTTGGAAATAATTATAGAGGTAACTGTCACGTAGCCTATGGTTAATAGTGCCCCTCTTCTAATGTCTTGATGGGCAAGGAGTTTGTATGGAGTTTGTATTTGTTTTCTCATGAGCTTTAGGAACAACTGAAATGAATGGGATGAGAATGAAACAGGGTAAAGTGAGGCCTTGGTGTTTCCCATGCTTTGGATGAGAGCTGCAGCAAACAGATGCAGGTCCAAGAGCACATGCCAAGTTCTGCCTCAGCTGTTCCATCTGCTGCAAGCAAATAAAATATGTTTACACACAGAACCTAAGTGTGCCCTTTGACCCTACAGTCATTGCAAGGTTCAGCCATCAAAACATGTAGTAATTTAAATACTAAATCAGTGAAAGAGAAAGCACATACTGTAATCAGACAAGAAGAAAAGACATGGCTGCCATTTCCCATGCATGTTATGCTACTTCAAGCCATCATGTGATTTTTTTATGCTCCCAAACACTCCAGCATCCTGTCACCATTACCAGTACGATTGCAAAAGCTAAAGGGTGTGGCTTGGTGGCATTCACCTACCTCCAAAGCGAGGTATCCTGTGGTGCTGCTTTTGCCCTGGAGTTGGCATCTGCTGGAGACCATCTCTACTGTACTGCTGTGCTTTTTCCGGGCTCAGATGGACTGGCCCACCATGTCTGGATTTCATCCAGGGCTTGCCAAATACATGTCCTCCCATCTTCCAGACTTTCCATCTTGGAATTATCCTCATTTGTCTCTCTTCTGTTCCAGGAGATTTCTCCCTAAATTCCACTGATTTCAATGACAGAAATATATCTGAGAAGTGGGTAAACCTTAGCAAACAAAAAAAGGAAAAATAAAATTGCCAGGTGAGTCTGTCAGCATCTGCTGTTGGTTTTGTCTGTGTGTACACCATGCATGTACAACCAGTGCAGTTAATTAAACCCGTGAAAGCGCTTATTAACTGCCCACATATTATTTGGCATTCCTAAGGCCTAGGAATCTAAATCTCTTTCTGGAAGACTTTGCTCTGAAAACAAGCCAAACTGCAGAAAACTGCAGTGTCTCATCAAATGATGTTCAAAAAACTGCTGTTGCAGTGCCAGGGTTTCTGAGGAGTCTGGAAATGAAAAGTTGGCTGGTCAGAACTGTTTCTGGAGTGGTAGCAGACTATGCGGTGCTCTTTTAAATATCTGGTTTAGATGCCTTCAAGGTAAGCTTTATTATGCAACAAGACATAAGTGGCAGACTTTAATAAATATGTGGGAACTAATAGATGGTCACTATTGCAGGGAAAACCCAGATAGACTAGGTTATTAATACTTGGGCCCTTTTGTAGTTAGGAGTTTTCCAGTGCCTAAAGGGATGCTACAAGAAAGATGAAGAGAGACTTTTTAGAGGCATGTAGGGATAGGGTAAGAGAAAAAGGCTTTAGATTGAAAGAGAATAAGTTTAGATTTGATATTAGGAAGAAATTCCACACTGAGAGGGTGGTGAGGCACTGGAACAAGTTACCCAGAGAAACTGTGGATGCCCCATCCCTGGAAGTGTTCAAGGACAGGTTGGATGGGACTTTGAGGAACCTGATCTAGTGCAAGTTGTCCAGCCCAAATAATTGTATGATTCTATAGCTTTATGAGACCCAGAGATCAACTCAAGTCTTGTAGATGTTTTATGTAAGTCACCAGGGTCCCAACTGCAGCTTTATGGGTTCTAAACTCATTTTCTACCTGAGAAACAATTGGAGGGACACTATTTTAATTGAATTTTGATTAATCCCTACAAACAGGGATATTAAAAGTCCTCAGCCTAAACTTAAAGTCTTTCCGTTTAAGATAAAATACCATTAATTATTTTTTAAATTATTCTTTATTCAGAAGAATGGATTGATAAAAACATCTGGCTCTGAAAATACTTCTACTTTTAACCAACATTACTTTTCTGAGGTAATGTTCCATTCAGAGAAATGAAGCCTAGGAAAGGTACCTTACCTAAACAGAAATCTTAAAGAGTAGTCTGACATAATCGAAAAGGGATTGAAATTTAGAGTTTAGATCACCAAAATCTTAATTTATTATTAGATTATATTGGTATGACAGTGAGTTTCAACAGGTTTGGGTTGTCATTGTCATTAGTATTAGACACACATGAAAGACATTATCTACCTCAAGAAAGCTCAAAAACCCCAGAAAATTAAACATGTAATGCTAATTAAATGCTTGCTTTCATAACAGCTCTGGGCAAGCCACTAAATGTCACTGGAAATTTTTCCCTTCTCTTCCTGGTATCTGACAGGGCTTATCTGTCCTACATTTCTATTTTCAGATCTTAATTGTCCCAACTATGCCTTTAGAGAAGCAGTGGTAGTAGAAACCACCCAATTTTTCTGTAACTGGTCGTTTTAACACCATAGAGTGAATAACTATGCTGTATTACTCTAACATCCTGCTTCTGATAGCAGGATAAAGCTCTCTCAAAAATCTATCTGTTGCTTAAATCGTTTGGATATGGGGCATCTCTTTCTTCATCTTTGTCATGTATGGTGAGGTGGGAGAGGCTATTTGCTGGATTGGGTGGGAGAAAAAGTGTTCGATTCTCTCAATGGTGCTGTAATGGACTGAACATTTCATTGAAATAGTTGGCCAAAAATTTCATTTTTTTCAGGATGAAACTGTTTGCTGAGTTTCACTCCACTTTGCTGTCACATCAAACATTACCACTTATTTTGGCAGGTTGCTTATTTGTTGGAAATTGCCCACCAATTAACACTATTCATAAATATCCAGGATTCTGTCTTTCTCCATTTTTTAATCCTGTCTGACTTACACTTCAACTTTTTGAATGCATGTTTAGGAAGCCTGTGAAACCTCTTTCCATGAACTCTCTTTCTTCTGTGAGTCCTTAGAGTCATAAACCCACAGGTAGCAAATTAAAACAGGATAGGCAAATCATCCCTTCTCAAATCATCCCTTCTCAAGTCCCTGTTACCTTCCTGTCACGTTTTTCTTATCTGTCTGTTCCTGTAACCTTTCTCCTTCTAAACTTTATTCTATGAAATTCTTAAGTCACTGAAAAAAACCGCCTGCAATATAACATGTGGGAAAATTTACTATTTCTTAAAGGATATGGGGCTAAAAAGGAACGTTTTTCTCCTCACCCTGCCAAATGTTTCTCTATTCCCTCCTCTGTAGATATGTTATGTTAGGCCACTGCCACCCCTCCTTCACTTGCTTCCTTATATCCAGTTGTCTGATTCTCTCGCATACACAGAGATGCCTAAACCGGTCATACAGGTTCAAGCAATTTCAGTCACAGTATTCACTGCCAGTAAATCTAGTTATTTCTAACTTGACCTTAATCAGAAGGCCACTCTTTGAACCCCTCCCAGCAATTCAGTATATCTGCAGCATGGCATGTGAGAACAGAAAATCCTCAGTCTGTTCAGTGGCACACAAGGAGCACATGCTTCCTCCTTCTCCTCTGCTTATCTCTCTCCCCCCTAAGGTGAAACTTGCACACCACCTCCCCTGGTTTCAGGTGTAATCATAAACCAGCTCAAGGCAATTATGGGTAATGTAGTCCCATGGTTCACGCCTGTCTGTTGGAACCAGCGGTGCCAGGTTCCTGCTAGACTGCACATTCCAGCAGGCATTGCTCAGCACTCCCAAGAGGGAGGCTGGCCAGGTGTGCTCCGGCACCACCTGAACTCTGAGCACGCCAGAGTGTTTCAAAGCCAGAGCAGCAATAAGTGCTCCTTCAACAGTACTGATGTCTTGAACAAAAACATAATTTGGATCTAGGGAAAAGCTCTGTTTCCAGAATGGTGAGTTTGCTTTTGTTTTTCTTTCAAGTATCTTTTGCTGGTTACATTTAAAATGCATTGGAGGATCTTAAATATCAGAGTGGTTTTTTGCCTGGCACTATTGCATCAGTCCAGTACTATCTTTTGGCCATTGCTAGTTCCAGGTGCTACTGAAAAAGGTGCAGAACTTATGGACATTTTGAATTGCATGATATCGTACCCCAGGGTGATTTGGGATGTGTGGAGAAAGGCACCTGCTAAGTGTTGGTGATTACCTTTGTTGAGAACATAAGTAATTGTGACCCTCCTAAAATTTTTAATCAGTTTTAAGCTCTCCTTCTCTGTTCTTTTTATTTCTGTGAAATGAGCTGCTGTAGATTGGGGAGGGTGTGTGCGCATGCAACTCTGTGGGCTTTGTGGGTTTTTTTGCTGGTTGATTGGTTGGTTTGGTTTTATTGAAGCACTAAATGAACTAAAACAGTCCATGCTTGCAGCTGTTGGGTTGGCCTCCAGCTTTTGAGGTCAGAATGGTGAACACCCCCTAACAATCCTCCCTGAGAACAAGGCAGCCATTAGAAGTCAGAGAAAGAGACTTTAAAGAGCACATAAACTTCTGGACACTAAATTTTTCATTCTCTATTAAAAGAATCCTTGAAAGGTAATACCTTCAGCCTAAGTGGAGGCAAGACCTATCATGCTGACATACCTTGAACCACCTCCCTCTATGGCTAAAAAATAACAAGGAGAGTTGGCAGCTTGTAGAAATAGAAATATTTAAGTGAAAGACAAAAAAAAGAAACAGCTCTTGTTCTTTTCCTACCTATTATTACCACACAGCTAATACCATTTTTTTTCATATGGAGGTATTTTTTTTTTAAGAAGAAAGATCAAAATGTTAACAGCTTGAAAATAGTTTTTGACTGGCATTATTATAAAAGGGAAATAGGTGTCCTCCTGAGTAACTGATACAGGGAGAGAAGAAGTGAAGGACTTATTGCTACTGGGTAGATCTTGGGAGGCTAAAATTGCTGCACTGGCAGCACTTTCCCTGGCCCAAAATCATGTATTTGACAGTAGTTAATAGAAAAGGCCCTGACACTGAATTTACACTCTGAAAGCAGCTGCAGAGTGTCTGTGTTGGGTGGGACATACACAACAGGATTAACAGCACAAGTTCAAGCTGGTTCTTGACGTGTTAGAATCCAGAGTTTGGTGTTTGCCTTGGGTACATTAACAGCCGGGAATACCTACATTTGTATTCACTACTACAACAACAATATCCTGTGGGAGTATGTTCAACAGGCTAATTACATAGAGTCATAGAGTCAAAGAATTGCTTAGGTGGAAAAGACCCCTAAGAACATAAAGTCCAACCATTACACCAGCACTGCCACGTCTGCCACTAAACCATGTCCTTGAGAGACACACCTATGCATCTTTTAAATACCTTCAGGGATGGTGACTCCACCACGTCTCTGAACAGCTTGTTCCAAAGCTTGACAACCCTTTTGGTGAAGAATTTTTTTGTAATATCCAGCCTAAGTGTTACCTGGCACAACTTGAGGCCATTTCCTTCTGCCTTATTGCTTGCTAGCTGGGAAAAGAGGCTGACCCCCACCTCACTCTACAGCCTCCTTTTCAGGTAGCTGTATAGAGTAATAATGTCCCCCTTGAGCCTCCTTTTTCCCAGCCTAAACAACCCCAGCTCCCTCAGCTGTTCCCCAAAATACTTGCGTCCCCTTTCATCAACTTTTTTTGCCCTTCTTTGGACTTGCCATAGTATGTTGTAATAGAAGGTTTATTTAGCATTTAAATATTTGGTGTAAGTTCGTGTGCTGTCTTGCTTCCTTGTCTTTCTCCTCTTGTTATGAGAATGGCTAATTGGGTTCAATTGCACACTTCTTTGTTATTTAATGTTTTTGTAACTCTTTATCATAGTGATTTCCCCCTTTGGCCCAGCAATATTTGTGTTTGGTGGACTATCTGTGAGAGATTTCTATGAATGGTATCCAAGGGAAAAAATATCTTTGATGCTCACTATCTCTGAATTTGGATGCCATTCCTCTCTATTATTCAAAATAGATAAACTCAAGATCCTTGAGAAGCTACGTGTGTTCATGCCACTGTAAACTTTGGCACAAGTCTCTGCAGGGAAGTCCACCCTTGAAATATGAATACAAATATGTGGAACAAACACCAAAAACTGGCACAGTGCAGAAGTATAAATCACACTGCTGTAAAAGGCAAAAGACTGGCTTTTTTTTGGACAGAACAGCCAAATATTCAGCCTAATCTGATGATCTCTAGAGGATGTCCTCCTGTCTGAAAAGCTGAGCTCTGAAGTAGTGGCAGCTGTAGTTCATCATGACATAGTGCATTTCACCACAGACATGGCGCATACTTGTAACAAAATCTGTAAAACAATAAGCGTAGTTCTGTCTGGAACTATAGGCTCTTCTATCACTTCTATTGCATTAATTGTAATTTATCTCACAGGTGGAAAATAAACCATGATAAATAAATAAAATAAAATAAATAAATAAATAAAATTTTCCACAATGGAAAATAAAATATGATTTGGAAAGATAAAAAAAGCCACTTGAATATCATCCCTCTCCTTATGTCCCATATACTGCTGCTATCCCCAAACGTTTAGTCAAGTTTTACCTTAGATCTTTTTAACTTCTATGGAAGCCTTATCTTCTCATCTCTTGCCATCTTTCTGGAATTATTTTCAGTTCATCTCCTCCAAGTCTGCAATTTCAGGAGAAAATAGGTAGGTTTTTCCAGAAACTGAATTTCAGAGTAAAATGATATCATATACTAATGGAAAACATGTAACTTCAATTACCCCTGCAATATTTTACCATCTTTTCATCTGCTTCTCAGTACAGATGAGTATCCCATTTGCATTTCTGCATATCCTTTGTAAACTGCTGAAGGTCATGCTTAAGCTTTTCCTAAGAAATTTCAACTAGATTAGAAATCAATGTTTATGAGTAATTTTAAATTGTTCCTTTGAGACCACATTTTCTTATCTACAACAAACTTACTCTCACTCTGGTTTTAGGCTTTCCTGTAGTTCTTCATAGTCTGCTGTAGTGTTAATAATCTCAGTAATTTTGGTTCATGAGCAAACACAGTCAAAGCATTCTCCACTGACTTTCCCTTTCCAGCCTCCAGAATTTCCTCAAAGAGCCTATTGTGTACTTCAATATGTGGGGTCACTGCAGTACATCCCTACCAAGGAGCAGTGGTGAAGCTGAATCAGGGCTTTGAAACACTGAAAGCACCAGAAAACTGAAACAATTGTGTAGCTTGTGGCAAAGGAGGTTTTGGGCTCTTCTTTGGTGTCCTTTTGGTGATGAGCAAAAGTTTTTAGGTTTGGAGGTACATGAAATTTTATAGAAGGCATATACTGATTATTTGCTGTAAGAGTAGGAGTCCTTTTTTTGTGCAGCTGAACTTCACCTTGTAAGCCAGCCTAATCAAGGAGAAGATGGCTATTTAGCTGAAAACTATATTATATGCTGCCTCTCCCTTGCTGTGTGAGTTACTCTGCAGGCTGAAATGCTCTGAAATCCCAAAGCCCAGAAGAGAATAATTGAGGCCTTATGTCTGGGATATGTACTTACAAAAGAATTTAGATGACAATTATTTGAGTCCAAAATGTAAAGAGTGGACTATGTGGCCATTTTCTTCAGCTCTCTCAATAGGGAAAGGACCTTTTTGAATTTTTAGAGAAAGTCTGCTTTCACTGGAGACTCAAAGTACTTACAAATCTTTGTATTCTTCTCTGCTGCACACCTGTGAGATGGAAAGCTGCCACCTCGCTTTGGGTAACTCCTTGAACACCATTTAAGCTCAGTAGTGGCTGGGTGCTGCAGAATGGGCTAGTCCCCTTTCTCATGCCCAGCCATTGCTCCCTGCAGGCCAGCACAGGAGGACACTGAGTCATTGTGCCTGGACCAGCTCCGGGTGGGACCAGATAAGCACCAGTGTTGATGCAAAGGAGACACAGGACTGCTGTTTTCTGGAGCAGCCAGACAGACAGCCACCAGTCAGATGGCATCCCCAAGACCAGGCTTAGCCTCAAGCACAGTGCCACATGATCTCATTTATTTTCTAACACTTTGAAGACTTGGGAGACTTGACCCTTCTTCTATTCCAGGCTTGCTCTGAACTAATTCTTTAATCTCTCTCTCTCTCTCCATGGAGGCATATAATATTTCCCTGCATTAAATAGGGGCTCACAAGTACTTAAACTGATTAAAATTATTCTAGATCATATTGTTTTATACTTTAATCTGCACTGACCTCTAGTTACATATAATGATATTATTTCAGGTTTTGTCTGAACCTGCTAATAACTGCCAACAGCCTTGCTGGTCCATTGTGCCAGTCATCCTGTGATCATGCCAAAGGAAGCAGCTCCTTTCCCCTGGCTGAATAAGCTGTATCGCAAAACATTCGTGTAACAACTTGACAAGGAGTTGTTCAAGCTCTCCCCTGAGCCTACGTCTGTAAAAAATTCCAGAAGTTTCACAAGTCAATGCAAAGCTTGTGACCCATCTGTAGAAAATCCTAAAGCCTCATTTCTGTCCTATTATCCTAATGGGACCAAAGTTTGGATATGTATTTACATTTAGAATAAACTGTTTTTCAACATGCACTAAGCTGTGTAATTAAAAAGAAATGACATTGTCTGAAATAAGTTGGGGGAGGGACAACTGACAAAGCTTTGAAGTGGTTGGTTTATATTCATACATGATCTCACACAAGACCTCTGAGCCCTGGAGAAAAGGCTGTGATGTGATGATAACCTTCTTGGGTTCATTCTGATCCACAAGCTTTAGCAGGATGTCTGTAAAGGTGGGAGGAGTGGTGCACAGCAGGGAGACAAGAAATATCAATTTATTCATAGCACTGCTCTAATTCCTGTAGCACTAATTGTTACCTGTTGCTCTGTGTGAAATTATAGTGTCTCAAACACGAGTAATGACAGATTGTTCTGCTCAGAGACTCCTTTTCTTTTCTTTTCTTTTCTTTTCTTTTCTTTTCTTTTCTTTTCTTTTCTTTTCTTTTCTTTTCTTTTCTTTTCTTTTCTTTTCTTTTCTTTTCTTTTCTTTTCTTTTCTTTTCTTTTCTTCTTTTCTTTTCTTTTCTTTTCTTTTCTTTTCTTTTCTTTTCTTTTCTTTTCTTTTCTTTTCTTTTCTTTTCTTTTCTTTTCTTTTCTTTTCTTTTCTTTTCTTTTCTTTTCTTTTCTTTTCTTTTCTTTTCTTTTCTTTTCTTTTCTTTTCTTCTTTTCTTTTCTTTTCTTTTCTTTTCTTTTCTTTTCTTTTCTTTTCTTTTCTTTTCTTTTCTTTTCTTTTCTTTTCTTTTCTTTTCTTTTCTTTTCTTTTCTTTTCTTTTCTTTTCTTTTCTTTTCTTTTTTCTTTTCGTCTTCTATTCCTCTTTTCTGGCTTGCATTGAGCAGTGGACACTAATATGGCAGAGCAGAAAAGTGCTACTAATCAGGAAAATATGTAGGAGAGCCCTTTGCACCTTGGAATTCCCTGATGTATTTTAACCAGTAATGATTGTACTGCAGTCACAAAACACACAGCAAAAGGTATTGTGTTCACTACTCACATGCTCCCCAGATAAGTAAGAACTTCCCTAGACTTTTCCTCATCTCATGCAATAAATAGTAGCAGAAACAGAAGGACAATATCTTGAAAGTCTGAACTTGATGGGAGTTGCATTTTCCACCACTGCAAATATTTTTCAATAGTAAATTGTATGAGACTTCTAAGTTTGGCTACTAGTATATTGTTTTACCAGATAAATGAAGATGTGGGAGAGAGAAACACTGTACGGTGTGTGTGTCTATATTTGTATTTTCCTGCTATGTGTTATACATAGCTACACTTGTATCTGATTTCTGCTCACAGCTGGAAAGGGAAGACAAACATAGCAGTGTCAAAAGCTGCCAGGAGGTGTTATGAATACCTGCCTTGCACCAGTTAATTGCCTTTTCAAGGTGTAGGCACTTGAGAGAAGGACTCTTGTGATATTTATGCAATATTTTCATCCCTTTGGTCTTAGTGACAGTTCTCTTCCCGTGGCACTTTCAAGTCCTGTTCCCATTCACAGATTTTCTGAGTGGTCTGGAAAAGCTGTTTGGAGATGGATTTTTAAGGAGTTAGCACTTGTTTACACAATTCTTACAGTAGGGGTGGAAGACATTGGAATATGGTTATCAGTTTCTTTGTAGTTTAGTCTTCCCATCCTGGTTTGGAGTTTGGACTACTTAACCTTTGAAGGTAGCCTTCCAACCCAAACGATTCTATGATTTTATGATATGTAAACTTGTTTATCTGCATTTCCTTATCTTGTGCATTAAACAATCTGTTAGTATGAGGCTCTGTTTTTATGTATTTGTACAAAGCTTAGCAGAAGGATGCTATTAATGCTAGTTCTATAAGAATGCCAATGAAAAAGTAAAAGAAAGCCCTGATTTGAGCCCAAACACAATATAAACACAAGCTCTCACGCTCAGAATTGGATTTTTTAAGCAATTTTCAGTTCAATAAAAAGTTTTACAATCACACAATTTGTCCACAATAGCATCTAGGTAAAATTCTATGGCCCCAATTCTTAATATGAGGAGGAAAGAGGATTGTCTTACTGGGTTTTTTTTTTTTGCTCTGAAACCTATGAATTAATCAAATGTAGTGATTCTTAAATTATCATAACCATAGGATTTTCCAGATTTCTATGCCTGTGGTGCCAAAAGCTGTGTCTTGTCACAGATAGGTCTATGAGGCTAATAGAAAAACCTAATTGTTTCCTAGGTGGCACATCATGCCTCTCCTAATATGGAGAAAGTGCAGCAAAAGCTCACTCAGTTTCCCTGTAGGCAGGAGGTTTACTTATGGATTATGAGTTAAGCCTCGGTTTTTTAAAATGCTGATCTCTAAAGAACTCTAAAATGAAGTTACTTGTGTGGATGCTAGTGATTCAACATACTGAATGATGATGATAGACAGTGACTTACCATTTTAAATATTGCTAAAATCAGCAATTTGGGATTAATCTGCGCTGTAAAATAAAATGATCTGATCCAGTTTTCACAGCAGAGCAAACTGTTTAGTTACATTTGTCAAGACTGTTGGGGCGTGACATCATTTCTTCCTGTGTGGAGTAAAATCTCCTGAAGTTCTAAAGATTAGAACTTGCACCATCCTAGACAAATATCTTCTTATGTTCTCATTCATGACCTTCTCTGTGATACTTTTCACTTCTGGTGGATGTGAGATCACTGTATAATAGTAAACAAAAAACCATTACATTATAGAAGGTGTTTAGATAATAATGATTCAAGTTTTGAGCAAAGTTGTGAGCAAAATTCCTAATATTTACAGATGAAGGAACCGATACAAAGACAACCCTGGGTGGTGATCTGTCAGGAGCTGACCTGAACTAACTTCATGCTGGGCCAACATTTGGACCATGCACGTCCAAGAATATTTGAAAAATTAAAGTTTAGATGAAGCTTTGGAAGCAGAATATATTTAATTTGAGTATCGATCGACATGCTTCATGCTTTTCTTTCCCTTTCTGTATTAGACAACTCTTTGTTGGAGAATCTCGTGTTCTGCAAATACCTGCTCGTCATCATCAGTGACCTGAGATACACATGAATAATTGCCATAAAAGGGAGGCTGAAAAACACGTTCAATAAATTGCACAATCAGGATTACATGTGTCTGTAGGACAGAGATAAAACAAATAACAGGAGTCTCCTGTCTCATTACAGCGAAGGAAAAATGCCTTAAGCAAGGTTACTTGGTGTCATGCATCAAAGTGCACATCAAGGTGTGTGCTTGACTTGCTATTTGTAAGCTAAATGTTAAAAGGATGTTTATGATATTTAGGACATCATGGCACTTGTATACCTTAATCAAGGAACCACTGGCAGTGATGGCAAGGATATATGTGCAGTGGTAGGAGTGAGCTGATTGACCTGAGCAGTCTTTCAACTGCACTGTAAATGTATTGTGTATGCTGATCTCTATAGAAAAACAAATCCAACACAAAATACAAATTTGTTTAGGAAAAATTGAACGGTGGAATTTTGCATATAAGGTTCTGCAGTATATCACATTACAAAACACACATTTTGAACCTTATTATCTTGAGGTGTAGGAGCTAGTTAAAGGTGTAAAACTCAAGACCTGATGCCAAGGAGGTGAGATGGGTAAGGGAATGCTTTGATCATCAAAGTCAGTGACCTTATGGAAGGGCTGCGAATTCTTCCTCCCACGTTGTGGTACAAATGGAGCAAGGGCAGTAAATTTATGAAGGTGACACCAGAAAAAGTTTTTCTTTAGGGCTGGCATTTGGAAAGTGTTCCTGAATAGGCTGAATTCTCTGACCTGACACATGGAAGGTGCCTTCAGGTTCCTAACGAGGAAAATCAAAGCACTAAAAAGCTACTGTAAGTGAGGTCTGGATTTTAGTTTATTTGACTTGTAACCTTGTATCTGATCCATTTCTGTCCAAAGCAAAGGCTGCTCTGCTGTTACTGATCAGTCTGAAGCAGACCAGCTAGAAAAACAACTCTAGCTGCCTAGAAACATAGATCCCAAAAAGAAAGGGCCTGTGCTGGTACCTGCAGGGACTTTGTGCCCTGGGCTGTTTAGTGGTATTTGAGATGGATGTCTGCTCTTTTCAACCTGCTGTAGCCAATGTATGGGACACTGTTGGTAGTTTCCTCCAGCAGGGAGGGATTATCCTCCCTTCCTGCAAGCCAGGCTGTCAGAAAAACAACTCTAGACATCGCATGAAGATTTTATTTCCAAATAGTAGTTGTGAAATTAATGTGGTTTTGCAGGATGTTTAAATATCCTAGTGGTCACAAATCAATTTCTGTAGTCTGACAATAGCCTATAGAGCAGTTTCACTTTGTATACCACATGTTTTTCTTTCTTGTGAGTGGAGCATCACATGGCTACCAAGGTGGGTTTAGGTGACAAATGCCACCCAGGATTGGTTTTTTTGTTTGGTTGGTTTTTTGGTTTTTTTTTTTTTTTTTTTTTTTTTTTGTTGTTTTTTTTGTTTTTTAGGAAGTCAGTGAAATCATGGAGCTTCAGCTTTTTCAAAGACTTAATAGTATAACATATTGAGCATGCTTAGCCTTTAGAAAACTGAAAGGCAAGCATGCTCAGTATCTGTGAATGGTGATGCAAAACAAAGGATTGAAACTAGGACTGTCACAAGGTTTAGGAGTTGCCACTTTTCTTGGGGAAAATTATTTTCTGCTTGTAAAAGTTCTTGGAAAAAGGCAAGAATGGTTGGAGTTGTGGATTTGTTTTTGTTTTGGTTTGGGGTTTTGTTTGTTTTGTTTTGGGGTTTTTGGTTTGGTTTATTTTTTTGGTTTTTTGGGGGTTTTTGTTGTTTTGTTTTGCTCATTTTTTATTTATTGGAAGGGAGGAAGGAGATAGGGGCAGACCAAGGGAGAAGCTGGACATAATATATGGTATAAATGCTGTGATTCTATCTAAGAGTTACTGATCTACAGCCTTTCACTTCCACTGGAAAGGCAATAACTTCAGTTGTGGTGAAAAATGGTAAAGCTTGCTGAGACAGAAAAATTGAAATAAAAGTCTGGGCAGATATTTTGAACTGATGGAGTATAATCAGCTGCATTTCTGAATCATTGTTCTGGTGATTTTCTGCAGGGGTATCTAAGAGACTCTCTTTGGGAATTTAATAAGTTTGCTTTCAGTCCAACTTTCTAAGCAATTTGTGACTACATCTCTTCAGCCACTGCTTTTATTTCAGGATGCCAGTCATATTTTTTAGGACAAATGAAAATTTTTCTGCAACTAAACTGACTATTTTTTTTTGTATGTAAAAGGATAAAATTTAAAATTTATGATAATTTATGGGTTGATTTTTTTTTCCCCTTTGGCATGTGACTGAAGTGGAGAGTCTTTTCTATTATAGAGCTTGAGCCACTGACATCCTCATTTTCTGTCCTATGCTCATTCCCTCAAAATCTCTAACACAATGTCATAGCCAGTGAACCTGTGTGGAGATAGGGAAGGAAATAAGAAAGAATAAAGCAACAGCTTTCTGCCTTCTTTTTCTTTGCACCACTGCCATATTAAATGCAGAGAAGGAATAACTTTAAGTTATTATTAACATTAGTTTTCTTCATGGCAAATGGTATGGAAAAATGTTCTGGAGCTGTGTGGGATAGATTTCTTGTATCATTAGGCACCCATCAGTGTATAGTGCCAGGTCAGACTATTCCTGAGCAATTACAACTCTCTCAGCTGCTTCATCAAATTTTGCCCTCAGTGATGTTGGCTCAAAAGGAAGAGCAGGAACCAGTGGGAAAGTAGGGTGCCTGTCTGCTGATGGACAGGGATGTCAGGAAAAGCAAGCTGGAGCTCTGCTGCTGCTTTTGGGGGGAATAGAGACAATGTGAGATAAAAGTCAGCACAGGAATGCCTGGGTTAACGTGGTATCCAATTTGTTGTACAAACATTTCACTGTTTAATTTTGGATATCAGCCAACTGGCTGGTGAGAACCTCGGGAATAACTTCTGTGTCTGAGTTGTTCAGGGAGAATACACAGCCTTAAGATGCTTCCAGGGGGTAATACTATCAATTGCAATATAATAGTGTGGTTTTCCTGGATGGGAAAACTGGCTTTCCACTGAGGTACTTCATCTAGGCTAATTGTGTGCATCACCAGAACGAGAACTGCTGCTGAAAACACAGTTGGATTCTGTGGTGCAGTGAAAAGAATGAAGGTGGTTAAAGAATATAGCGATGGGAGGAAGAAGAGACCTGGAAAAATTATCTCTTACACTTCTTGCTCTCACTTCTGTAAAAGAAGAAATTGTTGAAGGGTGACCATAACTTCTGCATAAAAGTGGATGAGATTGAACATGTTATTCTGCCTATTGTACTAAACATTAATGACCAAAACATAGATGCCCTCCTCTAAACAGGTAGGAATAGATAGTACAATGAATGAGCCTGTAAAGCAGCTAGATTTGAAAACTAAATTTGCACACAAAAGGGCATGCAATTTTTTGGAAATTTGTTGCCTCAAATCTTCCCAAACTTGATTGCTCCTTCAGAAAAAGATCCCCAGTGACAATGACCACTCTATTTAATGTTTGGGTTTTTGGGTTTATTTTTTTGGGTTTGTTTTGGTTAGGTTTGGTTTTGGTTTTGGTTTTGTTTGTTGGGTGTTTTTTTGTTTTGGTTTTGTTTTGTTTTGTTTTGTTTTTTTAATGGAGTCATTTTGGTTTTAAAACTTCCAGCAGTACTGGAAGTAGCAGTTCCTAATTTTCTTAGTTAGAACTTCTTTCTTTTTCCCCTGATATGTGCAGTCTTCTGTAATTAGAGATGGATCATTAAATTGGACCTGATATTGCATGACAGTTTGTCTTTGTCTGACTTCCTTTGCTGGATCTTTACCATTTTACAGTTGATCTGGCAGTCATATTATTTCAGTGAAAGTATTCAGTTCAGAGGTTCAAATGTCCTTCATTAGTACAGAAACTATCCATTTAAACATGTATCCTATTTGATAGAAATAATTGGGCCTTTTCTTGTCAAGAGAACGTGTGATTGTTGTGTAAAGGGAGAGTCTGCAGTATAATGAGAGGTGCTGTTTTTGGCTTTTAGAGAACAAAATTCATTTTTATGAACTTCCCTCCCTTCTTCCCTTCAAAATTGCGTTGTCAAAAATAACTTTAAAATATTGGCAGCTGTAACTTAATGGACAGCTCAGACTATTATTAACAACACAGGCACAAATGGTTTAAATGCAATGATGTCTCACTTCTGGAGAAAAGATCCAACCAAACCTGGGGAACTGTAATTGCCATAAAAAGCAACAAAGGAAAATTGCACTTTCTGCAGTTTATCTTGAAAGTTGTCTCTGTGATTAAGACTCCCTTTCTGATGCTCTTTTTGCCATGTTCTTCCTAAAGTGTCAAGGATTATTAAACAAGTTCTTCAGTCAAAACAGATCAATACACAAAAAGAAGGTTACAGTCTTTCCTTGTGAATATTACTGTGATCTATCAAACATACTATTAGTGCTGGTACATGTTCTCTGTGCCTGTTATGTGGCCAGTCAAGTAGAGCAAAATGTAGTTTATGGATGCATTGAAGAATGATTATGCTTGCAGTTATTAACTCTTTGAACTAACCTCTAATTATAACCAGAGGAATCCTTGTCAAATGGATTTACTTTCTTCTACTATATTTAATATAATTATTTTTCCCAAACAGGTAGTTACCTGTTTTATTAATTTTTTCCATGTTGAGCTGATCACGTCACACATTTTCCATTGTTTCTGCCATCTCAGTATTTATTTTCCTTTATATTTCCCAAGAGAAATGGAACAACTGATTGACATGTATCCCCCCTCTTCACAATGCCATTCTTTCCCTACACAACTGGGGTATTTTTTTGCTAGTTTATACATTTTGAAAGCTTGCCTGAGACAGAGTAAACCTTGCAAAGAAAAGTCTTCATGTGTGTTACTCTGTTAATTCATTTTTTGGTTGGTGTGTGTGTTGGGGTTTTTCTGTCCTCACTCCAAGTTAACCAATATCAAACCAAAGTGGTTCCATGTGAAAAGGTTCAACTGACAGTACAGACTTTCTGACATGTTTTTCCTTTGTGTTGAGGCAGAATTCTGTCATGCTCATGGAAATAAGCTTTTCTAGCACCTTATCTCATCAAAAGCACAGCACATTGTAATGTCCACATTGTAGTGTCCCCCTGTATCCTTCTTCGTGCACTCACCTCAGTTTGCTGAAACGAGGACACCAGAAGCCTAAAGGCACCTTTTATATGCCTGGATATCAGGTTCAATTTCCTGCAAAGCTCTTATTGCATATTTGGCTCATGCATCTTTAATCTACACCTGTCCAAAATAAAGTGTCACTATCCAGGCAGCACACTGACAGGCAATTTAGTTCCACAGTTGGATGTTCAAGACTGGATCCTGACACAGTGTCACCCACATCACTTTGTCATAACATTCCTAGACTGAAGTTGCAGAAAAACCATCCTACGTATTTGCAACATATCCAGATTATTTGGGTGCTCAAAGTCTGCTGTTAATATTAATTACAGTAATAATTTCAAGAGCTTTAAGAGCTAATGAGCAACTAAAACACTGGTCTTTCTCTGTGGGTGGTTTCCTTAATGCATTCTGCTTTACCCTGATGCTGTGAAGAGAGCACAGCTTTTGCAGGATCTTTTTATCACATCACTGGGTCAGATGAGATGTTCAAATTTTGAAAGTCAGGAGGGATTTCTTCCCTGCCTGTGCTCAGTCCTTAAATTTAAAAGCAATTATTTCTATGAAACATGTAACTCAGAAGTGCCTGATTGACAATTTCTATGGAAGAACTGAAGAACTACTTCACGACTTGACCTGAGTTTGATTATCTGGAAAGTGGATCCTTTGCTTGCTTTCTGGCTGGATAGTAGATGTGCTATTTTCTATACATAACTGGAAAAATCTGGAAGAGTGTTGCCAGAATCAAGTATTTGGGACAGAGGAAGGATGCTTTTTTTTCCTTTTTGGTCATGCCCCAGTGACTCTGAGGCATGAAAAGGATTTCATCTTATGCTACCACTACTTCTGTCCCCCACCACTGCTTCCTGCCCTCAAAGACCTCAGCCCAAAGCTGACTTGTGGCACCAGCAGACAGGCTCAGACATGAGCCTTTCCCAGGGCAGGACATAATGAACACTGTGCAGGGCTGGGAGCGCGCTCTAAGCCCTGCTAGTGGGCAGATGTCTCCACTTGCCACTGACAGGCAAGCTGCTCAGTCAGAGACCCAGCGTGATTCCTGCAAGCAGCCTGGATGTGAGAAAAAGTCTGGCTGAGTGGAAAGAGAAGAAGAAATCAGGGTAATGAAATATAGAGTACTTTGGAGGTATCATGTACTTAAAAACCTGTGATCACAGCTATAGTTCACAGGGATCTAAATAGCTAACAGAGATTTTAAGAATCCTGGTAGCTCCCACTTCTCTAGGTTGATTAAAATTTTTGATAGCTGAGGTTTCTGTGTCATCCTAGCAACATTAAAAGTACTTAAGGAAAAGCAGCAGGGCTCTGGTTCACAGGCATAATGTGGTAGATAGACTTTGCCTTGCTCTGCTATGTTTAATGCATGAGTTATGGTGTCACTGAAACATTTGTGGCACCTAGAAATGGAAATTTTATTTTGTAATGAAACTTCTAAATTATAGGTGTTCCTTACAGAGTACTTTCAATATCCACTTTGAAGGAACAGCTGTTGGCTTCAGTCAGTAGTTCAACATTACAATACTTGTAGTATTTTAATCTCTGTGAGCCAAAAGTTGTTTCACAGAACCTCCAAAAGTGAAGAAACTCACTGTGCTTCCAAAGCATGTACAAGTATACACACTAAGTGAGAATTCAGTGTGATTTTTCACTATTGTTTTCATAGGTGTAAGGACTATTGTTTTTATAGGTGTAAGGACATCCATAGAAGAATTAGGCTAATAAACTTGCAATGTTTTCTCTCTTCATGAAAAAGAAAAAATACTGCAGTTTCATAGTGCAAAGGTAATTTGTTAGTGATATCTTTATTTTCCCTTCCCTGTTCTGGAAGAAGTTATTAAGAAGTAGAATGCAACAAGTTTCTTTTTTCCTGAGGCCTGAGTGAAACAGTGGAGTATTTGAGAGTGGTAACTAAAATCTAAAAGATAACATCCAAACTTGACTACACATTCTGAGGCTTTTGGAAAGCAATATTCCCAAATGTGTGGTTTATAACTGAAAATAAACACTCTACCACTTATGCTTATAACAAGCAGTTTTAGAAGTGTAGATGTGTGGAAGGGAAGGATACTTGCCTTGTGGAGGGCGTGTGTAGAATATAGCTATTTTTGTTTGCATAGTGTTCCCCAAACAGGCTGAAAAGCAGTCAGTTCTGGATTGTGCAGACTTGAGCAGAGCCTATAAAAACCCACCTGCAAAATAGTGGAAATGTACTGAGAGGATGACCCACTTCAATTCCTATTTTTGTTGTGCTGAGAGTACCACCCTTTAGCTCCAGCTCAGGTGAGGCATTATAAGAGAGATTTTGTCAGTTCCAAGCAGCCATGTAGACAAATGTTGGGTCTGCAGAAAGTCTAAGCCCTGGCTTCAGTGTGAATGGCTCTCCTGTTCCCACAGGTTGATAAATTTTCAGAACATCAAAAAAGTAGGTACCAAACTTGGCAGCTGTTTAACAACAGAGTAAACTAGTAGATATATCTATTGAAAATTCCTTTCTATAATTACAGCCAAAATGGCAAGATATTGGGTCATACTAAATTAATGTTTCTGTTGAATATTAAAAGCCAATTTTATCTCTGCTATAAGCGAGATACAGACACATTTCCTTGATTGCCTCACATGCAGCAGGCTAAAATAAGTCAAAGGCTCCCTCACTTCAGCTGAATGTTCCATTTGCTATGCTGTACTGCCACTGCCTACAGTACAGCTCTGTCATCAAAGATTTGTAACTTGGGTCCAAGAGCCTTTCATTAAACTCTGAGCTGCCAAAAGCTGTTCTAGGCCTCAAGAGCCAAGGGACAGTTAAAATATGGCTTATTACTGTAGCTAATGTTTACTCAAAAATATATTAGTCTGCTGAGAAAGGGCAGTGGTTTACATTTGTTGATGTCCTTCTGTTGGCAGTCCTTCTGAAACACTCCCTATTCTGTGTATTGCTGTCTCTTTAGAATTCATTTTCTTCTCTCTGTATAATAGAATTTAAATAATTCAGTATACTTAGTATTTGGTTAGATGAGGACCATTTTATTTTACATTATGATGCACTTACATTTCTCCTTTTTCAGAAAGAAACTTGAAAGTCTAACAACCCAATCCACACAAGTAGGAAGTAATTTTCCCTCATTTAACCCAAAAGTGAGCCTTAGGAATGAAACATGTCACCAACACCTGTGTCTGTTTCGTGCTCTGTCACTGCTAATGCATGAACTTCATCCTTGACACAAAGGCCATGGATCTTTTTGAATAAGGGTAGCATTGTCTGTGTGGGGAACATGTAGAAATCCATGGGGAGACACGGCCACAGAAGAGCTCTGTTCTTAACAAAACCTGCTTTTGAAGAAGGATTAAGGTAGAATGGAATATAAATTGTTAGTGTTTTGGTCTGGGATGTTGATACTTAAAAAACACAATGGAATGTGTTCTTTCTTATTTTTGAAGGCAAAGGCAGTGGGAAGGTCTTTGCCTTTGGGCTTCTCTTATTTTCTTCATTACCACTGTTTTAGACACAGCAGGATATGTTTTTTTTTTGGTAGTGAGACTGGGAAAAAAAAAGGTGCACTTGAATTTTGTAAAACCTGGATGAAATTTCTGGAGGCGTTTTATGCAGCAAAAAATGCCGTCTGCAGCAAATCTGTCTCCTGACTTCTGTGAAACTGAACTTTCTACCCAAGACTTTCTTCTTCCTCTAGGGCATCTACTGCATTTTTCTTCCTCTGTAACAGTGCTGCCTGCAGTGCTCTGAGTCTTGAGTTACATGCTCTCATGGGTCAAGCAATCCTCAGCAGAAGGCACCTGGCAAACTGTTGCATGCCCTCATACAAGTGCCACATCTCTCAGCAGTCGCTCAGGTTCACTCACTGGTCACCTCCACAGCTGATCTCTTTCCAACCTCTTCACTTCTTCACTCCCTCCTGACTTCCCACTGTGAATTGATGTGCCATCAGTCAAATAATTCCTTGCACCATTAAGCACTTGTCAGTTTACATCTTTCTTATTCAGTTGCTACAGCAAATGAAAAGCTTGGTCTCTGGTTCTCCCTATACACAGTTCCCTCTGTTTGCAGAGAAAGCTTTTCATACCTTTCCCTTTCAGTGTTTATCAGTATGCCTGTTTATCCCATATGCATCCACCTCACTTCTCTTGTGAGTGATTGTTCAGAATTTGTTCAGGTAAGGCCCTAGTTAATAGGTTTCTGCTACCAAAAGTTTAATTTGGGTTGCTATTTTATCACAGAATGTATCCATGGAAAAGGGTAAGCCTTTGCTTTTCTTATTTTCTTAGTCTCATAGAAAGAAACTGGGTCTTTAGTCATTCCCAGCACTCAGGCTGGAACAGAGAAGAGGTGGGACCCAACCCTGGTGTCAGCTGATGTAACCCAGTGCAGGAGGCACATTGCCCAGTACCCAGGGGTGTGTGTACAGCTTGTCCCCAGCGTTTCCCACATCCCTTGACATGCTGGCCAGATGTGGTCATCTTTTGCCCAGGAATGTTTATATATCCCCCCTTCTCTCATCCTCTGCTTGGCTGGCCTGAAGACGTGCCTCAATCACAAGGGATCCCTCATCATCCTGTCATACCAAGAAATGCTTTCATGAGGGCGGAGGATTATTTTTGAAAGTGGTTTTCCTTTTCAGTATCTGCCTTTTCTATCTCTATGCCGGGCTAGTGATGAACATTTTGAAAAATTCCCAGAGGGAACTTTAAGGAAATGGTTTATTCTATTTGCAGAAGTCCTTATTATGTTTAAAAAACTTCCACATGCAGTCTTGTTGTCATGTCTCATTTCAATATAATCCCCCTGTGTAAAGAGATTGTTTTTCTTTCCCTCACTCTCTTCTCCCTTCTCCATGAGTTTCCTATTTTAGCCCCTATTAATTTGCACTCTTATGCCCTCTTGTCATCCTTATTTTCTCCCTCCCACTTTATGCAGCTTCTGAAGTAATTGTAGGTGTTTTAACTATTTAAAGAACCATTCTTAAATTCACTTGTGAATTATCAGCAAATTGTCTGTCAGAGATTAGTGCTGGCAACAAGTACACTGGTACTGTAAAATAAAGGCTTACTTTTTGTACATTTTTTGAGATTTTAGACTATGGATACCTTATGCTTGAATTATTAAACCTCCATAGTGTGTATGTAGAAGCCAGAGATAATTATCTTGCATGTTTATAAAATGTGTTCAGTTTTTCAGCATTTTGAGATGCAGCAGCAAAACAAAATTGATTTCCTTTGAAGGAGTCTCTATATGTTATCAAATATTTTCACTTATCAGAGACAGAAGAAACAGTGATATCTCTATACAGATGTGAAATACCAGATCTTGGAATTAATGGTGTTGGGACTAAGGAGGCATTTCAGTTTCCAGTTTTGTTCTGTTGGGGTAGTAGTAGCAGAAGCCAGAATATATTGGCATTGGAGGCTAGCTTTACCTACTTGCTAAAATCAGGACTCCAAAGGCCAAATAAAAGAGGTTTCTGGTAACAAAGGAACCTGAAAATCTATACAGCCCTCAAGGTACTTGGGTGACTGTTGAGCTTTGCCTGACCTCAGCCTTGCATGCTGCTTGTGTACAAAATAACACCTGAACAGACTGCCATTAGCTGAAGGTATCTCTTGTGGTAAGAGCAAAAAGTACCAATATACACTTGCAAGGGAAAAAATTGCAAACCATGGCATTGGGCAATGAAAACAAATAGCTGGCTTCAGTTTTCTGCAGTAATGCTTGGATATAAAGCATGCTTCCTTTTCCCATAATGGAACCGGAACTGAAAATTCCTTTTTCTTACAGCTGCAGCAAATATAGGCTCAATCCTTTTTTTCTTTATTTTAAAAGTGATAAAAACAGATCTACTTAGACTGCAATGTTTGCTGCGGTAGTAACAAGGCTGCAATATTTCAGGGTCCCAAACAAAGCTATTGTATCCCATGTACGGACCCCAGAAAATTCTGGATTTTTTCCTTCTGTCTTCCTTCCCCTTCCTTGTTTCTTTGTTCGTCTCATTTTCCCCCCAGATATCTTAATGTATCTGTTTATATGATGTATCTGTTTGTATTTATATCTCACTACATATAGGATGTGTGAAAGGATCCGGGAAAGTTGCTAGATGATGTCTTGCTTTTTAGCACTAGCTTGAAGAACTTTTCTGCCAAAAAGATCTCTCATCTTTTATTTCCTCTAACTTCTGTTTCTGGGATACAGCAATTTCAGCATGTAGGATTCTAAATGCTCACTTGAAATTTCTGTAACTCCTCTTTCTATAGGAGACACAATAATTCCTGCTTTCTCCAGCATTAGGCAATGTACCTTGAGAAGCTCATCCTTCTGTTGCCTACTTCAAAGGGACTGCACCAAAATGAAACAGAACTTCTTGTAGCCAGAACAAGGAAGAAAAGAGACCTGAATATCCTTTCTTAGGCTGTTGCTATGATGGTGTGGTCTCTAAGGAATGGTACTTTAAGTAATTCTTGAGCTGACTAGAAGGAAATCTGACCTGATCTTCTTTCTGAGAGGAATATAAGAAGAAAAATAAAGCAGAAATGGTTGAAAATACTTTCTATTAATTGGCATGGAAAGTAACAGATATAGATCCATTCCCTTAATGATTCTACTCAAACTTACCTGAAAACGGGAGGTAGGATGTCTATTTTATTTTTTAAAAAATATTTTATTCAAGACCTGAGTGGAAGCTATTGCATAATTGGCCCAGTTCCAATTGCAAGACACTTAAATTTGTGAGTTATTGGATTACACTATGGGCTGGGATGTCATGTTGTACTGCAGCTGTAGCATCTGCTGGGTTTGATGTACATACAATCATAAGACTTATGATTGTGATGCTCTTGGGCAAAGTTCATAAATTTACTCATCATCTAACCTTCAATTTTTTTTCATGTCATTCTACAGGAGCAAGCTCAATTTTTCTTCAACAGATTCCCCTTTTCCAAATTGCATACTTGCTGATGTTTTATATGCTTGACTGTCTTCTAGGAGGAAAATTCTTCCAGTAGTGGAACTGACTCCCTAAGCAGTGGAGAGATTCCACGAAGTCGGTCAGAGGGGACTTTGATTGATGTGGATGACCAGGCACCCTCAGACAGCTACAGTATGGCTCTTCTGCTATTTTCTCTACTAAGGCTCTCCAGCTAAAGTCTTTATTTCTGCAAAACTCTGGGTCAGGCAGGCTGGGAGGAAGAGTTGAAATCCTTAATGTAACATTAACAAATACTACTTAGAGTAAGTTTACTGGGGGTCAAGGTAGGGAAGAGAGGAGGAAGTTCTTAGCCAAACTAGATTAATTTAGGGTTTTAAGACCATGAAGGCAGGTTAATTTTGAGGTTAGCTCAATTTAAAAACCGGAGTCTTGGAAAAGTTGATTTAATCTCTGTGCTATTTTAACCCCAAAGCTGAGAAAACTTTGCCCTCTACAAGATAGGCATTTTCTTAGCTTCTTGTCCAGTAGCAGATATAACAGCTAGCCTGACACTTGTTGTGTAAGTTATGGAGCAGGAATTATTTCTTTGCTGGCATGCTGCACCCCAGTAATTGTGCTGTTGTGCTTTCTCATGCTCTTGGCATGAGAAAGCGTCGGTCCTAGTGACTCAGGCTCTGACAGAGTTTTCTGCTTATATTTTTCCTGTAGAAACATGCCCTTTAGGATGGGGAAAAAAACCCAAACAAAACCTTTATGCTTATTTTGGGCTTAATTAATCTATATTTTTAATATGCCATACTGATCTGACTGTAATAATATCACAGCACAAGGAAAGATTTTGGCCTATGGGCAGAGACAAAAGAACTTTTCAGTGGTGCTTGAGCAGCATGTGCCCCTCTGGTGATCCTGGTTAAGACAAAGTGCTCCAGGATAAGGAGCTGCCCCTGGGCTCAATCCCCCTGGCAGCTCACCGGGAAGGCTCTTGTCAAGCAGTGTTAGAGCTTTGTAGATAGGCACCTGGCAAACAAGTAAATTCCACCTTGGTTCTTCCAAACTGGGAATTTTCCAGAACCATGGAAAGATGTCACGGTTTTGGCTTTTTATTACATTTTGAAAAAGGAAACAAAAAGAGAAGTATGAACATTTAATTCTTTTTTTTTCTTTTTGTGGCTGTATGCACTGTCATGCTTGCATTTGAGCAGTATAGAATAATCTTGGAAATGGAAAGTACTATGGAAGGTGTGATAATGTAAGCTATAGATATGGTGAAAAAAAATAGACATAATGCCTTTTCCCTCTAAAATTTAAACTCTTTGCAAGAATATATAAAGAAGGGATAGTATAGCCTCTATATATAGGAAAAAAATGGCAAAATGAAGTAATAGAAACCCTTAGCATAAAAAATTGCAGATATTCCATTGCAAGAAGGGTGAGTCACAATCAACTGTAAACCAGCTTCTCTGAACAATTCTTAATACAAAATATAAGGATGTCTCTTCTTCAGAAAAAATAATTATTTCTACTAATAATGAGATTTTTATTAGAAAACATATATAAATATAATTTATGCACCTGGATTTGTCTATTTAAATGCAATCTCAGAAAGTTAGTAGTCACACAAACAATTTTCTCAACCTTCAAGTTGTACAAGGTCTCATAATTTATATCAATGATTGTTTTCTGATGCAAAGCTAGTATAACAAATTCCACACACATGGAGACAAACTGTAAGAGTGCTGCTATCAATTAAATGCACATGTACTAGCATGAAAAGGAATCTTAAATAATGCATTTATCTGTACCATCTGCAGTGTTTGAAAAATGAAACTAGTTGTTTAATCTTTGCAAAGAGACAGACACAAAGGAAAGAAGTCCACACCATTTTGTAAGAGGCCAAAGATTAATGGAATATAATGGTTTGAATCTTATGGAAATTTATCATACTCAATGCTAATTAATAATCATATGAGTTAATAAAGATCAACACCACAAAGAAGTGTCTTTACATCCTTCAACACCAATTTGCTATTCAGCACTAATTTGTTAGCAGTCTTTCTATTAAGTAAGATTCTTAATTAAATCAATTTTGATACTGTTTAAAAACCTGAAGGAGAAATACTGAAATTATCTATGTGTATTTGAGGAGGAAAATTTAGTCACTTCTTAGTTTAACAAACTATCAGTTGGACATGAATGCAACATCTCAAGTATCGGTGCTTCAGAAAATGCTTCTTTTTTTCTTTTAAACAGATGCCAATGAAAGTAAACTCGATTTGGATATTGACTGGCCTGGTGTATTCAAACATGCACAATCTGTTTCCAAGACTAATCCTTTCTGGAATGAACTGTCAGGATCCAACCCTTTTGTACATGACATAGCTGCTTCCAATAGAAATGAAAATAATAAGTGTCTTTCTATCTTAAAGGAAAAACCTTATTTGTTCTCTAAAATTTCAAGCAATAGGGACTCTTTGGATTCCTCAGGTGATGAGCTAGATATTGACTGTCTCCTAAGAAAGACCTCAACAAGAAGATCTGGACGATCCAAGAGTGTCTCTGACTTCCTGGATATAGTTGATAACCAAAGATTTAATCCTCACAACACAGCACCTCAAAAAACTACAGTTTCTGATATGACATGGCTTCAGAATGACCGTGAAGCCTACAAGATTGCTTGGCTGAGCCACCGACAGCTCACCCGGTCCTGCCTGGATTTGGAAGCCATGAGCCACAGCCCTGGGTGGGCACAAACACAAGCTACAGACATTCATGTAGTTTGTAAACTGAATCACGAAGGGGGCTCAGTACAGCTACCTGACTCAGATATCAACATTCATGTCCCTGTGGGTCATGTATTACCAGGAGAATTCCAAGAAGTAGGTTTAAAGGCTATCCTTAACCCTCCATTGTCATGCAACAATGAGCTGTCCAGCACAGTAAGTCCTCTGATAGAACTTACACTCAGCAACCTCAACACAAGTGAAGCCATTTTCCTAGAAGTGAAAGTTGCAGCTAAAGTGAAGAGCGATCCATTCAGCCAAGTTATGAGTGATATTGTGTGTTTTTTTAGTCTCAACAAAGAAGGACCTTTTAAGAAGCTAGAGAATTGCTATATTTATCAAGATACAATACAAGTAAAGCTAACGGACCTGAGTCATGTGATGTATGCAGTGATTGCCATACAAGCAAGCAGAATCCAGCCTCCAGCAACTAACGTGTGGGACTATGTCCATAGAACAGTCTCAGTTGGAATTTATGGTCCCAAATACATTCATCCATCTTTTACGGCAGTTTTTACAGTCTTTGGTCACAACTACATTCCAGGAAAACTCACGATTTGTGATATAAAAAAGGGGGGGAAAAGTATGCCTCCTGTGGTGTTTCAGCTGTGGGGAAAGCATACATTTCTGCTTGAAAAACCACAAGACCTAAACATTTCTTTGATATCCTGTGATCCAGACTTTCAAGTAAAAATGGAAGATCAAAGCAAAAATATTAAAAAGGAGGAGTTGAAAACTGGTGAAATGGTCCGCCAACAATTCCTGTTTTCCATGCTTGGATGCAGGGAGATGCATTTCTTTGTTTTCCTTGTTCAGATTAAAATCTTGAAAAGTAGCCAAGTAACACAGTTCCATGTTACGACTCCTGATCCAGCTCCAAAATTAAGTGGAATTATTAATAGGCCAAAGCGCCTACAAAACCGCAAGGCAATCAAGTCTGCACCATGGCTTTTGATACCAACAATAAAATATCCAAAGTTTCAAGACAAAACTTTGAGTGTCAACACTTATGGAGTGGCCTTGAAAACTGTGTTACGTCAGAATAAGATTGACTATTTGCTGGAATATTTTAAAGGAGACACAATAGCACTGCTTGGTGAAGACAAAGTTAAAGCCATTGGACAAACTAAAACGAAAGAGTGGTACGTGGGAGTTCTCAGAAGAAAGATTGGTCTTGTACATTGCAAAAACATTAAAGTGATTCCTAAAGAACAAGCTATGGACACTGCTGATAGTGAGTTAACAACCAGGAATCTTGTTGAACAAATTGCATTGCCATTCAAAAAACTGACTTATATCTACTCGATAGTTCTGTCTACAGTATCAGAGAGTGTTTATGACTGGAGAGCTTTAGCTGAGGTGTTGGGATACTCACATATGTCTTTGGATGACTTTAATGAGGCACATATTGATAAAGAATCAGAAAGAGTTGCACATGTTGTGAAAAAGATGAAGCAAGACTGCCATGCTAACAAAAAAAAAAGACTATTTCTTTATGAACTCATTGTTGTAAGTATTGCATGAGCTAACTGACTTGTTGGAAATGCATTGACAAGAAATTACTGTTAGTAATGTAGGAACAAGAAAACATGATTCTGTATCCTTGCAGGATCTTTATAAACCTGAATATATTACTAAAAGTTGTAGACACCAATAGGTGGAAAATACATTCAAACTCTCATGAAGAATAATACTTTGATCAATACATTCTGAACAGTCTTCTATTAATGCTGCATGAACTGTGTTCATTTAGTAGGTTGACTAAGATGACTTTTCTGGTTTTTAAATAGCCATGATTGAAAATGTTTTGTCATTTGTCTTGGTAAATTGCTTTCCTGAGAAATTCACATTCCTGTTGTGAAATATTAAGTAACATTACTATACTGTGGAAATTCCCCTATACATACATAGATATAGATAGATGTCATCTATCTGTCTATATATCTATCTATATTTATGTCTATATTTATATGTCTACATCTGGATATATATATACATAGATATTTGTCTGTGGTAAGTTGCATGTCTAGCTTAGCTTCATATAATTAAAAGGGACATCTCGATCCAAATGTTGAGGGCAAGATTTTTCTGTCCACACCTTACAACTTCATAGTCAATGCTGCAGTGGCCTAAGAAGGATTTTGCAAGTATTTCAGTATGTCTTTTCATGGACCTCATTTGTAAGCCATTGGACAACTTCTCTGTGACTAAATACTACCAAATGGGAATCAAAAGCTTATTATAATTATTTCCAGGTAATAAGTGGCACTATTAACAATCCTAATTTACTTACTGATCTGTGTGCAAATTAGTTTGAAATTCATGGTCACTTAATACTCTCCTTGGCTCTGACAGAAAATTTGACCAACATATTAAGGGACAGAAGATAATTAAATTTCTGATATGCAAATAAAGTATTACAAAAATGGATGTTTAAAAACTCACATTGTAGCTATTCATCTAATGCTGTTTGACTATCCTTAACTGTAAACCTCCACTGAGTTTACTTCTCAAAACTAGTCTACCCCTTTGTAGTGTTGACAGAAATTTCAGCAGGATTCAGAAAGTTTTGGTAGCTGTGGCCACTTAGAATTCTTAAGAGAACATCAAACTTTGTGGAATAAAACTGAGCCAATATGAAGTATAGCAAAGCCTGTCACATCTCTTTACAAAAAGGAGAGTGGGATCTAAATGTGAAAATTGTCCACACTTTTAACTGAATACAGTTAAACAGAGTTCATTACAAAACAGGCAAAAAGTGGGGCATAATTAGGTTAAGCTTATAGAAACATAGAATGGCTTGGGTTGGAAGGGACCTTAAAGATCATCTCATTCCAACCACCCTGTCATGGGCAGGACACCTTTCACTAGACCAGGGTGCTCAATGTCCTGTTTTGGGAGATTTATGTATTTTTGCTAGGAAGGGCCAATACAGGTCCTTGTCAAGTTAGATATAAATCTAGATGTCATCCATGTAATTTTTGGGTGGAATTTTCTGTTACTTCTTTTAAAAAAAATCTCCATTTTTTTTGTCTTTTATACGGTTCTTGCTTATCAGAGCAAACACAAACTGAACAACTTTGTCTCCAGTTTAGGGGAATTTTGTACAATACACTGTAGTCAGTTTCTTGCTACTCTGTCTACCAAAGTTCTATTGTTTGCTGTGAGGACTTCATTGGTTAATACTTTAAAATTAAATCACACGTATGTCTGATTTCTGCAGAAATCCTTGATACGTCAGTAAAAATCAGTATCTAAAAAACAAGGAAAATTTCTGTGTTTTGATCTTGATCTTCTCCTGAAAACCTCAACAGTTTCAGTGGAATATTTTGGAGTGAATTGAGGAGAAGGAAAAAACCCAGCATTTATTTTTCCCACTAGCTCTTATCCAAACAAATAAAGAAAGAAGAATGCAATGTATCTACATATCAAGGTTATACTCCTTCAACCATTTTAATTTGAGTGTCTTTAAATGCTCTTTTGGCAAGGAGGAGGGAATGGTTTCATGTTTGCATTTCTCCTTAATGGTCAAAAAAATTATTAGTTCTGTGGGAGGAGTAAATCAAAAGATGCTGGCCAATGTGTAATTTTCCAAATAAAGCCCTAGATTAAGGACCACACCTTAGTATAATAGTGCTCTAACTAAATGTTGAAGTCTCATGTCATACTTCTAAGAAACTAATTTTTTTTTGCCAAATATTTTTGTTGGAGAAGTATGATTTCTTTCAGGATCTTGAAGCTTGGCAGGACCCACTTGACACTGGAATGCTGAAGCAGCTGAATGCCAGCTTGATTTTTTTTTTTCTTAAGCTCATGGGCATTTTTCCTCTGAAAGTGTTGGCAACACCATTTTGTAGGAAAAAAACCCACATATTTGTAAGAACACAAAAGTAAAAAAAGTCTTCCTGTTTACGAAGAAACGCAGAATAGTGCTATAAAATTGAATTAAAATGTTCTGTTTGTAATTACTGGTGAAGAATCACTAATGAAAATCATTGTTGCAGGCACTTTTGAAGATAGATTGCCAGGGATTAGTGGCACGTCTTACCCAGGACACCATCATCTTGACTTCAGCTGTCAAGCTTGGCAGGAGCTGGCGGGAGCTTGCAGAGAAGCTAGCCCGCCTCACAAAGCAGCAAATAGAGGCTTACGAAGTGCCCCACCACGGGAAAAATGGAGCAGTAGCCATGGAGGTAAGGGGCTGGTGTAACAGGGCATGCACATTTCCTCCTGGGCACAAACACAGCCAGGGACCTTCCTTCTTCCTGGTTTTGCAGGCTTCTTTCCTTTTGCACTGTCCAGTGAAGGTCTCAGCTCCTGTCTTGAGCTTCAGGGCTGGGTTCAATCCTTTTTTATTGTCCTGTCCACTTGTCCTCACTCACACCTCTGCTGTCATTTCAGACACAGTGAGGAGGACCAGCTGGTCCTTGCAGGAGCCACTTCTAATCACACTCTGCACAGCTTTTGCTATGTCCACAAAAAGGAAGCTGACTTCTATCACTAATACTTTTCTGTGCCAGTGTAACACTTTTTATCATTTAGCTTAAGTAGCATGAGAAGAGGTTGGAAGCCCTGACACCAATTTTACTTCTGATGTATGAATGTGGCAAATCTATGCTTTAAGTTTGAGTTTGTCAGGTACATCATAATTTTTTTTTTTCCTTTGTAAAGTATCTTCTTGTACAGAAGTTTGAGCTTTGTATAAAAGCCAATTTATCGTCTCAGATCTATTTTAGTGCATACAGATCTAAGGAGAAATTTAGGTGCATAATGAAATCTCTAGTGCCATTTGAGGTGACCGGAGGTACTTGTGGCATCCTTGCAATATCAGATGTGCCACAAGACTTGGGGTGGAGCCTTGTCCACTTTTCTGAGCTGAGGGTCAGCTTCTGCTCCTGGCACACCTCTGCCTGGACAAGCAGGTTACTTCCTGCCCTCTATCCCCTAACACAAAGCATGCAGTAGCTCCATTCTTTCCCACAGAGTTATGTGCCAATGACTTCTAGGTTCCAGACTGGTTTTAACTCTGAAAATCCCTTTTTTGTGAGCATTGCTGAATGATCGTTCTGACTTGAGAGCTTACATTCAGGCTTGACTCTGCCTCTGCCTAGACCATCATCCCCTGATTATTGCAGGTTTTGTACATGATTCAGACTGCATTCCCTCTCCCTCATCTCTTGGTTCCAAAGGAATTGCTATTTCCCATTCACAGGTTCACAACTACTCAAGATAATTTCTTCTTCCTTTTTCTATTTCCCCATAGCTGGTTCTACTTATTCCCTGCCAAACCTTTCCTTTCCACTGTCTGAATCCAGTGCATCTGTCATCTTGTTTTTATTTGCGTGGTGATAACTATCAAGATATTTCTGCTCTAATCATGAACTACTACCACTTATTCCTTTTGAATGCTCTGCCCTCCCTCCCCAATCAATATTTGATCAAAATTATACATGTTTGCTCATGTGCTTTCTGCACTTTTCAACAAAATTATCTCCATAATTGTTGTTTGTAATCACAGCTTCCTTCTGAGATCCAGTTTTTCTCTTTGATCTATTTTGTGTAGTTTGTTTTCTTTTCTGGGTACTTCAGTCTGGATGCACCTTCCTCCAATTTTTTTCTCATAAAATTATCAGCCTTTCCAATCCCATGTCTACTCTCTTGGCTTTGTCTTTTTTACTGTTAGGCAGTGGCTTGTCTGATTTCTTTCACTTTTGTTCTAGTTATTAAGCTTTCTCTGTTTGGCTAACAAACCCCCAGCTTTCTACAAGAAGGAATTATTGACATGAACAATATACAACTCTGCTGGTCTCCATGTTATTTGGGAATGTTTCCCCTTTGCTGACAGAGGGTATAAATAAAACAATCTTATAACTGTTTTTCCAGCATCATGCCTATTTATTTTTAGATTAAGAAACATTTTATATAAACACTTTGCTTTGAATGGGTTTTGATTTTCCATGAAACCTATCTTCTACCTCATACACTCTACTCATTTGTTTTCGAGAGATTTTTATGGCAAACCATACAGAAAATTCTCTGCCTTTCAGTGACAATATCTGCTGGCAAAACAGTGTGTTCAAATTCATCACAATTAAAACCTTACAATACAGTACTCTCTATTTTTTTCAGAGAACATTCAACATCAAAGATCAGAATTTTGCTGTATTTCTGTGTCTTTTTCTCAAAGATTATATTGGGCCTATGGAGGATTTATTGGTTTTGGGTGAGCTTTTTAATTGTGCTTGTCCACATGGGTGTGAATTCAAAGCACAAGGTTTCTAGCACTGGTGTCTCATGTGATCACTCAGTACCCTCAATGTTCACTGAATCTAACCTAAATTTCAGTACTTTCTAGTGGATATCAGTGCTTTCTTCTGACATCTAACTTTTCAATTGATAGTAGTTTTTGGCTTTAAAACCTGAAACCCAGCAAAGCTGGGGGAGGTTAGTAAGTTTTGACTAGTTATTGAGGATGATATGAAAATATTAACTAGTGCATTCCCCACCAAAGATTGTTCCATCATCAGGAGGATTGATTGGTTAATAAAGACTTCTGCTTTTAAACTTCATATTTTTCTTGGTGGGAGAAATTTTCTTGCAGATAATGACAGAGGCAACTTGAGGTGCCTACAATTGGTGCATAGATTATGAAGCATTTTTCATCAGTAAATTCCAAATCACTTTGCTGAGGACATAGGTGTCATTATTGCATACTCAGCAAAGAGAGTGGGAAAGAAGGAAAACTCATGCGCACAGCTGAGATGAGACTTGACCAGGATGCTGCAGTGATTTAATGTTTTGCCTGAGATTTTGCTTTGACGCAATTTAGGAATTTTGAATGCAATTCAGTTCACCCATTGCATTAGAGTATGTGCATGGGGAGAAGAATCTGCCTTAGAACCACTGCTGTGTTTGCAGTACTAGTTTAATGTGATGAGAGTGTAGATTACTGCTGAGTTAATTATGCATCAGTGGTGACCAGTTTGTAAAGCTTTTGATCCCTGCATTCTCCTTTTTCTTCTTTCTTTCTTTTATTTTGTCTTAGATTAAAAAAAAACAACCAACCAAACAAACAAATCAGTTGTGCATGATTAGAGGAAACCAAGGTTTTTATTAAAGGATATTTCAGCCAATTATCTTATTACAAAGTCAGACTGATCTTCAGCATAGGTCAAAGCATAACATCTTTTCCTATTCGTTGTTTTGTCACATTCTAGTGACGACAGAAAAGTGTACCCTCATTCTTTAAATACCCTGCTTTAACAGGAATGTAAGAAAATGAAGAAAGAGACCCAGAAAGAGCATAGTCAGTAACAGAATTTCAGGAGATACCAGCTTCTCTTGTTGGGAATACCAGCTTCTCTTGTTCGTTACTTTGGCTATCAAGATAAATATAAGAATACAGAAACTTTCTGGTCCCAACATAAACGCAACAGTAGTGATCTGCTTTTGTTCATTAAAATATGTTATAATATATAATATTTACAGTAGTACATTAAAAAAACTCCTATTTTCAACTTAGCCTCTCCAAAAAAGCCCCAAAAGAATTCTTCAATCTCCTTCTTCCCACCTGCCACCAATGTACTTTTCTCCTTCTGTAACCTTATGGTTATGACTTAAGATAGACTTGCTTAAAAGAAATATTATGCACCATTCATTTGGGAAAATGATGATACCTTTCTCCCCTGTAGACCTAAAATGAGAAAATTCACTGAGACATCAGGCACTTTTTTATTAAACTCAAGGTGGAAACTAGACTTATCAGACTGTGAGACAGTAAGTTTAGACTAGACTAGACTAATTAGACTTTGGGGCTGTAAGTCTAAGGGTTTTTTTTCCATTTGAGTATGACAGCAGAATTTGAGAGAAATGTTTACAGAAATAATGACAAAATCAGTATTGGGTAGGCTGAAAGATAGCCCAAAAATATGGAGAAGAGTTCAGAACTATGAGCAAAGAAATTCTCCTCCTACTCAGTTCCTCCAGGCATCAAGTAAATGAAGCTTAAATTAAAGAAATAAAGCTTGATGTTGTGTACTCTTTGTAAATTAATAAGATAATATTGAGGAAATAACCAATTTCCTTCAGAATTATCCTTCACAACCATAAAAACTGTTTTTTTTTATAAAAGAGGAAAAGATGCTAAAAAAACCTCAACTTCCTGATCACTTTTGTGTGTGTGTATTTATATAAATAAAAATGTGGAGTCATCAGTCCAGATACATTTATTGCTATGCATAAGTATGTTCCTGTTAGAGCTGTGAATGACAGAACCCTTCAGGAGAATCATGGGTTTCTTTGTGGATTTGTGCATCATCCCTGCAACTGTTAACTCAATTACTGTTTGCAAAACATTTATTGCCAATAAGGAGAGGGAAAACAGAATTTTGATTGCCCAAGTAACATTTGGAAAAGCAGTAGCTGGAAAAATAATTATTTTGTTTGTTAGCTGAACAAATTCACTCAGCAGTTTGAAACATAAAAGTCCAGCTTGGTACCTTAATCATGCTGCTATAACTTAATTAATGTTGTTAGACCAGTGACAAATTACACCTGCTATAGATCTGCTCCATTTGTTTGGCATAAACCAAATAAATTGTAGTTTGAAAAACATAAAAGCACTGATAATCTTTTAATTTCTTTTGTTTCTTGCAGGAAAAAAATTAAATTTTATATCTTGATTAAAATTTATAAAAGCTTTTGACTTGCCTCTTTTAGAATGTTTGGGTGCTTTTTAAAAATAGAGTTTACAGATAAATCATGTTAGAATCACAGAATCATTGCAGTTGAAAAAGACCTCTAAGATCAGCTAGTCAGATGATCTAGCACTGTCAAGCCCACCACTAAACAATGTCCCTATTACCTATGTGTGATTTAAAAATGCCCAGGGATGGTGACTCAACCACTTCCCTGAGCAGCCTGACCTACCTTTCACTGAATTATTTTTTCCTAATATCCAATCTAAATTAATTAAAGGGACTTCATTTTGCTCCCCATCCTTGTTTTCCAGCTCAGCAGAATGGATACCCAGAAAGCAGCTGATCTGGGTATTTAAACCTGAGGCAAGGAAGGCATTAAGTACCTCAGCCTTGCCCTCATCCTTTGCCACAGTGTTGCCCCTATATCTAAAATAAAGGTTGGAGATTCTCCTTAGCCTAAAGATGCTGACATACTTTTAGAAGCATCTTTTATTGTCTTTTATGGCAGTAGCCAGATAAGGTTTCTGCTGCTGTTGCCAGAAAACATTTCTGAAAGGTAAAAAGCAATTTTAAAATTTCCAGGCTGAGTAGAGGGACAGTAGGATGTTGATTAATGGGTAGTAACCATCAAAAGCACAACCAAATAGGGAAACTGTTGCTGGGTTGTCTTGGTTTGAAAAGACAGCTGTCTGCTAAGGAAGGCAGGAGCCTTCCTTGAAATGGAAAACATAAATCCCCTCCCTCAAAATTATTATCATTTTGAAATTAAGAGGCTCTCAGGCAAAGATATGGGAATAGGAAGAACAGTTCTTTACTAGGAAAATTAAAAATACTGATGCAATAGTATAAAAAAGAAAAAAACACTGACAGAGTCAGAATAAGACCTGACACTCTGTTGGTCAGGGTGTTGGTAGCAGTCCTATTAAATGGAGGCTGCAGTCCTCCTGGAGTGATAAATGTGGTTCTGTTGGAGCAGTGATCCTGTAGAAGGGTGTAGTTTTCCTCTGAGGGTCCTGTGGTGGTGTAAATGGGCCTGGTCCTCCTCTGGGAATCCAGTGGAGAAGAAAGCTGTTCTTCTTAGAATCCAGTGGGGAAAAAGCTGTTTCTGGTGCTCCAAATCTCAGACTATATCCGGGTAGGAATGCTTGGCTCCTCCCCTGGGGCGGAGCTTCTCACAATGGGATGATGTAATTTTATCAGTCAGGCAGTGAAACTCAATGGCCCACTAATAGAAACCATCTCCAGGGAGGGAGGATTTGTTGTGGAAGAGATAAAGAAAACTGCCCAATCAACAGACAATAACTGCCTCACCTCTAACAGATGGCAAATAGAATACACACCCCCAGCCTAAGACATGGGCATATGCATTGCAAAAGATGAAAAGTATTTTCCTTCCATTCTTGTTATTTGACTTATAGTTTCAGATAAGGATATATTTTGACTTGGTGATAATCATCTGAATGAAGAATTTATCTATTATTTACCTCTCTGAGAATTTGAGAGTTTCATAGAAATAATGTGATTAAGATTACTGGAGATTTAATATCAACACGCCTCTTTTTATAAAGAATTTCAGCATGCCCAGTGATTAAACACTTATTTTCTCTTTTCTTTTCTATGACTTTTCAATTATTTAGCTACTTTTTTTCTGAATAATTAAATTTCTGACACTTTTTTTTTCCCTTTATTTTCAGATGATGTGGAAACCTGCATATGACTTTCTCTACACTTGGGCTGCCCATTATGGAGATGGTTACAGGGACGTCTTACAAGACCTGCAATCAGCCTTGGATAAAATGAAAAATCCAGTGACAAAAGAGTGGCGAGAGTTAACTGGAACTCTGATTCTTGTGAATTGCATGGAGGTTTTAAGAGCAAGTGCCTTTTCCAAAATGGAGGAAGAGTAATGGACAAAATATTTTTTTGGAAACTATACCTCTGTGTAGAGATATAGTTTGTGTATTTATATTTCAGAGATACTTATAGAGCATAACAGAATGAAGTTTATTTTAACTGAGCTGATGTCGGGTCTAGCCCTATGGTTCTCAACTACAGATTTCCAGAGCATGCTAGTGGCTTCTGAGTAAATAAGAAAAGAATGGGGAATTAAACTAATGAGGTCAACAAAAATGACTTGTATTCTATGGGGTATTTTCTAAAAGGAGCTATTTCTGATTGCACTGACTTCTAGGCAGAGATCAGTTTTAAAAATTCATGGATGAGTTCAGGACGTGGAGCCTCGTTTACATTGTTTTCAGTGAAGTGTTAAAATCTAAATATTTAATCTTTTAGTATTTGGTGCTCAAACCCCTCAACTCTAATTTATTCGGTGCAGGTTAGCCTACAAAAAAACCTTTAAGATTCTTTTATCCTCATCTGGGACAAAATTAATCTAATTGTCTCACCAAACAGGAATTCAACAGTTCCTGGAAAAATAGGTGTGTGCCGCACACACTCAAAAAATAGGTGTGCGCTGCACTTTTCCAAACAGCTTCTGCTATCTGTTTTAAAGACTCAAGGGAGACAGAAGTTACAATCTCAAAAGTGTTTGGTTTTGATTTATTTATTGATGTAACTCAACAGGGTTTTGTCTCTTTTCGTATTTTTGTTAGTTTATATTTCTGCAATTTTTTTTCTACATTCTGCTGAATGCAAATTCCAGAAAATTCCAGAAGCCTACTTTATGCACACTGATCCATCTGATCATTTGTGTAGTCCTTCCCTGTTGCTTTTTGGTAAGTACATGGGGGAAGAAGACTTTGTAGGTACAAGGACTGGAAACAATTCATACTCACATCTATTGATTGTTTTCTTCTACCTCACTGGGTATGGAAGATGGCTATTATTTTCTTAAAAAAAAGTTAACAGTGCTTTTATAGTGGAGTGCTTTTAAGATTAATTTATTTATGGAAGAATTAATTATAACTAGTCATATGTTCTAAAAAGAACCCTGCTTAGATGCTATCATTAAAAATCTTCCAAAAACTGAGTAGCTTATTATAAGTACAGAAAATACAGGCTGAATAATAGTTACAGGCTGACCAAATTTTTTAATATAATTTTTAATGTATTAAATATATTTTTAGTTAAGTGGTAGATTTACAAGGTTAAATCCATTTTGAGCTCCTTTGATCAACATTCATTCAGAAACATCAGCAAATACTCAAGACAACCAGTTGAAAAGAGAATTGGCATTCTGCCATCACTTGTAGTTGACAAGACAAAGCCAAATTCTTTCAGGAGTAGCACAAAACACTACTTCAGTCCAGAAACTGCACTTCCTCTGTTATCTTAGTTCATTTCTGCTAAGGGAGGTTTTGCCATTCTAAAATAAAACTACATTTAGACATTTTTCTTCCCCTCTTCTTTCCTCTAACCTTTTTCTTTTCTACCTTCATTAAGCTTTTCCAATGTACCCATATCTCAGGAAGGAGGCTGAGGAAGGAGTACTTTTCTGGATATTAGGTAAATTCATTCACCAGAAGGTCCTCCATTATCTGGGCATTTTCTGAATTAGCATGCGGGCAAGTTATCAGACGACGCCCTTGATTTGCAAGACAGTGAGGAATTCAGTCCACAGAGCACAATTTGCTGTTGCTGATCAAGGAAAGGTGAAGAAAAAGGAGTCAGATTATCAAAGCTCCCTGTTGTTTCAGGCACCAGCACCAATTTTATATGTTTCCCCACACAGTTTTAAGAAGAGGTGCAGAGAACACATAAATTTCTCTCATGATCTGCACTTCAGTGCAGAGCCAGCTTGTCCTTCCTCCTGCAGGTAGTGAAGCTCTGAAAGATGAGAAAGTAGGTTGTCTTACTCTTGTGTGCTGCTAGGTAAGGAAAAGGTATAAAATATATTAATAGACATCTTTAAAGGTAAAAAAACACATGCAAATATTAGAATATAAAATATTAAGAACTAATACAAACTCGCTGAGAATTTTTTTAAGTCTCCTAGACTGCTTCTGCTTCTACCTTAGACCCTGCTCTTAGCTGACTGTGAAACCTGAACAGGATTTTGTAGTGGTTCAAGAGGCCACACACCAGATCGACTTAAAACCTCAGGGAAATACATTGTTTTGCTCCCTCAGAGCTGAAATACCAGAGGAGTTCACAAAGCAAATCTTTCAGCTTCACTAGATTGTCTTCCTATCTGCTTTTCATGCATCCCAGCAGGCCATGCTCCCTTGCTTAAAGCCCTGTTAAGTCATATTTTAAAACTCTTTTCCTTTCACTTTTTCCCCTCTTTTGTTAACCTGGCTGCAACAGTTAAGCAACTCAGCTTGCATCTGTTTCTGAAGATGAGTCTGTGCTTCCATCCTTTTCTTCCACATCTTAATTTCTTATCTTTAGTAAATGTGTGTTTACTTTCTTTTTCAAAAGGACATGTATTAATTTCTTTGTTCAGTCCTGTATTTTTCTGTTATGAATACTAGTCAAAAGAGTGCGAAAAGCTACCAGAAGCACCAATTCCTAATGGCAAAGTCTACCGAATATCAAATATAAAGGACATGTTGTCTAAAGCCATTGAAGCTGAAGGAAAATCCATCCCAAGAAGGTAGTCAGTGGTCATGGTCTCAGGAAGAGAAGGGCCCAGGGACCTGAGGCTGTTGCCTGTAACTCTCATGGCCAGGCCCTTTCTTTGCTCTGAAAGCTTTTTCTGTCATGAACAAGAGTTGAATTTGGCCCAGCAAATTTAGCAAATATTGACTCAGTGAGTCAGTGTTCTCCTTAGCTTGCAGAATTATGCAACACGTCCTCCAAGTATATTTCTTTAAAAGGAAATTTATATCTGCCTGTAGTTGTGCTGTATTCCAGGCCTTTGACTGCTGGTTGCTAATTGCACTCCCATTTTTGCTTTAAGCTTCTGCTCATATGAATGAAATGTGCACTCGTGCAATATGCTGTTTACTTTAGCAGCCCACACTGGATATATTTAAAAAAAAAAGGTATTAAAACCCCATATTTTATTTAGTGGTCTAGTATTCAAAACCACAAAATGCCAGCTCAGAGTGAAAGCAGCTGCACTCAACAGCAACACACAGCTTGGAGCACATGGCTTAGGTAAACATGCTCTGTTCTTGACCTTTTTTCTTTTCCTCCCACCCTGTCAAGAGAGAACAGCTTTCCCATGAGCCTGCACACATACTTTCTTGGGTTTCTTCAAAGTGAGATGAGATTAACAGCTCCTTGGGAGGAGACGAGGAAAAATACCAGCCGCTGGTCCTTGCCTTAAATGACCCTCTGTTTCCAGGTTTCCTAATTTCTTTGTGTAGAAAACAGCTGTGTCAGCCAGTTCCATTTTACTTTGAAGTTGTAGGCAGAAAACCTCCCCTCACCTTCCTTCATCCTTCTATCCTCTGAATAGGTGTTTCTTAAGCAAATGAGCAAATGAAATTTGTGAGTGCATCTGTTGCTTTACGATTCCACCTACCCATGAAAACAATGGTTCCCGTGGTTGAGGGCACCTGAGTGGGGCAGACACCTTCCACGGTGGGCAGTGGCAAGGAAAACCTGTCACTCATGCTAAAAATACTGGTTTTTTTCAGTGAAGTTGGAAGCCATTTATCTTGCAGTGCAGAGGCTTCATGCCATTTAATGACACAGTGCAGTGACACATTTCTGAATTAATAACAGTCCAGATTGGAGAGAAAAGGCATATTATTCCCCCCAGAAGTTCCAGCCCTCCGGTTGGGTTTGGGGAAGGGTTCAGTTTCTTAGGTTTCACTTGCTTTTTTTGGAAAGCAGTGGTTTAGGGAAGGAAAAGGAAGTTGTTTTTTTTAAATGTGAGTAAAGTGCTACTCCCCAAGCCAGGCTCCAGGCAGCAGGCTGGATGCCAAGACCAAGCTACATGTTATGGGGTGTTCTTTGTGGAATTTTCTAGGGGAGAAAATGGGAGGAGGCACCAGCCATCTTTCTTCCTACTGAGAACAGAAAAATGTGGAGGAGTGGACAAGCGTTTATTAGGTAATTTTTTCATGAAAAACTGTTTTTCACAAATTCTTTCTGTAAACCTAAACTGTGGGGAAAACAAACACTAAGCAGTTCCAAAGGAGCAACTCAATTTTGTTGTGTTGAGCTGACTCTAAAAACCTGCTCCTAAAGTATATCTGGGCTCAGTAAGGGATCCAGCTGTCAATGACCTAGGAAATAACAAAGCTACAAATTATGTAGAACTGCAGATGGCAATGCTGTATTCCCATCTAATCCAGGGATCCTGCTTTCCATCATCCAACAGCTTGTTCAGCTATGGTCAGCTGTACCAAACAAGGATATAAAGCTATGCTGTTTTGTTGTGTTTGTGTCATAGATATGAAGTTTTCCTGTGAAAAGATGGGAATAAAATAGAGACCAAAGGATTATATTTCCCACCATGCCCAGGAACAGACTGTAGAAAATTATATTCTTCACATTAGTGTGAGACACCAACTGTTAAATTCTCTGGCAAGGCCCTAGAAAAATTGTAGATATGTAAAGGAAATGTTAGTTTAGTGTGAGTGATAACCATTGTTCTTGAAAGACATGTTGCCAATAAATATCTACAGACACTATGGGATATTCAAATAACTTGTGATTATTCTTAGTACAAAAAGTGCCATTTTCTATTTCTTGCCAATGTATATATATATGTAGATAATCTATTTTTTTAGTTTACAGTATATATTTTTAAACAAAATAAACAAAATTATGTTGTCCACTGGAATCTCTCAAGATTTTTTTGTTTTGTTTTTTATGATTAAGAAGAGCAGAGGAAGAGGTCATGAGGTAAAAGATAATGGTTCAGTAAATACCAGGAAATGAGCAATGTCTTTATATACATTTCTCTTAATTTATAAATCCTGTGTGTTAAAAAGATGAATGCACATTCCTTTTACTGTGTTCATAAGCAAAAGTAGTTTGCTGATATTGCTTCCAGAAACAGAATTATCTCACTTTTAAGAAGAGGGCAGTCTGTGGATGTTGCAGTGGAAACCAGTGGAAATCATATTCTACTTACAAGAATATGCTCTCAAATTTTTTCTTTTTTTTTTTTTTTTTGCTGGAGAATCTTGAATGTAATTCAAAAACATAAATCTTCATTTGAAAAGAACAGTCAAAACTAACACAAGCTTCTGAACCTTCCATAGAAAGAAAGAATAACACTGATTAGTTTTTTAATTGAATTTTAATTTCAGTTTTCTCAAATCAAATTCTTATGATCCTTTCAGCATAAGTTGGACAGGAACACACCCTATATCTTAAATCTTAAATTTATTGTTCAGACTTAATTGTAAAGCTATGTGTCAGGAGTTACTGCATGAACTGAAAGGTCAATTTACATATCCATTCTAAATCCCAGGTTTTAAAATGTAAGTGAAGTGGCCTAGCAGGGATAGGGGTGGCAGCACAATAGTCCTGGCAGAGCAGACAAAGATGAAGAGTATTCAACTCTACTCCACAATTTCAGAGATTAAACATTATGTTTGTGTTAAATTCAGTACAAGATCTAAAATGCAGCCTTGTCAAGTACAATACCCTGAGAACAACAGGAATCCAGAGTGACAAGGGGAAGTGAATATGCAATGACTGCTCAGTCTGTCTCATAAAAATGAAGTTATCAGGCAATGGGTTTAAAAATAAACAAAATTACCCTTTCATACAGTGAGGAATTGGGGAATGTGTTGTTATGGGATATTGCTGAAGAAAAAAATCATGCGCGGGTGCAAAAGAAAACCAGGCAAATTCACAGAGAAAAAAGAAGTGCCTAGTGGATATGGTGGTTTTTCTACAGCCACCAGCTTCATATAAAACAGGATTGGATACTGAAAATGCAGTAGGGAGAAATACTACCCTCCACTTGTCCTGTTTCTCACCATTTCCTCTAGTGACTGGGTCTGGAGTGGGCAGATGCCTGCTCTCACCCCACCATTCCTGCACTCTTCACAGTATCACTGGGTTGGAAGAGACTTTAAAGGTCATTGAGTCCAACCTGTACCCTGACACCGCAGCCAAACCATGGTACAGAGTGCCACATCTACTCTTTTCTTAAACACATCCAGGGATGGTGACTCCACCACCTCCCCGGGCAGACACTTCCAGTACTTTATCAGTCATTCTGTGAAAAACTTTTTCCTAATATCTAACCTATATTTCCCTTGACACAACTTGAGGCTGTGACCTCTTGCTCCGTCAGTTGCTGCCTGGAGAAAGAGACCAACCCCCCCTGACTACAACCACCCTTCAGGAGCTGCCCTCTGAACACCATGGGGCTCACATGCTCCTCAGACATCCCAGCAGGCTCCTTCCCAGCACCTGCCTCCCTTCTGCCCCAGTTCAGGCAACAGCTCCTCAATTTATTCAGCAGCAGCCATGGCCCTCCTCCAGCTCTGTGGCCTTGAGTCCAAGAGCAGCTGGACTGAGCTGTGATCCTCTGACATGCTCCCTCTGGCACTGGGGTCGCTGTTAAGGGAGCACAGTTCTCATCTTTAGGCAGGGAGACATCAACCGAGCAAGACTCCTCAGGGCTGGCCCTGCTTCGTGAACTTGTTTTTCTCTCAGGATCCAATGAAGTCTTATTTTATGCATCTGAGGGAAAATCGTGAAGAGGAGAAAGGATGAGTGGAGAAAAGGATTTTGAACAAAATTTTAGACATGAATGCTCATTTCTTAGCTTTACGCACAAGCAGGAAAAGTTATTATTAGAGTCTAAAAGGATTTCATATAATGCCACCCTCTGTTCTTCATACAAAAGGCTCTATTGCTATTTATAAAGGAATTTAAAAATACCAAACAGCCAATGGATGATTTAATAACACTGCTTATAAAACTAATTGTGTGTAACTGAAAAGCTCTCCCTGGGGTCCCATTTGCAGGAGGGTTAAATAGGATTATCAAATCTAAAAGAATAAAAAAGATAAAAAACTCCCAAAGCCCTGAAACCCCAGGAAGAAGGAGTTGGGGCATTTTGCTGAATAAATTATAGACCTCAGTCATTAGTACCAGGGGATTATCTCATAGAAACAGAAATTTGAATTTGTTTCATATACCTGCAAGATTCTTTAAAGGTTTTAGGTCAGAAGCTTCATTTTCATACACACAAAAAAGTCTTTTCACCTGGGGACCTCCAGCCAGCATGATGACTTCAGTGAGAAGCCATTTACCCTTCATGTCAGGGTATCAAACATAACAAACTACTGTAGCAAAACTAAAGGGACCTTATCCTTTCCTCGATTTTTATCTGCCTATAGAAGTTCTATATTGCTCCATAAAGCAAAAGTGGTGGTGTAGCTGAGATGAGGAGAATGAGAATGACCAGTGCAGGTCCATGTGGAGGCTGTCTGGTACAATTTTCCTCCACAGGTCCTGGTTGTTCAGATCAGAAGTGTTCAGATCAGTCCCATGCTACAAGCATGCCTTCTCATCCCCTCAAATCCTCCTGCCCCTCTCCCCAGAGGTGTCCTCTCCTCAGCTCAGCTGGCAGTCAGTCATTACAGACCCCACTCCACCTCACACCTCAGCTGCTCTGGGTCCTGGGAAGTGAGATCCCCATCTCCTCTGACCCCCAGTCCTCTGTGCTTTCTTCTTTCTCCAAAGCTTCTCCTAGGCTGAACAACCACTTCCAACAGCCTTAGCTGCCTGGGCTTTCTACCACCTGTAACACACCTCTGTGAGCTGCTCTCCAGCTCTTGCCTGCCCCATGCCCACCCCAACCCTGCAGCTCCTTGCAGGTTTGTTACCAAACCTGTGTTACTTGTTGCTCCATCTCTGGTCAGTCGATGCTCTCTCCCTTAGCACCACAATGGCTGAGCACAGTCCTTTGTTTGGCTCTGTGCTCAGGAATAGACTTCAGGATCCAGGCCCTGATGAGATTGAGAAGAGCATGAGCACAGGCTGCCTCAGCCAAAAAATCTGCCCACAGATGACTTTGAAGGCAAGAAGATTTTTGTCTGAATATATCCAGACAAAAATCAAAAGAAAACACAGAAATACGGTAGTGGTGTCCTTTAATAGAGAGAAACAAAAGATAAAATATGAATTTTGACCCTAGGCTAAAGACACTTTCTCACAGCTTTTTGGTTTCATGCTATTTTATACATTTTAAATTAATTAAGCAAAGATATTCAGGAGAAACACTGTAGTTAAGGCCAGTATCTGTTTAATGCAAGGACTTTAACCTCAGACACCTTTTGTCTTTTTGAAAGACTTCTAACAAGTAGGATTTTACTTTGGAGATTGGGTTGCATAAAGGTAAGCACTGCGGGCACAGAAACTCCGCATGTTAATCTAAGAGCAATGTTGACAGACTGTTGCATTTCTACAGAAATTTGTGTCAGGTTACTTTACCAGAGAAGGAAAATATAACAAAAGACACGATAGACACAATAATTAAAACTACAAGATATTAGCTGCTAGTCAACACACTTCAAGCCCCACACATTAAGGCCTCTTCAGTTTATTTTTGCCTATTTTAAGGTATCTGTGGAGAGGAGAGGAAGGTAAAAGAAGAGAGAGAGGAAAAAGAGAGGTTATTGTTACTCAAATGATTATGATTGTTAGTTCTTTGTATTACGTCAATGGCTGGTTTGAAGCTGAAGATCTATGGTGCAGTGATCTCCAATAATGAAAAGGGAGAAAAAGCACAGGAAGAGAAGTGAAGCTAGGAAAGCCTTTTTTCAAGGTCATAAAGAATATCTCCTTTATAAACTCTTTCTAAAGGAAAAGAAAGGTCCTATAAACTAGGAAGGTCCTTTATAGGAAAGGTCCTATAAACTAGGACCTTTCTAAACTCTTTCTCAGGCCTTATCCATTAAGCATTGCTGCCTTAATAGTTATGTGGATTATCACGAAGCTGTATATTAAGAAATACTTGCGGTTTTGCACAACAAGGTTCATGGGTTCTTCCAGGAGCATTTGCAGGTTATTCAGAGCGTGAAGGCTTTTTTCATACAGACACATATTCTTCTCTTAGCCAAACTGTGGGCATCCTCTGCACATGAGATCTGTGCATCTCACTGCACTGGAGAAAGTTTCCCCCACCTGCCTGCTGGTCACTCCTGGGAGGGCCCATTGATACCTCACGTCATGCAGATGTGGGATGGAGCTTTAGGAGAGAGGAGCTAGCCTGCATTGCAACTGTAGGACAAAACCTGTGATGAACTGAAAGATTAGCTATGTAAGAGATGCTTTTATTCATATGCTAATTGACATCTAAGTCAGGACATTTTTGTAGAAATCCTGACTGCTGTACATCTTTTATTTCAGCCTTCTCAATGTAAATATGGCCAGTAACAATAAAAGCTGGAAAATATCTTTAGCAGAAAAAGACACTCATAGAAGAGTCTCCCTGTTTCTGTGTAATAGTCAGCTGCAAGTAACACCAGAAACTGTGTAACACCAAATCAGGAAGTTTATCTGAAGAAAAGACAACACTGAAATAATCCAGATGTCTTTTCTACGTAATGTCAGGTACATCTCCAAAAAGGGCAGCAGTGAGATTTTTGATCACTTTTTATCAATTAAATATTATTTCATATTTTACCATTCCCAAAGGGAACAGCTTTGTTGTAACTGTATTATTTCAGATGAGCTTTTTCTAGCAGACTGCCTCTTTCAAACAAATATTGTTGATTATATGAAAATGCCATCCCAGGCTACTTAATCTAAATGCGAATCTACCCACCTACAAGTCTCCAGTAAGGCTTTGCATAAATTTTCCCTCAAATCCAACTATTTTTATCCTAAGGAATACCCATTAACTTAGAACAGTGCTGCTAGGTCTGTTGCTTTCTAAATAAGGCAGAAGGGACACATTACAAGATGTTTAAAAGCAAAAGATGGTTTGGACGTCTTTATTATGTGCAGCAATAATAGTTTTCATTGTCCTATGAAAATACTTATATAACAACAGTGGCCTGCATTCTGATGGCTTTATGTCACCAAACATTACAATTTTAGGACTGTAGTCTTGCAAATGCCAACAAATTACCCTGCCAAATCTCACACTCTTTCTCTCCACTTACCTATATTAATTGGCCTATACCACAAATTATCAGGGATTTTTTCCTTTTTTTTTTTTTAGAAAAGGCACTTAAAAATCTTAATTGTCTCTCTCCCCAGTCTCCCTCCTTTTCTGTGCACGAGGATGCAGCATTTGGTACACAGTACAAAGAAACATTTTTGTGGGAGGTACTTATGGAAGTGCTGGCAGCACATGACTAAAGTTATAATGAGCACAAAAGTGCTTACACAAATGCTTAGGGGAAGCCAGCACAGTACAGAGTAATAGGCAGAAAAATAATTGCTGAGGTTAAGTAGAGAGTTCCTGTATGTCATTATTAGTTATGGCCCACCTAAATTTTGCCAAACAACTTGACAAAACAAAATGAATACTGATGTCAGCCACTGTCTCAAGTCACAGACTAATAAAAACCACAGTGATTCTTTGTCATTCTGGAGATTTTACTCTTTTTTGTGCTTCATTTAGTGGAAAAGCCTCATAGTTTCCATGCATGAATGTAATAATAGAAAAATATATATTCCTTTTTCTAGCCTTGTTTGTTTTATATACAGTTCTGGAAAATATTCTCCTGTAGTTGGTACTCTCCTCAAAAAAAAAAAAAAAACAATCACTTCTGAGCACAATACAGTAACCATACTCTAGCTTGGATTATTTTGCCTGTGCTCCTATCTGTTATTAGCTTAATTGTTGAAGGAGAGGATCATAAGAAAGTTTCAAAATTTTAAGTAACTATGAAATACCTCCTGAAATTAAAGTAATGGCATTCAAACACAGTCTTCATAATTCTGTCCTTTTTTTTAATGATCATTGGGTTCTTATTTTTGGCTTTTGGTTGGTTTGTTGGGTTCTGTATTTTTTACAGACTGCTTTAATTTCCCCCACTTCACTGCCATATTAACATCAAGACACATTAAGTTTACTTTGAAGGCAATATATAACACTGTCTTTGTGTTTCATTACTCTTCTATTATAGCTAAACCTATTTCAGCCTCTGACACATCTTGGCTATTGATGTAAACATTGAAAAAGCCTGTGGAGAAATGTAGTCTGATGCTGATAGGACACAGATGAAGGTCAGGAGATAATTTAGGCCAATGTATTTAAAAGATTTTATTACTGTGCTATTTGTGGTAACTGATCCAGAAACAGGCAGAATCAGTACAGTTATGCTAAGCACTGCATAAAGTCAGAGCAAAAAGCAGTTGTCAAGATCTCCTTGAAGTAACCACAGAATTCAACTGTAAAGGTCACAGAGATGTTTTTCATCTATGTTGAAAGGTCACAGATGTCCACTAATTTACAACTGCCATAGTCCCTTCAATCAGGACTGTTATTTAAATACCATTAGCCATCTGATTCTGTAACAGCAGTTTGAGAACCATGGATTTAGTTCTCTTGCAAAAAAGGAATTTACACATTAATATTCATGATTGACGGCACAGGACAAGTGAAGGTGACTGACATGAAATAAAGAACTGAAAATCATATGTTCTGGCCACTGTACCAGCCATTTCTTGCATTGGCTCCTCTTGTGATGTTTAATAGACAGCAGTCAGCTGAAAATTCAGACTGACCTAAATACCTTGGTTTGAGCACTGTCAGTGTGCCTGCTCTCATTATTCACACGTCCTAACTCACAGAGCTGACAGTAGAAATTATCAGAATAACAATCTGGCTCAGTCATCTGCCTGGGTCAGCTTCCAGAGCTGCCTACTTCACTGACTTCTGTGAGTTTCTGCTGCAGAAAAACTGTAGTCCAAACATGCATCTCACTGCCTTGCTGCAACATGAATTGTTTTCATGGTCACCACCTTCTGCTGGAAGAAACCTCTTTCACACAGCTGTGGTGCCAGATCTTTAACTGGCCTGAGCAGCTGGAATAGAGCTCTCACTTCACAGATCCTCTGCAGGGACCCAGGGTGCTCCAGCACTGTTATCTAATGAATGTCCTCCTGCTGTTTTATTACCATGATGTTTCACTTCATTGAAGGCAATTCAAGGTCAAATTCAAATGAAAGCACACATTCATGTAAATCCAAAGTAGACAACACTGTTATACTTATTTATACAAGACAGCTGCAAATTTGAAAAAAAAACAATAAGCAAATCCAGTGTTCTTAACAACACTTAAGAAATTAGAAATATCCCTCCTTCTACAGCTTTATAAATATGGCCTGCTGTCACATCCTCTCAAGGTGCCATGTGCCCCAAATTCCTGCTGCTAGAGTCAGTGATTAGACAGATCTCATCAGAGAGCACACTGTGTCAGTGTGGGATGCTGACTTTTACAGCCAGTCTCCTCTGCAATTATAAAGCATAATACATAAACACACAACTTCAAAAATATTTTTTTTAAGTCTTGTTAGAAGTGTGCTTCAATTACAACAGTGACAAAAAAGAGCTAGCCACCCTCTTTGCCATCCAAATGAGAAGAAGGCTCTGAAGCTCTTTGGGAGCTGTGGCAACTGACATCTGAATTTCACTGCAAAAGCCATCAAGTGTTTGGAGACACTTTGTAAATGGCTGGATGGTTTTGCCAAGCTGTTTTTATTTTATAAAAGCTGTTTTTATGTGGCTACCTTCTCCTGGGACATATACATCTGTGAGACAGCCTAGGTAATTACCTATAAAATGAGCCCATTTGATGCCAGCAGCAAGATGCCAAGAGCAGGGTAAACTGGGTAAGGTTTTAAAGCAATGCCCCTAAGGGAAAAACGCTCTAATTATTTTTTCAGTAACACCATTTGTTTGACTATAAGCTCTTCTCTTTTGAAAATATTCACTGATCATAAACTTCAAGTGCTGGGATCTTTTTCACTTCTCTTACATCTATATTGTAAAATTAGATAAATACGTCTAAAATAGGAATTAAAAATATAGTGTTCACCTAACTGCCTGAAGTATATAGATTATGGTTCCAATGAAAGATAAAACAAGGTCCACTGTGGAGACTGAGAAGAAAATAATGCTCCACTTCTGGTCTTGACACCTGGGCCTCAGACTGAAAACTTTTTCACAGTTTTCTTATATCTTGGATGCTGACCATCTTTAAGTGTTTAATTCACTCTCTGTTATGGCATTTGCCAAATACTGAATAAGATAAAAAAATACTTCTTTCTCTCTTCAAACACATGCCTTTGTGGAGAGAAAAAATCCGTACAAATACAGAGCAATTTTTAGAAATGTCTAGTTTGGCATAATTTTAATATCCTTATTTAAGGACTTTGAATTGTGGTTTAGTTTTATATCAAAAAATACCATTACAGTCAGCTGAGGGATGCCTATCTGTGCATGTGCTATTTGATCCCTGTAAGACTTCCCAGCCTAATTCAAAGGGAAAGCAAGGGACAACACATTGTTTGTATATTGTTTATTCTAAATAGGGTTACAAAGTTGCATGGATACAGACCAGATATTTTCTAAGTACTGGAGACTATGTTGTTTTATGTTTTCACTAAGCCAAGTGGCCTCACTACAGTTTTCACTGTTCATATCTGCAATAAAATCTACTCTCTTGGACAAGCATCTTTTTCTCATCTTTTAATGAAAACCACAAGGTATCTAAGTCAGATAACCAAGCCAGATTCCACCTCTTAGAGTGCTGACTCACCATTTAGAAGTGTTAAATGAGCAACACAAAATGCTGTAAGCTCTTAATATTAGTTTTTTATTCCCAGAGACTAATGTAAAACTTTTAAGACACCTTAAACTACGCCTGCATGGCCTGTGCTGGTTGAACACTCTAGTCACCTCCTCTTAGGTGCTCCCTGATTAGCAGCTCAGCCCAGCACCAGCCCTTCGTTTAGAAGTGTCTCTATCACTCCTCTCTTTCTAGAAAGCATTCTGCTTTGTCCTATGAGCCAAGTAGGGCTCCTGTAGCAGGCAGATCATCACCCTCATCCTCAAAACACATGACAAGAAATTAATGATCAAGAAGATAAATATCACAGACCTCTGTAGTGAGTGAGCAGAATCACGGCACGAGGTCCAGATTTGGCTAAAACAATTTAGAATTCCAGTAACAACTACTTAGTTCAGCATGATGTTGACTTTTTCAAAAAGAACCATGTGCCATATATTTCTTATGGATAAGTTTATTTTTCTTTCTTGCTTTCATGCAAAGAAGTAGATCATCCTAACTAAATTACAATGAACATGTTTGGAGGAGGGAGGGACTAAAAATCTTGTAGCACTTCATCCAAGTCTCGTATAATGTCAGGAAGAACTCCCTAGACAACCTACTGGGCTCCCCATCAAGTGCATGCCATGGCATGACAGGGCAAAGCGAGCAGGGACAGACTTGTACCCTAACACTAAATGGAGAAAGGAAAAGAATATGTGTGTGATTTGAAAGGGTTTCCCATAGCACTGCAATGGTGACCTAACAGTTCTAGTTGTGGAGGTTTTTTTGATAAATGCAACTCTAGTTTAGAGAACTAGTAGTTTCTTGGTGTTATGTTACTTAATAAATATCATAACCACCTAAATCTCTTACCTGTTAAGTCTCCAGTGTAAAAGATTGCAGTCAGATCTTGGTAATAATCCCTCTCCATGTTCACTGGTGAGACCCTAAGGCACAGTTATCAACTCTTAGAGTCTAAATATTCGTTAAACCTCCAGATTCTAGAAGCTTATAGTTCAGAAAATCTCACTTTGCATTCTCTTTTAGGAGCCAAAGGGTTGCAAAGGAAAGGGTGCAAAATATATCTGAAGAGCATATCTTAAAGTAAAGCCATAGGGTAAGTATAAAGCATACAAAATGCATTTTATAACTTCTCTTTTCCAAGATTTGTCTTATGATTATGAAACTCCTAAATTCTTGTGATAGACAAGTGTTTTTATAGAAAATACTTGGCACTCTTGATATCCTCTTAAATATCTTCTATTTCTGCCGCATACTGAGAAAAGATTATGAAGAAGCCACATAAGTGTTAAACAATTTTAGTGAACTTTCAGCTGCATTTTTAGAATAGGTAAGATTTGCCTAGAAGCTATTGAAATTAATTTCTCAAGCAAAGACTATTAATCCCTACAAGAAATGGAAAAAAAGTTGTACAAATGCTCTCCAATAAATCAGAATATAATTGCAAATGAGCAATTTGTTTCTAACAAAAAACCAGTCTCTTTGGCAGCTATAAAGAAAAATAGATTTTATTTCAGCATTAACTTACTGGAGTGTAGCAGTTCAAGCAGCAGAAGTGAATGTGTAAGCAGAGAGATGAAGAGTTTTAATAAACTAATCCTTATAATAACAGGCAATTTTTTTAAAATCAGATTAAAGACAGAAGAGAGAATCTCTGGGCAAAAATAGAAACTTAATTTTAGAATTTAAAATCCATATTAAAGCTGCCTATTGGTGAAATTAACAAAAGTGATAACAAATAACAGCAATTTAAAATATGATTCTTTAATGTTTATTGATACTGTTTTATTAGATTACTACATTTCTGTAATGATATTTGAGTATATTATATTGAGTTTTTAGCAACATTTAGAAAAATAATTCTGACAGGGCAAATTGGAAATCAGTATTATGATTTCCATACTTTTCAGAGATGAACTCTCATTTAAATCAAAAATCATGGATCATCTTGTTATAGTTTCATAATGACAATTAAATTAGCAGGTTGTCATGCAATACATCTCTATGTTTTAATGAAATGAAATGTAAAATAACATGGTAGGTTCATGTGACAAAAGAAAAAGCTCTTCTTCCATCGTCCTCCCTGGCCTTGTTCTGATGAGCAAAGCTTTACAGATCAGAAATGATCCCATTCCAGCTGCCTAATTACCCCACAGTCCATTCAGTCTTTGAGCTGCTCAGCAAGACTGGCAACAATGGAATCAGTTTTGACAGTGATTTTTTCCTTAATAGTGGTATTAAGCTGATTATAATTCTAAAGAATGGACCAAATATACACACACATTTTAAATAGAACATTGAATACAGATAGGCACTTCTTTAAGATGGGGGATTTATTTAGCAAAATCTCTTTGACAGAGAAATCTCCTCTCCAATTTATTCAAAATACTTGGGTAAGATTAAAAAAAATTCAGGAGGACTTCAGGAAAAAACAAAAATGAGGAGTAATAAAAATCCTCCTGAAGTATCAGAATATTTTTTTGACATTTTCTAAACAGAAATAAATTCATTAATTCAGACATTCATTAAAGAAAAACATCTTTCAAAAATGGAAAATAAATAATAGGAAATGCATGGTTTGGGATTTGTTTTTGTTTTATTTTGGGGTTTTTTTGCCTTTTTATTGTTTGTTTTGGTTTGGTTTGAGTTTTTTTTAAAGTTATTAGTTTTATCTAGAAAAAATCTTTTGAGTCCACTTATAATTTTGTTCGATCAGTAACTGAACCACAATAAACTAAACCACAGAATTATTTGTAAAACTGCTGGAAAAATTTTGGGATCCCAGACCCAAAAGGAAGTCTTGCATTCTGCTTCAAGTGTGCAGGTCTGGTCCTACTTTTGGGCCTCTAATCTTGCCAAAAAATTGAAAAAGATGTGAGTTTTACCAGTACAGTGTCAAAATACAGCTGGCATAGCTAAGTCAAGATATCTTTCTCACCCAGTGCATTTAGAGGGAAATGATCTTTCTCTGATGTCTGTAATATCTTCCCTTTCCAAAAGTGAGACCCAAGGTAAGCACTGCATCTCATTTCTATTTTAAACTCCTTTCCTGTGATGGTAAGGGCAGGATTCACACAATGCACTGCAGCATGCAGTAAGTGGGGCTGCACAGGAAGGGTGATGCTGCCTCAGCTCGAGGGTCTGTGTTACAGTATTGATTTAATTGCACAAGGTTAACACTGAGCCAGCCCTTCCATTCTGTACTCATTTTTCAGATCTTTTACTGTACCAGAATTTGTGTCTAAGCTGAAACCTATCCCCATATCCTGTAGAAATTGCTTACATTAACTATCACGTCCCACACTTCTGAAGGAGAGTCTATAAGGAGCTCTTTCAATGGATTCATCAAAATATGGTGATCAACTCTTAACTGAAGTCTGAGATTTTCAAGATAAACTAATGGCTTGAACTGTCTATTTTTGTATCACCAATTTAAAGCAATTTTAAAGGATTGTGTTTCAGAAAGTGTTCTTTGAAAATCTGACAATTTAAGTGTTTAGTCCGCTAAAAGCTTGATCAGAATCTGTGGTTTGGGCCACTCTGATAAAATTATATTGGTGCCATGAAGTCATTTACTGTTCTTCAGTGGGTTAAATTACCATGAAAATCTAATTACTGTTCTTTCAATTTTTGGTATATTCCTTCCCTAAAAGATCCAGCTAGCAATAAGTCTTCAGAATGTTTTCAGATAAGTGAAATTTTCAGCTCGTATTAAGCCTCTAAAAGGCATCATAATGAACATTTTTGGAACCTTTCAGATTACCCATATAGTCTTGAGCATCTGGTGCATGCATCTTTTCCTAACACTTGAAAAAAAGGGGAGTTAGGTTCATCTTTATTTTACAGATGGAAAACTGATGTACCTGAGGCCAGATAGGAGGCCTGATCAGAGGAGTGCCTTGGAGTTGGCTCCCCAATTTCCCTGTCAGACTAAGGCCTGGGAAAGTAATTGTTTGCCCATTCTGCACTAGCAGTACTGGCAGGAGTATGGCACTGTCTCTTTCCTTATCTCTACAGTTACCAGATGTACAGGCTGAATAGCACAGGTTTGACAGTTCAGATTTCATGGATTTTTTCCCCTTCAGCAGCTTTTCCTCTTGTTCTAGAGAAGTAGCATAGTAATGGTAGAAAGGTGCAGGAAGCAAACTATTTACCTTTGCTCTTGACAGAGTGAGTCAAGTTAAATGGCAAGTTTTATTTTCCTTAGGGCAAAATTGGCATTAACAAATTACAAGTATGTTAAGAAAATTCAGTCCAGCTTAACTTCCACTGAAATCAAACATTTTTGTGCTTATATTTAAAATACTTTGGTAAATTGACTCTTTATCATCAGATCTGTAGTATCCACTACAGTGACATATTCATATAGCACTGTATTTCAACCTTAAATTGTCATGTTTCTAACAATTTATTTAGTAAAAATTAATTTTTAACAATGAAATGAATGCATGAAAAATCAACCTTGCAGAAGCATTTACAATGGGTTCAGAAAAAGAATCAGAGATAAAATATTTGAGCATTATATAAAAGCCATTTTGACCAATAAAAATCCCTAGTTGTTAAACTAGTATGTTCCATTAAGTTTTTCAACCTTCGCTCTGCAAAAAATTTTATGGAGGGGTTGTCAAAAACTACAAAAACATTCTGTCTATTTTGATTTGATATGATTCTAATTGGGTTAGTACATATTGGATATACTGTTTTTAGGGAAGATATGAATATTGCCAATAGCAGTTATTTTGAAAAACTGAAATTCTGCTTGATTACTTAAAAAATACAATTAGAGTACTGCAGTAATCTGAACTATTACGTTACCAGCAGAAACCATAAGTGCTACATTTCCTTTTTCCTTTCCCTGTTTTTCAATTGTATCTTAATTAAAAAAGGAGTTAATTTAAAGGATACTGTCAGTCTCCTCACTTTCTGTTTGCACCACTGTTCCTACCAGCCAAAAAAAAAAAAAAAAAGCATTAAAAGAGAACATAATTTAAAAATTGATACAGTGTGCTGGAATATATTAGCTCTGACTGCTCCTGGAAGGCAGGAGCAGTCAGAACACGTGGAGGAGTTTTCTTGTAGGAGAAAACGTGGGGGTTCATTATCAGGAATAACCTACCAGTAAAGAAGAACCCACTGCTGAGGGTGTGAGAGCTCCACTTTTAAAATGCTACACACTGGCTGACCCCACCATAAAGCAGAGGAATAGGGTTGATGACCTTTTGAAATGCCTTCCAATCCTGTTTTTCCATAATTCTATGATTTTATGACATATGAACCTGCAAAATGTATTGGCCAATCTTGTAGATTATTAAAATGACCAAAGACAATCTGGAGTAAACATCCACTTGCCTCTAATCCAAGAACTAAATTTTTGTTTTCCAAAACTGTGCTCATTATATAAGCAGGCAATTTGAGTGGTTAGGAAAAGACTTTCTGAAAGCACTTTCCCACCTAACTCAAAAGAGAAGGTACAGTTTGGGCAGGGAAAGGGAAAAACTGTTTCTGTAACACAACTTCAAAAGAATATTAGAGCAGGTTATTCTTCTGATTTTCCAGATGTGATACTAAGAAAAAGGAATCAAGGGTCACGTAGGGGTTTTTTGCAAGCCCATTGGCTGGTGTCTTTGTAGAGTGAGAGGTTACACATAATTATTTCTGTGGACTGCTCTCTCTTTACTCATACCTTTGCTGTCTCTTAGATGTCCAACTACTACATTTTTAGTTCCTCCCTGATGAGAATATACTCCTATTATAAATATCTTATATCAGATATGACTGGATGGATTAATTGCTAGATTTCCTAGGTACCACAATGAACAGCAACCATAAGATACAAGGAAGTCTAGTTCCTCAGTAATGCAGGCAATTATTAAGTGACGCTTTCATATTTTAAGCTTCCTAGCCTCTGCCTAATTTCCGTATTTAGTATCTCCTTTGACCACTGTGTTACACATCTTTCTACATCTTTTTTATAGCTCAGATAATCTCTATGCACAGAAAATCCTTTACCAGTGCTGGCATGTCATGGCACAGTTTTGGGGTGGGTTGTGACCAGAACTGGTGTGGACTTCTAAAGAACTTTTAAAGCTCTATTGCATGCCTTGTGGACATTTTTATCTCATGTAAGATTTCTACCATTTCTGATCAATTAGTTGGTTACATATCACTGGGAGATCATGGGTTAGTCTCAGTTATAGATGTATAAGTTAGCACTCGGATGTCCCATGCAGATATGAAATGAGTACAGAAAGTTGCATTGCATTCCCCAGGAACATATTCCTGAAATTTTATACTCATTCTCCATACTGGCCTGAACAGTCTAGCAGCGAGCCCTGGAAGAAAGATCAAAGCTGAGGTCCAAGGACAACAAAAAGCAGCTTTTTTCTCCAATATGATGGGCATCTGTTCAAGAATGGAAGAGCCTATTTGTGCAAGAAACAGAGATTTATGGGATACTTCTATCTTTTCCAGAGTATCTATGCATAATAAGACCAAAAATAAAATAAAAGCTGTACCTAAAAAAAACCCAAAACCACCCCCCCAACCCCCTTAGAAAAAGTACAGAAAAAAATATCTGTCAAACCCCAACTTTATATTATTCAAGACTTATGCAGGGACAATGAAGCTGCAGAACAAGCTGCAGTTATAATGTTACTTGATATGAAACCCTTTGGGTATCAAGCTCAGCAATTTTCATTAGGAAGGATTTTTCAAGTTGCAGAAAACTTTTTTTTAGTCAAAACTACTGACCTATCATAGATACTGTTTTCCTTGTACTTTGGACATTCAGATGAGAAGTAAAAAACTTTGGGTTCAAGGCCAGAGGTGTCATAATTCAGACCAGGAAATCTGAGTCATATTGCCTGTTCCATGCTTTCGTGACACACGTGCAGCCCAAGTTTCTTTACAGCAGAAGTCCTGGGTGTTCCGGATTAGATTTGATAATCCAGTATTTCAGAAGTGAAAGAGAAACCTTAGGAAGGTTTTGCTTTCATCCTGTTTCTGATCAGTAAATTTTCTAGAACTGTCATGTAATTCTGTAAGGCAGAAATAGCATTATGCCAGTAGCAGCAGGAAAAGTAAAGGTGTGAACATTTAGCAATACAAGATTCAGATCTGGGTGATGTCCCTGCCCTCCACTGTGTGATGCTGAGTAGCTTGGACAAGAGTTTTTAATGAAAACCCCAACTGCAATATTTGCAGTATCCTGGAGGCCAAGTGATGGCCTTGGGCATACCAGATAATAAGAACAATTCTCCTGTGTTTTTGTGCAAAATGTCAAATACATCTGTGTTCTTCAGGTCTGTTGTCTGTGGTAGGTCATTTTTCCAGTCGAATTATCAAAAACTGGATTCTGCACTACATTAATGATAGTTCTTCAGCTGCATAGAGGTTGTTCTGTGCTAATGTTCAAATTTGCTAAATTTGTCATTTTATAGCCACAGTAAGCCACAAAGGCATGATTCAAATAATTTTCTTTTTTTCAGGTGATCAGTATAAAATTTACCGTGCTACCTGGAGTAAACAGTTTCCAGTGTACATTTCTGCAGTGCTGAAATGAAAGCCTTCATTTTTTCAGTACTTTTGTTGTTTTCTGAGAGTACAAGCCAAAGAATGTAGACTGTAGATGAAAGAATTCAGTAGTTTGAAGTCATGTTGCTACGTTGCATCTCATACTTGAAAATAAACCGAACGCTTTAAAGCCAACATTTTGTCCCTGAAATCTCACTGACACAGCTTATCTCAAATTTTCATGGTTTCCTACCCATTAGAGTAAAAAAGAAAATTGATACAGAGAAAGTCATTCCCCCCTCCTGTGTTAGAAAATAAGCCCATAATCATAGGTCACTTAGCAGCTAAAATCAATACAGTGCTAACTAAGAAAAATTTGAACACCTAAGCTCTGAAAAAAAAAAAGTCAGAATAAACTACCATTTCCTAAGCAGCCTAACATTATTGAATCTGTGGGAAATCAGGAACATCTTTATGCTTAAAAATCAATGATGTGGGTACTTGAGCTTGAACTCAGCATAGAATCATCGTGAAAGAAATGTCATTAATATAAAAAGAAAGCTATTCATTTTTTCTTCAAGTCAGATAAAAAATCTTAACAAATTCCTCTGGTGGAGTGTGCAGCCATATATATTGCTGTGATGAAAGGACACTGATCTCAAGTGGCTCTAAGTGTGCAAGGTGAAGAAATGGGTAATTTTATTTTGCTTCCTTGGCTTTTTCAGCAAAGCTGGAAAAGCGTTTTCTGGAATGATGAGAAACCAGCAACACAACAAGGTGACCCTGTTTGAACACTCCTTTCATCCACTTAGTGCTACAATGAAAGACATCCCTTGACAGGATGGAGTCTTTCAGTCAATACCCAGGACCTGACTCAGAGCGTGACAAACACTCCTCAGACTTCTAAATAGATGATAGCCTATATTGTACTTCTAGAGAAAGAAATCATCTTTCATAATTAAGTGGATCATTTTGGTACTGATTTAAATAAAAAAAAGCTTGTTCATATTAATGAAATAATAGCTCTCCCAAAAGATTGAAGACTTTTCTATATGAAATTATGTTCCCTACAAGCTGTAGATTTATCACTGGCTTCAGGTATTTAAAATCCTGTAATTTCATGAAGTAATAACATCTAAAATAAACTTTACAAAAGGAATGTAGATTTAAAAAAACCCTCTAAAAAAACATTCATGCAACTCTTTTTAAAAAGACTATATGGAAACTTATAAAAAAGGGCTTAAAATAAGAATTTGGCAGAACTGGTTTTATTAAACATTTGCTAAAGATATTAGCCCTAGCTCCTAAAACCAAGTCTAAAATATGTACATGTAACTTGAGTTGATGTTAATATTATTTTTTCCTATAGCAAGTGAACAATCCAGTAACTTTAGCCATAAATTGGATCTGTTAACCGTGTTACATTGAACTTAACTTTGACTAACATATCTTGCCTTGCATCTCAGAAAGTCACCACTGTAGATAAAAAGCAACCTTACAATTTAATCATTCTCATTAGAAAATTTTAAAGGAATATTCCCTTTGTACCTGCTATTTTGTTTGAATTGCTCCATCTTTATCCAGACATCTCTCTACTCATTAATGTATCATGAAAACAATAGCAAGTGCCTTTACCAGCATCGAAAAGAAACAACGTTAAATCTCCAATTTCTTCTGCTGCCTTTTGATTTACCTATTTTTTATTATTATTTCATCATTTTTTTCATTATAAAGAAATGTAATAAAATTTCCTTAAAGCACTTCTTATGACATGTTTGCATCACCATTGGGCTTGTTACTGGTATATGGAGAAGAAAAACTGGACCATCTCTATGTTACATTGTGACTCCAAATACCATAATGAAACCCCAAAATTATTAACAGAGTGTTTCTATCACTGCTTTTAACCTTTCAGTTAGAGACAGTGAGTTCTGTTCACACAAATCTTTGAGACTTAAAGAAGACACTGTACTCAAAACTTTTTTTCCCTCTGTGAAATGCATGTCTGAAAATAGCTAAGCATTTCACAGCTGGTAAAACAAGTAACTCCTGGATTAATCTCAATTTATTTTGAGCACTGACACTTCTTGTTGTGTGTTCTGAAAGTCAGCCACTTAACTGAATACCATAATTTTCTTCTTTTCAAAATAAGTCTGATGCAGGTTTCTCAAGGTTACTGCAGTGGTCCCAAGTTACAAGAACTACAGGGTTGTATTTTGCAGGAGGCCAAGATCATGATTTCTCTCAGCCCACAAGTAACTCCATGATTCAGAGTGCTTTGTGCAATCCTGAAATGAAAAATGCTACATAAAAAAAGTTTTTATTATGAGGTTTTGCCTCAAAGCTGTTAGAAGCTCATATTTCTTTTGGATAGAAGTGGTTATGAGATTTTAGATGTAATGCAAAAGAAAATGCCTTGCACTCTGTTGAGCTTAATATCAGCTGGTTGGAACTGGCATAGCTTCCTCATAAACCACAGTGGCCTCCAGAAAAATTATTTGTTCAGTGATAAGTTTGAAAGATCTGTGCAATGACACAAGTGGACCTATATATACCACACTGGGACTTCAGCAACATATACTGACATTTTCCATAGAAAACAAGACAGAATGGGGACATATAAGAAGTTAATACTTACCGATACTTCTGAAGTATTATTTCAAGTACTGGTCATAAATCACATGTGTTTTTGTGTTACTGAATTTGTCTATAGGCTCCAAACCCATGGAACTTCAAATGGACTCCACATTCCATAAATGTTTGCCAGTGAATAGACTCAAAGACAAGTGAACATCGCACTAATATTAAGGACACATTGATTCTGTCATGTTATTTTAGCCCAATTATTTTTGGACAGAAAGTTTATTGGAATAGACTTGTTTTGTTTAGACAAAACAATAATGTTCACATTTTCCTTCTGGGACGATTGATATATGAAGGCTCTGAAGTGCTGCTGAGCAAAGTAAAGGTATATTTTCTAGGATGCTATAAAAGTGTCAGCTCTTGCTGAGATGTTTCTGATAGTCTCACTACTGAATGTTAACCTTTCAAATACCATTCTGATATTATGCATGATCTGACTTGCCTTAATTATCAAAATCTCCAAACAATGTTTCAGTAAAGCATTACTAATAAGGGAGGTCTATATAGTCAATTTGCTTTTTAATGCATGACCTCCACATATATCAATGCTTCATCTAGAAAATTTCTGTAAAACTTTATGAAATTCATGGTGACTAACTTAGTAGCTGAAGGCTTCAATTTCAGTTTCAAGAAAACCCATAATCCTACACCTTGGCTCTGAAGGATTTGTACCTGGGCATGAGCTGGAGTCCAAGTGTCCATGGATTTGGGGATGGGAATCCTGGCTGTACTGTCACGCTGGCCTCCCAGACCAGCTGCTGCAGGGTCACAGGGCTTGTGACCCTGTGTTCTCTCTCTTCTGTCAAGGTAAATACAAACCCTCCTTTAAAGAAAAAAAAAAAAAGAAAAGAAAATCCAAATTTTCTTTTACATTTTCTTTCTAGCAACTATGTGCAAGGCTGGCCATTCTGCAAAGGGATTTCACAGCAAGAAGGAGACATGTTCTGGAAAACAAGTTGTGTGTTCGTATGGCAACTTTCTCACTCTAAATTTACTTCATAGCCCAGGAGCTGTTTCTACATACATTGCTTTCAAATATTTCTTGCAAAAAATAGTAGGAGAGATTGCATGCTATGTTAGTATCCTGGCATAGCAGAGTGGGGGAATAGCTCCATGTGTCAAGGGTGCAGAAATTGCTGTCCCACTTCTCAGGTGTTGTCTCAAATGAACAACCAGCACGCTCCAACACTAATCATTTGGGAAAAGCTGGAGGTAGAACCAGGAATCTGGAAGTCCTGCAGAAAAAAGACTTCTTGTTGTGGGAGGTTAAAAATAAGCAAATGTATCAACTACAAAGGAATAGCACCAGTTAAAGGCTCATCCTGGAGCAGCAATTCATGTGTGAATGTTCCTTTCTGAGGGGAGCTGCAGGCTGGGCAGTGTGTTGCTGGTGTAGCCCGTGCCAGGTGACCCTGGGCAGCAGTGGACTGTGGGCAGTGAGGGGCATCAGCCACTGCCTTGGTGAGAGTAGGGGAGCAGCCTGAGAGCCATTGCCTGCCTGGGACTCCCCACACCAAGCCACCCTCCAGGGTTAGTGTCTCTACAGCAGCACAGTTACAGTTTGATCATCTAAAAATGATGGGATGGAAATTATGTGCCCAAAACCACTAACACCTCTGTGACTGTAGCCAGAAGATTTTTAAAGCATTTCTGTTCAAGATACCTACATTATTCATGCCAAGTTAGGGCACTATAAGCTATATAAAAATTATGAAGTACAAGCTATAAACTTCTCTGATTCGCTGTGCCCCAGTGCTTCTGCCATAAGCCAGGCTTTCTGAGGACTGAATTTAAATATAAGGTAAGTTAGCTGTGAAGACTGAAACCTGCCTTATTTTTCATTATTCAAAAGAATTCCATAATTGATCTCTTAGGGGATTGGGAAAGCAAGGATTACCTATTTTTGAGGCAATGCCTACTGTGCTGAGGTCCTAGAGATCTGTCTCTGCCATAGTTTTGTTTTGCTACTTCTTTATGAGGTGTTGTGAAGCTTTTGAATAGTAACCCCTGCATAATGATCTCCCTGGTGGCTCTGTCTCTCTCCTGGGTTACAAAGGCAGTGCTGGTATTGCCGCGGGGCCCTCTGCGAGCTGCTCACTTCTCCAGTCCTTGTGAACTGTCTCCAGTTCTTGTAGTTTCGTCACCTTTGCTCCTCAGCTCCACCAGGAGTTTTTAAAAATATCCCTCATAAAGTTTTACACTGATTCAGCATCAGGTCTGTAAGTAACAAGGACCCGCCTTTGCGAAAAAAAAAAAAAAAATCCCAGCACCTTTCAGTACCAATTTTCTTTTCAAACCTTAGAATTGGTGGCTGCTTTCTGCAGAATTTACTATTTATGACTTGTGTTGGAAAACCACTTTGTTTTTCTGTTGCTTTCATATTTATTCATGCAGAGTGCACTAAGATCTTTTTTGAAAATAAAAGAGCAAATAAGCCAAACATATTTATAATACACTCAAAATTCTATTTTCCGGTAATAGCACATGGATCACTTGAGACAAAGTTGGGCAAAAGGATCAGCTGGGACAAAGATCTTGGGACTTTATCCATTTACTAAAGCCCCCTCTTTATTCAAATGGTGAAACAAGGCTTCCTTGTATGTGTGTTGCAGGACCAGCAGCATATTTTAAAGGTAGGTGTAGATTCATACAGAGCCATCCCTTTCTAGTTGTAAGAATGACTTTAGAAAATTTTTTGCTTTAAATCAGCCTGCTGGCCACTGTTCATTAACAGTAAAGAGTGCTGGTATTACTATTCCACTTGTCCCTCTGTAAATCAGTTCCTTTTATATCGTGAGCTCCTTCCTCCTTTTCCTCCCTCATAATTTTCCCTTGAATTTCCGGTGAACTGGTTGTTCTGGCATAGTGAGCACAATTTGTTTCTTATTTCTGCACAATGTTATATCTAGACTGAGCAGAAAAAGGTGACTGGGGAAAGAGGATGAAAGTGCAGTGCTGGTGAGATGTCCCAGGTGCAGACTCTCTCCAGAGGGACATGTGACATTTTTTCATGAAGCGTGACATTACTTTTGCTCTTGTCCCCTTCTTGACATTTCCACCAATACACTCTTTCAGATTTACTGTTTGATTCACAAAATATTTCCTTTCCCATTGCCTATATTTCTTGAATTTTAATGTTTCAGCATTTTCTTCTCAGCAGTGCAATATGAGTTTTCCTTTGAAAACTTTCCCCATCCCACCTGTAAGGACACCCTGGAGTGTCCTAGCTCCAGATTTACATTTCTTACCATTTCAATTATATTCTAGTCACAGGCACTATGCTTGTTTCCTGGCCATTTTCTATCTATAAGAAGTGAGCAAACATCTTTCTCCAATTACAGGTTAAGTCCACTGTAAGAACAAGTCTGATTAGATAATCGAAACTTGAATTACACAGGAAAGGGGGATGAAAAAGAGGGAAGTGAATAGGCAAAAGGGAAAAACGCACAGGAAATATGAGGAAAAATCTTTCAAAATTAAAAGGTGAAAGTAATTACAAAATGGGAAGAAGGCAAACCTGCAACATATTTTGAATTTAATGGAATAAAAACATAGGTCTGACCTAAAAAGCCTACTGACCCACCTTATGCAAATTCTAAACCCGTTGCACTCCAAGACAGAAGGCTTATGGAGAAACCATTTCTAAGTGATTCTCTAGTACATGACAAACACTGTTAGAGTTAGGCCATAAAATCTGCATTTACTTCTGCTGCTTCAACAAACAGTCTGAGGAGTTCAAATGAGTGGTTATTCGGCTGTTGGTGAAGATTGCAACTTTATGAGGAAGAAATATTTAGATTACATTGTGTTCCATCATACACTTCCCTAATGATTGTTTAAAAAAAAAAGAAAGAAAAAAAATCTGGCAAGATGAAGGAGAAAGTCATGAACTGTTAAGTCTATGTCTTTCCTTGGTTACTGTCCAGCTACCAGCTAGCAGTAATCTAATACTGAAATGAGGCTGTTTGTACTTGCTGAATACACTGTTTGAAAACCCTCTTGGTATTATAAAGTGGCAGCCAGCTACTGGTGAGGTTGAGAAACCCTGCTGTTCCTGGAGTCTGCAGGAAGGCAAGGAAATTCAGGGAAGGCTTAGAATGACAGTGGTTGAAACAGAATAATCCCCTTGCTACCCTTTAGCAGCATGGACTCATTGCCAAGACAAGGTAAGCTTTGCCATGACATGCTGCCTGGAGCTGGGACAAACACTGGAGGAGATAAAGCCTCAGTGTTGGTTTGAAAAAGAAGGAATACTAACTCAAATGTAAGATTCTAACCCCCCCCCAATCCGTGCTATATTCTGAAACTTCATGGTTAGAGGGTGAAAATTATATCAGAGATGAAATATCCCAGCCTTGTAAGTAAGGAACTGATATGACAATGGAAAACTTATCTGGTTTGGTGTTTATAAATATAATAATTATTTTTAAAGTTCAGGGATGGAATAATACATTCACATATCCCCACAGAGCATACATCTTAAACATGGTCTTTCTTCTATCAATTAAGTGCCCTAAGGGTTAGCTTGCAGAGTCAAACATGCAGGCATTCTTCAATAATCATTTCATTCTGGTTTCTAAATCTGATAGAAGATTTCCCCTCCAAACTTGGAATTTTCCCTCTTTGACTTTTTTAGAGCAAGTCTGGGTACTTTCTGCCCCTTTCCCCATCCAGGAGACATCTCCAATCGACTTGTGGCATTCAAAATTTAGTAATTAGGATGAAGGAAGTTATAGAAAATTATTACAGGGAGTCAGTCAAAAGTTACTATAGCTCTAAAGTGTTTATACAGCACGGTATTTTGCACTTCCCAATGCTTTATTTCTGTGAAGTAGTAAAACATCTCCAGCCAAAAAATCCTTTGGAGCAGAAATTTATTTTATTGCAACATGGCAGCCTCTTTGCCTTGTGTTAGCAACAAGAGTTCTGACTTCTCCATGTTAATCAGCTCTCTGATATTGATATTGCTGAAAAGGACTACTTGGATTTTCTGTTTTCCTTTTCTTCCAACACCTTACTATTTTTTTTCTGTCAGACATCTGTACCCCATTTTTTTATACTTAAAAATACTTCTATTGTTATAGATAGGGTATTTTGGTCAAGAGAAAAGAGCTAATCTGACAAACAGTGCATTTTCATTTAATTCAGTTTCTGAAACATCTAATGTCATTGATTTTCACAAAGGTATCCCTGGGTTAGCTGCTTAATCCATATCTTATGCTAACTCTTATAATTAAAGCCTGACTTAATAAGAAGTAATGATCTAAAAGATCTTCAAAGGAATTTTCAACAGTTGCCATTGTTGTTTCACTGACCACAGTGACAAAAATGACAGTAGAGGCAAAGTGCTCTTTTGCCAAATGAAAAAGATCTGTGTTTAGAAAACGTGCCACAGTCCAAAATGAAAATAAGAAATCCAGAGCCTCAAAAGAGCCCTAAACTCCACCAGACAAAAAGCAGTCTTATTAAGAAAAAAACCCAAACAATCCTAAACCTCAAGTTACTTTTTAGTTTGAAGGTTTCTAGTTTTGTTTCTGAAAATGTAAAGGGAACTCAGAATAACTTTTCAAACTTTACCATGCAGTAAAAGGCCTAAAGATTTCACCTAAATGAAAGTAGAAAGCCTTACAATCACCAATCTTCAAGAGACAGGTCATTTACTTAAACATCAAATGTCAGGAGACTTCATCTTAAAATCACAAAAGTGCAGAAAGGCACGTTCCCTGCAAATCAAACCTATAGAGTTCTTGCACATTTGGTTTCAATCGTCTTTATTTTTAGCACAAATCCATTTCAAGAAATAGCTTTAAGAGTATTGGAATAAAAATCACACATCAAAAGGATAAGATTGGTGTGGAGGCCCATGGCAAACCTGGAAACTTTTCTTGCCATCAGGCATGTGGAACAAAGGCCCGGCTGTGCTGTTGGGGGTTACCACTGCAGCTCCTCATGTGGGGCAAGGTGGGAGCAGCAGGGTGTCTCAACAGCATCCAGAGCTTTGGATACTGCTGAAGAAGTATTATATATTTTTAGAAATCTTTAAAATTGGTGAAGGACTTTTCAAATACTGTAACTGCCTGAGACTGCAATTTCCCCAAGAGTTGAAGGTAGGCAGTAATGATCACGTAATTAATAACCTTGAGCATGACTGGGAGAATGTCAATGAACCTTGTGTTTGAAGGGAGACACTAAACCAGAAAAGAGCAGGAAATAATATTAATGCTCAATCCTGTATTAAGTTCTCCACAGACATTAGATTTCCCTAAATCAAATTGCGTAGAAAATGACTACTGTATTACTTCAGTTACAGTAGCCATTCTGGTTTGACAAGTGCATAAAACACAATAAAAGACTATAGTCATTTGTAAATTCCAACCTAGTCCCTTGTATGAAATTTATAGTTCTGAACACTGTGAGGATATAGAATAAATCTTTACAGAAGAAAAATCTATTCTCCCTTGAGCGAAAAGTGGACCTATTAACTTACATTCAATACTTCTGAAAAAAAATCTCTACTTTTTCATTTTCTTATAGAATTCAGCAGATTCCTTTGTACTGCAGCTTCCAAATTTCCATAGTAGAGGGCAACACGCAACAACAGGAGTTTATGCTTCCATTGCTCATTATCATGTGTTGCAACTTGTCTATGATTTGCATTAATTAAAATGCCAGAGCTTTGCCACAGTGTAAGCAAGCACTATGGTCTGGACTCAAAGAAAACCTCACCAAACACCAAAGCAAAATCTCCTACTGGCTTGCCTGATTAAATCTTTTTACATTTGTGCCATAGACGCAAGCTGGTCTGTACATCTTGGTACATATGGATATTTAGGTAAATTGTAATTTAGGCAAGGTAATTTTGATTTTTTTTTTTAATACCTTAGAAGAAGTATATTCTTTCAATTTTTTTATTTTTTTTATTTTAAAGCAGGGTTTACTGATATCAGCCAGTCATTTTCCTGTGAAGACTACATTGTGGAGAATCATAGCAAGTTAACCCACAAGCCAATGAGTTCCTACACATGAAAGAAGCTATCCAGTTGACTTAATGGTGCTACAGCCACAAAATGAAGACAACAGTAATCAATTGGATATTTTGCACATTTCCCTTCTTAGAATGCTGCTGTGTATGCTGCTGAGGTCACTTTGCTCCAGATGAATAAACGTGGGTATGTTTAATACCTCTGGTCTGATAACAACATATGTTGTTCTAATTAGAATTTACCAGGTTTTGCTGTCTGTTTAGACTCCTTGATAAGTTTCTTACCAGAAGTATTCAAGATACTGGACCCACTTGTAACAGTTATATATGAGACAAATTACACAGAATTTGGAAGACACAGCACCGATACATTCACTTGTATGTGGCAGAGGGAGGAGTTTATGTGGAGCATAAATCTTTTGCAAATACTAGCTTTTCTTCAAGAAATGGTTAGACCAATTCTCTGAACTGATGCCTTAAGTTTTACCTTTCATATTTTGCAGATTCTGTACTGCATTAGTATATAACTCTTAACTGCATGAAAAGCGCTGGCAAGTTCTCTTCACAGTGTAGTCGGACAAAAAAATTCTTTTCCAGCCTGAGAACCAAGGACATCATTGCAGCTTCAGGCCCAAAAAGTGTAAAAACAGCAAATTGAGGAGAGCAATCCGGGAGGATGGGACTTCATAACCTGAAGCTGTAATTGGACAATTAACCCCAATATGTAAATGGACCAAAACTTATAAAAATGTGAAAACTCGTGACCCGTCATCCTCCTTGGGTGTAGCCGCAGCCAGGCTCTTGTACTGCCCAAGGTGTATCCTTTGAAGGTCTTTTTAATAAATATCTACTTTATTCCTTTAACACTGTTCTAGGTAGCCTCATAAGGCATCAGGAGCATCGATCAGAATAATATAACCACTGTTTCTTCACTTACTTTATTAGCTAATTTGAAAAGGTCTTGCAGGATTTTAAAGCCATCCACCATAAAGGATTGGTTATATGTAGTAAAAGAAAAAGAAACACATAGAACTTTATGCTATAGTTTGAAAAATCCCTTTTTGTGTACATTATCTGCTGACTCCAAGGTGTCTAGATACACTTGTGTTCAAAACACTTCATAAGGCTTATGAAGTGGTTATTTTACTGGTTATTTTACTGTTGATTGCCAATAATTTCTGTTTTTTCAAAGCTTTGCTCTGGCAGTATAAGGATGCCCATTACAGCATTACAGCAAGTCCTGGATGAAATGGTGAGAGATCTTAACAGGTCAGAAGGCAGATGGAGTTCTGGGCCTGTTGTTTCTAGCCATAAGATGACTTTCTTCCCCTTGGACATTATTTTCAGGACACTGGTGAAAAGAATTAATTCTAGAGATTATTTGTGTCAGAGTCTGCTGAAGCCCCCTAATGGATCTAGAAATCTTAATGTTTTAAAAAACACCCATCCCCATCCTAATTGAGCTAGAAAATGTAGTAGCTCTCCATACTGCAAAAGACTTTGGAGTTCTGTGGAAAAAGAATGAAATAAAAATTCAAAAATAAAACAGGTAATTGGCAGCAGCAAAACCCCCACACCAAACTGCCAACCAAGTGGTTGAAAGTTAGGATCTGAGGCAGATATGTACTGCCCAGAATTTTTACTGCATAGTATGGCTCACAGGATTTATTTTCTTCATGTTTGTAACACAATACTGTCCCTGGAATTCCAAAACTGTCAAATCTAAAACCAGGGATTGCTTTGAAGCGGTGAGTGCAGAGTGACAGCACCCTGTTGGAACTAGTGGATCTTTATCCTTCTCACTGGCTTTAGGAGCCTGTCATCATTTCATCCAGAGATTTGTATTGAAATCCACCAATATTCCCAGCTCTCAAAAGGGCAAATGAAAATCTTAAAAACTGGAGAGAGCGCAGCATTTTCTATGTGAGAGGTGGGCACCTGGTCTCCCTCCTTTCCCGGCAGGCCTGCTCCCTCGGGCAGGAGGGGCTCTGGCCGGGGGGATTTGCTCGCCCTGCTGAGCAGCGCTCTCCGCCAGCCGCGGGTGACTCAGCATGGGCCCTGAGGGAGCCCCAGCCCGACAGCTCCGTGCAGATGTCCCAGCCACTGAACATTAGCGTTCTGCACTCTTTGCAGCCCTCAAATTTAACACCCAAACTAAAAAAAAGCACTCATGGTCATGTTTTTAATCTACTGCACACATACTGACTTTTTCTAATTATGGATGAATGCATAAAAAGTGACCCTTCTAGTCTCCTGAGGGCATTATTACAGCAAAAGCTACTATCTAATCCTAGAAATCTATTTCTATTTTAAATATATATTATTTCTCTGACCCCTCCCACACTGCTTTCCGGATGAAATCAAAAAACCTCTTAACTGGTTTTACCTGATTTCCCTGAAAATAAAGGGTCAGATTTGATGCAACCTAGAGAAGGAATTTGAAGGTAGTTCGAATTCTGAGTAAGAAGATTTAAGTCATTGCAGACAAGGTAGATTATTGCTCATATCCTTTTATGAACAGGCAGAGCTGAAAAGACATTTCTATACAGAAAATCCACGTAATAAACTGTTCTCTTTGACAACACACACTGCTTCAGTTGCTTGGATTACTGGCTTGTGTGACCTCAGCCACACACACACACACACAGCCACACGACAGAGCCCAAAATAGAACCAGAAGATGAGTCATGATGTTCAGGAAGGATTTCAAAACAAATGGACCTATTTACTTGTGCATCTGTCTCCCGAAGCTGGTACTGTTTTACAATGGTATTATTGATTTGTTCTCATTATCTGCATCTGAGAGGTTAGTTTGTTCTTGTTTTTGATTGGGGGGGAATTTGCATTAGGTAATTAAAATAGCAGTTTAGCTCTTCAGAGGAAGCATTTCAGGAATAAATATGACACACACATTCTGGATGATCTAAAATAGTAGCATCATAACTAAGATATCCTCAGTATTGTAGGAGCCGTGCTTCTTGCTTGCCAAATGCCAGGCAATTGCACAGCAGTTTATTTCAGCATTAGGAAATAAATAAAATGCTTTTTTTGTCATTGCATGAGGGATGCTCCATGCTTTCACAGATCCACAAGGCTGCTGTGTGGTACACATGCTAACAATGTGTTATTCATTATTATATCTACTTAATATTGTAATTGCTGTAAGACTAAAAGGCAATATCCAGTCACAAAGTGAGACTATAAATGTTTGAATGAAGGTGTTTTTCAGGTAGAGAGAGATCTGTTTTAACAAAAGTCCCAGTGCCTTCCAAAAGGTAAAAAACAATAAAGTCTGCCAAATTCTCAACTCTTTCTTTTGACCTAGCACTATTTTATTTTGACTAACAATGATCTTGTTTATCTTTAAAATAGAATTCTTAGTCTGAAATGATTCTTGCATTTAACTGCCAGACTCATAATGTTTCATCAAGCCTAATTATCTCCTTAATATGATGCTACTTTAATACAAAAATAAGATGATGTTTTAATTTTTTATTACTATTATTATTATTATTTTTTAATAAGTTCACTCCTAAACCATTAAGCCAACTGCTCTTGGCATGATAAAACGTGCATAACTTCAGTGGAATCTGGATCAGACTGTAAAAGCAAAAGATAATTACTACATAAATCTCAGGAACTTGTTAGCTACCTTCCAGTGTAGCTAATTTAAATGGCAAAATCTCTGCAAGAATATTATAGATCTAATTACTTGTTATGGATTTATGTTGGCATTGTCCCATATGAAAGACTCATCATTTATATGATTGAAAATGAGAGGAAAACAAACCTCTAGTGGACAAAGTAGTAAGAGCTAACATTTACAGCTGAAATTATTATGTTTATCACATCTGAGCCTTTCTGGAAATCAGTAGGTTTCAAGAAATGAAAATAGAGCACAAATGATTGCTTTGCTTCAGTAATGAAAGAAATAATGAAGGAAGGCTTATACCAGTACTGCTTGTACCATGGATTTAAGGTCACCAGAAATTACCTGTTTACTTCACAGAGGCTTGAGCGAAGGGTCAAAATTTCATGATAAGGTCTTCATTCAACAAGATATTAATAAGAAGAATTTACCTCTGAAATATGCCAATGTCACAAAAGACACTGCCTGATTTGATGTGCAGTTTAATGTACAGCCAGCAGGCAGCAGAGGTGACTTCAGAAGGACTGTGATTCACTGAAATTAAACTGAGTTTTAATAATCACCTCTTACAGCTTTTGCTTATGGAATTTTGCCTTTGAATTAATGCTGTTTAATTTACTAAGAAGATATTTATCTTTCTTAATGATGCTGACCAATAGCTGAGTTGATACAGACCTTGTTTGTAAAAGACTTCATTCTGACTCCCTTAGGGTATTTCAGATTCCAGACAGGCAACAAAAAAGCCCAAATAAACAGTCTGAATACTGATACAAATACACATTACTGAATATTGTATCCAAGCATACACATAGCGCTGATTACAATAAAATGATAAACTCCCCCTTTTGCTAATATATTCAAGCAGCAATTGTGTCCTTTATTAAAAATACCTTGTTTCCATTCTCAAACTAAGGACTCCTGAATTTTTTAAAGAAACCCAAATACCACCAGTATAAAATGATGATCAGTAAAAAACATCATAAACCCCTCATTTATATTGGTAGATGTAGTCATAAAAATCTTCATAATTTTTGACTCTTTTCAGGCCAGGTAGTGTTTTGATTTAACCAGTGAAGTCATAGATGAGCTTGCAGAATGCAGTGATCATTCTAAAAATAGGACTTTGAAAAGACAGCTTTGGTTCACTCAGAAGACTGTGCCTGTTACTAAGCAAACTTATTAACGGGTACAGTTTTGAACCCTTCCCTTGCTCCTTTTGTCTCTAGATATTTATGCTGCTTATTTTTACAGGTATAGAGTAATAAAATTTCTATTGCATTTCATTGATTTTTTTTTTTATAGCAGACTAGTTGACTTCATAGTGTTTTCAAGAATATTTTACTAACTTATCTATAGACGAAATGCTTACCTTTCCTTTTTCTTTGAGCAAATTTCCATGGAAACGGAACCCATTGTGTCCTCCTGCTGGCTGCAGTTCTTGTCTACCTGAGATAGCACTTTGATTAAATGTGTTTTCATAGTTAACCAGTTAAAGCCATTATGAGTCTTCTCAAAAGTCTTTGCTAGTCTTTTAAAAAATGTTTTAATACTTTGAATTAAATTTAACATATGTGCAAGCAGAACAAGAAATAGTATTTTCTGACCTAGGTCAATACTACTACTGTTCAACTATTTCAGTGGAATTACAGAACTTGAGAAATATGTGATGAACCGAGGTTTATCATCAGCTCTTGATACAATCAGCTATGGTGTTAGCTCCCCACTTCACTGATTGTGCCTTTTTTGGTGCCAGCTGCTCCCACAACATGTTTTCCCTATCCTCATTCTCTAAGCCATTGCTCTCTAACTTGCAGACATCACAAAAAAAAAGCCAAAACCAAAACAACTTTACACAGCAATTCCTCCAAACCATAACAGGCTGTAGCATTTTCTAAGAAATGTTCAATTTTAGAATGTACTGATCCTGCTATGAAAGGAACAACAGGTTCTGATGATGGCAGAAAGCATTTCATTATATCTACACAGTCTAGAAAGGACAAAAATTATTTGGGAATTGTATTTATGTTGTGGGATGAATAGACTTGTGATAGATAGATGCTACAACACCACAATAACTAAATTTAATGCTGATAACTTTTTTATTTTCTCTGTTAATGGAGCCAACCTCCTCCTCCAGAAAGTTAAATAGATTATAATCCTAAATAGTAGATTTTTAAAGTCTGTGACAGGGACCTCTACACAATACATTTATTCTATTTCTTCCTAGTCCAACTCTTCACAGGCACAATTTTAATTGTAGATTTCCCTGAAGAATTGGAGCAGGGTGGCAGAGTGTCTGTGTGTGAGTGTCCTTGTGTGAGGATTGTGGAAGTAACAACTTTCCTTATGCATAAGGAATGACAATTAGAAGCTACACAGTTTTAGCATGTAGGCAATAATAAACTGATTTTCAAAACCTCAGAGTTTTCCACCATAATTTTCTCCCTAGGTTTTAAAACTGTAGCATTGATGAGTCTCGTCCAGTTTGGATACTGGTCACTGAAGCTGGTCATGGAATCATAGAGTGTGTGGGTTGGAAGGGACCTTCCAGGTCATCAGTACCAACCTGCCTGACATGGGATCTTTAGCAAGGAAGAATGAACTTCAAGACAAAAAAAAAAAAAAAAAAATCTATATTAGAGGTCCTGAGGAGAAACTGGTATCTATGCTATAGTGTGAGCTCACCCCACACCCCCCAGTTTCATTCTCCAGGGCAGGAACAGTGCCAGCATGAAGCCTGGATCCCGTACCACTACAGAACCAGCCTGGAGTTACAAATCTGCTGTTGGATTTGTCATGGAGAGGGCACATTATGCCATTTCATCGATCTATCTTTTCATGCTACTCATTAATAGCACCTGTATGACTTCCAGGCAGTCTGGTTCTGTACAGAAATGGTATAGATTCCCATATCCTACATGCTACAGGAAACCCTCAGTTATATGAATGGGAAATCCTGATCTTACAGGTCTCTGTCACTCATTGGAGATGACTGACATAAGGAGAGGATTGAACAGAAGACAAGAATGAAATCACTGGAGTCCATACAAACCTGAGAGTTCTGGTACTGACACAGAATAGAGAGGGATAGAACCTCAAGAAGCAGTAAATTCTTTTTCAGGCTTCCTCAGAAAAGGAGCTGTTTAGCTCATCCCTGGGTGAAGTCCAGGTATGCATTAACATGCGCCAAGAGGATAAACTGGGTCTTAGAATGTCAGTGTACATCAATATGCACATCTTGGGTAAGAACACCCTCTATAATGTGCAGTCAATGTTCTGGCAGAGAAAGAAAATCACAAAAGAATAAGAATTTTATATAGAAAAAATGCAGAGTAAGGGTATAATCTGTATTTACCATGATTTTATTACAAAATAGCATTTATTGCTTTTTGTTAAAAGAAATCTCCAATAAAAACCTCTGGGCTGCTAAAATATTTGCAGTCCTGGTTAGTAAGAACAAAAGTAAATAAAAAGACATAAAAGGCAAGACAAAGATTCCTTGGCATGGTTTAATGTCCAGGAAGCATGAAACTAGTGTTATGCTTCTTTGGAAACAGAACCAAACTAATAAACAAAACAAAAAAGGAAAAACAAAGCCCCCAAAACCCAACACTTGCAAACAGTAGTGAGTCACAATAGGCTGCCCCAGGGTCTCGAAGGGCTGTTACTCCAAAGAAACAATGCTGTCAGAAACTTGTGGCTTATTCCTCAAATCTGAAATGCCATAGAATGTGCCACTTTACTTGAGAGTCACTGCTAACAACTGGCAGAGACACCAGATCTGAGTTGAAATGAGTGGACTTGGGAGTAATCTGAAGCTGTGTCGGGGGAGGATTAGGTTAGACATTAAGAGAAGGTTCTTTACCCAGTGTGGTTGAGCACTGGAATGGTTTCCCCAGGGAAGTGGTCACAGCACCAAGCCTGACAGAGTTTAAGTGTTTGTGCAATGCTCTCAGACACATGGTGTGACTCTTGGGATGTCCTGTGCAGGGCTAAGAGTTGGACTTGATGATCCTGGTGGGTTCCTTCCAGCTCAGGGTATTCTGTGATTCTATGACTTTCCATCTCCTGGTAAGGTTGGAAATAACAGCAGAACAGATCTCTTTTGTGAACTCTGCATGCCTAATGCCTGATCCCTTGAAAAATAACTGAATACCATAGATAATTTTGGTAAGAACTTAGTAACTTGGTAACTTTGGTAAGAATAATTCAGGAATTTTGGGGTTTGAATCTTAATACTGTATCTTCTAAAGAAATGCATGGCATCAGGGTGCCAAATGGTAGGAAAAACTCTTGTACAAAATGTGATATAGCACTCGTCCTTATGGATAGTCTGGTACAATATGAAGCAGTTTTTTAAAACCCTGATAAAATAAATGATCATTAATCAATCCTCTTTAGACTGCATGTCCCACTGTGTTTAATTAACCATTAACCTTCAAAGTGCTTAAGTCACTTTTATAAAGATATAACAGTAACAAATTATTTGAGGGTACTTTAAAAAACTGGATGTGGACGATGGTTAGGGAGACTTTGTGTTTGGTCAGTGTTTGGTCTTTCAACTGGAAAAGTGTCATCAAGAAGGGCAAAGGTGGTTTCAAAGAGAAATACCTTTCCTAGGGGGTCATACTAGACAGAGCATCGCATTACATCCCTTAAGTCCTGTAATTCTTCATGATTTTTGTTCACCAGTAATTTGAACCACAGGAAGGATCCAATCTACTTCCTACTCTCACATGTGCAGCACTAAATCTTCACCTTAAAGTTGGAATAATCTACTTTTCATACTTATGTATTATGCCTTTTTCTTTTCCTTGAAATTTCAGGTACCTCAGCACCCAGCAGAGGCCAGGTTTTCTTTTGTGCCTATTTTTGCAACATTTCTGCTTCTCCTGCAGAATTTGATAAATGAGGAGTTGTAAAGTTGCTTATAAGAATATGATTACACAGAATTAAATTGTCAGGCCCATTAATTATTCTGACGAAACACACAAAGCCAAACAAAGGAATTTCTGTGCCCCCTACAATGAATTGTGGAGAGCCAATCTGTGGGCATTTTCACTTTTATACTCTGTCAAATGCCTCTTAAAATGTAATCACAATCACTGTAGCAGGGCTGGAGTTGGAGCCCTGCATTGGTACCCTGGTATTTGCAAGGGTCTCTGACTTGGCCCAGTGAGTCCCCCAGCCACCCTGGTGTGCCTGTGGAGCCCTGTGCACTGCAGGCATTGCTCTGCCTCCTCTCAGCCTGCCTTCATTTGCATTTCATTATGCAAAAATGCAAATCACCCGTTTTTAACATCATGAACAATTATCTTACAAGGCAAGATAAAGAAATATTTTGTCTTGCATTCACACATAATTATTCTGAATGGTTAAAAAAGAATGGGGGAGAGGAGGAATCTGCAATCTAATTCTAATAAAAATACTTATCACACAAATAAGAAGCATGATATCAGCTACATTTTCTTCTGAAGGCACTGACTCACTTGGCATTGTTTAATGGCAAATCTTACATTGTGGGTAACCACTGCAAATAAAACATCAATGAAAAAGAGCATGTAAGATTGCAACAACAATAAGGTAACAATACATAAGAATGCAATAATAATTGACAAAGACTGACATTTTCAGGTGTCCTGGGAAGGCAGAAGATTTATTGCTTTTAGATGAGAAAATGACCAACTCATGTAGCAGCCAAATTAAGAATCTGATGGACTCTTTGTCATTACTGTTGCAACTTACCAAAATCCAGCTTAAAAAGGGGCATGGGGAAGGAGAAACATGAAGTATCAAAATATTAGGGACCCTAATGTACATTTTTACCTCCATAACAAAAAGGATGAGTTTTGCTTTGAGGAACAAACCCCTCTTTGTCTGAACTTTGAAACTGCTGCAAATACTACCTCAGAACTTAAAGAGAAGATCCAGGAAGAGAATGAAAACAAAACAAACAGCCCAGAAATACTACAGATGGTAAAATCCCCCACACTGCTGAGCCCAATATTAAAAGTTTCCTAAAATCCTGTTAAAAAGTTTTGTTTAGCACTGTACTTATAACTTTTCCTGAAGTCAGTCTAACAGCTCACTATATAATTTTGGGGAGAAACAACTCTTTGGGGACTGTCTTTCCATCAAGAGTATGTAAATTACGTATATTTAGCTATCTAAAATATACAATTTCTCCTCCTTATCACCTAAAAAGTTGAAATATTTGATTCTACTATCAACTCCTTACTTGCTGGGCTCCAGTTCTATAAAGAAGTTAAACTAGTTCATCTGTGCAACTTCATATAAAGGAGACTGTAGAAAAAGCCATACTCAAGTTTTGTGCTGAACTTCAACAGGATGGCATTTCTCATTACAGTTCTGATTATTTCTGTTCTAATTATTTCTGTTCTCTAATTCAGTAAATCCCAAACTTTTGTGTCAACAGACCATGCTAAATTCAAAATTGCCCATGGAAAAGCATAAACATATACCTAATTTATGACTTAGAAATACAGATGAAATTACCAGAACCATTTGTTTGATTGGCCAAAGGGAGGTTTCACAGCTCCTCAGAGCCTGTGCCCACCTCAGAAAAAATTGAGACAAGAGGTAAAAGAGGGTGAAGGGTGATAAGTTCTTCCATTTGGAATAAATATAAGAAGTGCCTTTGAAACAGCAGAAATACTGACTCTGGAAGCAGAAAGGAAACCAAAGCAGGAGGAAGTCCAGGCTCGCACGTTAGCTTAGAGCTCCCTCGCACCATGGGGCTCATCTTTATGTTGGTATATAACAGCAAGAAGTACAACCATACCTGGATTTCACCAAGAGAAACCTCAGCTCATTTTTAAGCTTCTGAAATAGCTTGGACAAATGCTTTACAGGAAATGTGGCTCTCAATTCTACAACTGAACTTGAATGAAATGTTTATGAATGTTGTTTGCAAATCTTTTAATCCGTGATCCATAAAGTAGAATAACCTAATTTCTTCCAAGCATAAAAATGGTGGTTACCTTCACTAAGAGCCTTTCTGTCCATCTCACCATTTTATAAGGTTCTCTGACATGCCATTACTTGCTGTAGCTTCAGAGGCTCATTGAAAGCTCTGCATAGGGCTCCCCTGAGACTCTGGCACTGCTAATACCAGGTAATATATGTGTCTCTCTAACTTTGTCCATCTTCCTCTGGGAGAAATCTTCCACTTCATTACTTCAGGAAATGCCTGGGGATTTTTGCAGTTCTTCTGACAGTAACTGGAATCAAAATAAGAACTCTTACCAGCAAGGCTTTAGGAAGAAGTTTTTTGTTTGAGCATTGCTGGCTGCACTCTGATGGCTGACATGAGCCCTTCACTAGGATGCAGAGAGAAGTGATTAAGACTCACCAGCAGATAAATCCCAGGATTACACATATCTTCTTGTCACTAACAATGACATGAACAGAGTTTTATTGTAAGATGAATCAAAGGTTATGCAAGAAGGCGTTTTCCATATCCCATTTCCCCATTTGTCTGGAGCTGTCTCCTCTTACTCAATACTTGCTGACACATACCCAAAAACTACAAGTCTGGGAACCCACCCCATTCACTGCTGACAACACCAATTGTGCTGGTTTCAGTGAGGATTTTTCTTCCAGGTAATGAGGGTATACAAAGATCAACACTAAATTGTGTATCCAAATGCTGTCACCATTCCTGTGATGTTGCCTAGGACCAGGTTGGACCTTGGCAGCAAAGTTGTATCTGTGCTACCAGTTCTGAACTACCAGTTCAGAACCAATGAGTTTCAAGGGTCCAAAACTCCCCATGAGATTTTAGGGTCACAGACATCAGGGCTCTTTATACCAAGCAGGGACCTGTGCAATTAAGTCAATTTGCAGGGTGGCAGAATGACCTGAAGTTAAGATTCCTGATGAGTGTAGTAAAAGTACTTCCCTCCATTAAATTTCATTAATGGGGAAATTCAAAAATTATGAAAGAGAAACATGTTTTAACTCCTCCTATTTACTATCTTGCAAACCAATATTCCCATTCATTTTACCTGCACTCACTTCTGTGATTCATATCCATTAAGAATGAATATAAAGCACCATATGTTTTCTTTCCCTCCTATGTCATTTATAGTTTGTTGCTTTCCATTTTAAAGTATATATTATTAAACAGATCAGATGATGAATTTTTGATGAATTCTTGAAACAGGAGCTAGACACGGAACCACTGTTTAAGTAAATTATAACTATAAATAACTTCATAGCAAAGCCAAATACACAGCAAAATGAAGTTTGCATAAATATCTCTTGATTTAATGCCTGTTCTTCCTCCCACTAACATATATCTCATCAGTCACTGACACACTGGGTATGTTTTTTTCAAATTCTTTGCTGCTTGATCCAGTAAATGCTTCCCACATGGTTGTGATATTTCTTGTACAAACAGAGGATTAATGTCAATTGATAAAAGTGTGAAGTGTTCCAGAACATTTTACAGGGCAAGACTGCTGCTGGCCTTCATCCATGTAAAAAGGAATGGGGGTCTCCTATGATACATATCTCCTTGGAAATTAGAGGCAATCAGAGGCCCTCAGTTATGAATTTCAATATTTATACTTCAAGAAATTCTGTGTAATCCTAAGTAAGCAAGGAAGAAGTGAGCAATTCTTCATTTCCTATGCAGAATGAAATCTCTGAGCATCAGTGCTGTTAGAGAAGGAAATTCACAACTGAAACATGTGATGGATCTTTTACATTTCCTATATATTAAAATATGGTTGCAAAATAGAACTGACTTTCCTTTTCCTTTTCTGTTTATTAAGTCCTCCCTGATTATATAGCTTGTATCTACATACCAATCTGTGAAATAGGTGATTTAGCTCAGAGCATCAATTTCTTTATGCAAAAGGTGAAAATGTACCTGGAAGAACTAAAAAGGAAAAAAATCTAATGGAAGAAACAGTTCAGATAAACCCCTATTTTCCTTTTGTCTAATTCTAAATCTAACATAGTGGTAAATGCAGATTTGCCTGAATAAGTTTCCTCACAGTACAAAATTTGACTGGGATAAAGCACATAGCACCTGGAATTTGCTGAGGTAAGTTATCTCTACATTCCTCATTACATTGCTGTTTATTTGTAATAGTCTTTTTTTTTTAAGAGTCAAAAATGCAGTCTCTGCAAATGTAACAGGAAATTATTTTATTCTGTGATGGTTTTATATATTATAATTCGGGGTATTTTACAGAGTTCACAAAAAAGAATATTTTTTCATTATCTGTCTTTCTTACCTACATACCTTCCTTTTGCACCAGTTCTTAATTCTGCATGAAAGGAAAAGCAGGAAAAAGTACTGAAAAGAAACATGATTGATAAATTATGTTAGTTTAACAACATTCATTTTATGATAAAAAACTTGCTTGCAGTTCAGAAGCATATTTGGTTGCTTTGTTGCTCCCTGTGTCCAGGGTTCTCCTCTGTCACTGTAATTTTTTTTTACGTGGTCTTTCAATTTAACTTTTAAACCTCATGCACATCACTTTGTGTGTGAATGAAGGAGCTTCCCAAATTTATCCTAAGTTCTGTATCCCTTGCATATAAAATGTTATTATTTTTCAGGGTGATAATTGAAAGGATTAATATCCTTGAGGCTTGTAATATTTTCCTTTAGTAACTCATCTTGAAGTGGCTCCTGAACTGCACTTGGATTGTGTTGTCCTTCCTCTTAGAGGGACTTTCAGCATACTGACAATACTTCTGAGAACTCTCTGTTCCGTGTTTGAGTTGTCCTGCTCTGTGCATCCATAAATAAAGACATCCACTGTCGCCTGATACCTCAGAGTTGCCAGCTGCATGTCATGAGAAAGTGTGTTTAAGAAAATAACTCTTTCATTGACTCAGTTTTTTTGACTCTGTAAGAATGCACAGCCTGTGTTCTCTGTTCCCCATGCATCTTCTGTGTTCGTTTAAACTTTCAGGTTATCAGGGGACTGAGACAGGGACAGCTGGACCATTCATGGGATAAGCTGCAGAAGAGAGATGCATGTGTAAAAAGCAGAACAAGCGTTCCAGTAGCTATTCATGTAACAAGATATTCACCAGAGTCTCACTGCAGCAGCCAAAGCTTTTATCTCTCACACACACTTCTGCTAGGCTTTTAGGAAAACCATATTGTAATCATTGCATTGGGTAATCAGGTCATCAAAAAGGATCTTAAAAAATGAGCTAAAATCTGTTGTCACATTTAGTTAATGGTGATAACTCTCATGTTTTAATTTCCAAGCATGTGAACAAAAATCTGAATTCCAATCAAATTACCAAAAAAACCCCATACAAATGAACAAAGCAAACCAACTCCCCCCCCCAGATTTAATCTTCTGATTTAGAAAAAAAAAAATTAGAGAGACAGGAGGAATTGGTAGAACAGAAGGAAACCTGCAAGTAAATTGGAAATCTGATTTGGTTGTTTGGGTTTTTTTCCTTTAATAATCAAACTCTAAAAAAAGAGGATTTCTTAAACTATTCAAGGGTGCACAGTCCTTGCTCAACCAAAACCTAATAGAATCTATTGTTATCCAGGTTTTCCTGAATTTTTCAGGAGATATACATGTATGTTTAATTTAACAACACTGTGTGTAATTCCCTCATTTTAACTGGAGAGAGACATTTTGTAAGCAGTTAAACATATGTTAAAAATATGTTAAATACATCCTTGTAGATGTATTTATAATTAGCCTCCCTTGGACAAGAGAGATTTGCTTGAACAAAATTGATTTTTATAGGGGGGAACCAGACACAGTAGTTCCCTGTAAACATTTAGTCTTCTACTTATTGCCTTTTTCCTGAGAAACTTGGCATTTGCAGGCATTTGGAAAAGGAAATAACTTCTGTCACAGACCTCACAGCAAAGCAACCGCTGGTAAAACTGTTCTTTCAAATACTGACCTTTCAATTTGTCTGTGTGAATGTAGCTGGGAAGTAATTATGACCTCCAGCTACAAATTAATGACAAATTGCTGAAGGAGTTTTGCCAGCAATCTTATCTTTCTTGTTCAAAAGTTAAGGTGTTGATCCAGAGTCCATGTAAATGAGCAAACTGAATTCCCCTACCTTTAGCTGCCTACTGACTGTACCTGAAAATCATACTCATATTGTTAGGTATATGGAGTATATCATCTCTATAGACACTAGAAGTCCTAGATTACCTTAGAAAATGTTAGGTTAGAGTACTAGAGCCTAGGGTATAAATTAATAGTGGAAAAAGAAAAGAACAAATAAAATGCATAAAATTTAAAGAAGAATAAACCTGAAGGAGAGTGATTTTCTGACTAACAAAATGCACTTATTTGCCTCAGTAGAGTAGGAAAATAATAGGTTAATGGGATAAATAATACAACCTATTTCTTGGTTTTCACACTGTAAATTCTGTTGCCAAGCTATATCTTTAACTGTAAGTACCATAGACCTAAATTTTCTCTCACTGAGTTTACACTTATAATTTCTACTGATGTCAAAGGAACGGGTATGGTGTGGAATATATCAAAAGTAACATTAATACCTGAGAAGAAAATTAAGCGGTGTAGTCAATTGGTTGTGCTCAAAAAGTCACAACAGTCTTAATGTCAAATGCCTCTTCTTTCTGAGGCTTTCTGAGGCATGTAATTTCTTGGATTTCATGTGAAACACATGGACTGATAAAATTTTAAATGTCAAGATATACACTATAATCTGTGTCTGGATAGACAGACAGATGCCTACACACATGCACACCCAATAATAGTGTATCAGCAACAGAGAGTGTAGGGTGAAGATGCTTGGCAGATGCTTTTAACACCAAGAATTTTCTCATCAAGGAATCAGCTGCTACTAACTGAAGAATGTGCTTGACATTTTATTCCTTAAAAGTTACAATAAAAGCCAGAATAAAGGTGGGCATTAAGGTTATAATAAAAGAGTAGCACTTTTATTGAAAGTTGTATTATTTTTCAATAACTCATGCTGGAAAATGTAAGTCCATAAGACTTTTAATATCCACTACAATTCTTCTTTTAATACCCAAGCAGGCGAGCCCGTGGCCAAAACTACTTGTGATTTTTTTTCTCTTCCATCTACTCCTTTAAATATAATGTTTCAAATCACAGAATGGTTTGTGTTGGAGAGGACTGTAAAGATCATCCAGTTCAAAGCCCACCTCCTTCCAAGGCAGGGGTGCCACCGCCTAGATCAGGTTGCACAGGGCCCCATTCCACCCGACCTTGAACACTTCCAGGGATGAGGCATCTACAACCTCTCTGGGCATTGTTTCAGTGCCTCACCATCCTCACAGTAATTAACATCCTCTAAATATCCAATCTGAGCCTACTCTGCTTCAGTTTAAAGCATTACCTTGTTGCTCCATGCCCTTGTAAAAAGTCCCTTTCCAGATTTCTTGTAGGTCCCCTTTAGGTACTAGAAGGCACCATCAGGTGTCCCTGGAGCTTCTGTTTGCTAGGCTGAACAACCCCAACTCTCTCAGCCTGTCCTGGAGAGGTGCTCCAGCTCTCCAATCATCTTTGTGGTCCTCCTCTGGACTCACTCCAACAGATCCAGGTTCTTATGCTGGGAGCCCAGAAATGAAAACGGGACTTTCTTATCAATGGATTGCACCTTACCTTCCCCTGAAGTTAGATATCACTGGGGTTGGAATAAGGGATGTAAACCAAAACAAGATATGATTTCTTGTATTCTGTTCCTGTGCATTTTTGTTAAGAGAATTGTTGAGTTTTAGGCAATGGGGGATTGTAGTAAGAGGGAAGAAGATGGTAGCAATCTACAAAAGGCAGGGATTTTTATTAGCAAAATGAAGGAGAAGAGCACTAGAAAACAGCAGATTCTTCTGGTCCAGCACCAAAAAAAATCAAAGATTACCAAAAAACCAACTGATTGATATTTTAAGTGTACTAGTGAACTGAAAACAAATAAAGCAAAAGTTAAACACTGTTGCTGCCCATTATTTCATTGTCACACTAGCAAGCAATTTATTTGTCCAAACCAACCTCAAAGTCAAGGAATTATTGCCTTTGACAAGGCAAAGGAATTATTGCCTTTGACTACTTGGCCTAAAAATTCTACAATACCCACCCCTCAAAAAAGTACAACAAAAACCCCACCAAAAGTAAACGATGAATAGACTGAAGAAACTATAAACATAGCACCTGTAATATTCTCAGTATTTCACAGGTTATCTCTGTGAAAAATCAAACAAATTTTTACTGAGGTGATCCAAATAATTGATTTTCCAAAGCCACATCTCTGCTCATTTTCCATTTATTCTTGAAATGGGAAAACAGAAGCAAAGAGATCTGTTTTTCAATTACAATCCTTTCAGTTATAATTCCCTTCTCATGACATTCAATAGGAAAAGTGGCCTTAGAGAGGGCCTTAATTATATTTCTGCCTATTTTAAGGTTCTGTTACTGGTCGATCAAATAGCATGGTCACACTAATATAAACAGAAGCTAAACAACTAAACTACACAAACAGCCCCCATTGGAGCAAGAAGTAAATCCAAGACTCCCAATCTGGTTTTGGAACCCAATGTTGTTTTTGAAAGTATCTTCCTTATAAAATATTACTTTTGAAGGTTTTACTTTTAATATGTCATCTCAGACCTTTTTCCCCCCGCTTGCCTGATATTTTGCTGAAGAAGTTTTAAAATACAAATTTGAGTACTTTAAAATACTCATTTGAGACAACAAAATATGTTCTCTCGCTAACTGAATCTAGATCCCTTGCAGAACAGTGTAATGCTCTTTTAAATTAAAAGAGAGACGATTTATATCACAGACGTGTTTATTCACAAAGGAAAAGACAGCAAAAAAATTCTATAAAATTAATACAATATTTTCTAGGGGTAATTAGTTCAAATTAAATTAAATTATACACTTTCTGAAAGTTTATGAATTCTGATTTTATTGTTTTCCTTTTCTTAGATGCTATTCAAAGAAAGATTTCATCCTGTAAACAGTTCTTTTTCTACAGAGAGTCATAAGATGTAAGTGATAAGGAGCAATCTGCTTTAGCATGGATGGTACAAAGATTGAGAGAGCGATATTTTTAATAGATACCAGAAATTGATTAAATGAACACAGGGTCAAACCTTCAAATGTGAATGCAATTTTAAATAATAAAAAAAACCATTAAATTTTTCCAGACATATATTTCAGGAAAGCTTACCATATATGAGGTCTACTTCATGTAAATAAAAAGTGTTCTTTATGGTAAATGCTGTATTTAATTGCCCAGATCTTTAGATAAGGAAATCTAGGATCTAGAAATTAAAGATATATATAAAAATATAGAGGAGCACATCTCACCTCACATGTCAAAGTAACCTTCTTATTAGTGACTCCTAATGAGACTATTCAGGATAAACCACTCTGAATTTCCAAGTCCAGCCAGCAGATATCTAAAAAGAAGTGCAACATACTCACCCCATTTTCTAAACACATGTGCCTAAAACCAAGGTGTATTACTGTGCCTGGAACAAAAGAGGTTCCCCAGGAAAACATTATTCAGAGCTGTTGTCTGACCTGACTTGGAGGGACCCAATCATCTTTTCCCATGGCTAATAACAGTAAGAAGAAAAAATGGCCTGTGGGCAAGAGGGACCCATTGACCAGTTTCAGCCACAGAGATGCTGGCCAGCTTTTTCTTCTGAGAAGCAAAAGCAGTTCTATTCCTGTGTGGCTTCACAGAAAAAATCATGAGAGCACATTAGCAGAAGCAATGCCTCATTGGGCCGACTGCAGTCCTCAACCAAGACAGCCATTTCTGAACTCTTGATAATGTGGCAAAAGAACTTGCACCTGGCTTAACACCCACATAACTAATTCAAGAATTGTATTGATTAATTCATACAGGTAATCAAATAAGCACAGTTAAAATAATAGATCTCAAACAAATAAAATAAAATAAAATTATAGCAGTTGTTCTCATCTAAACACCAAACCAAAGCTTTTAGTCAGCTCTTAGACTTGTTTTCACTTTAGAATGGGCTGACAGCTACACTATTAAATATTTACATTTTACATAAATCTGATCTTTAATCACTTTGAGATGAGGACTTGTAATCCCAACTGCCTTCAGCAAGAGCTGTGACTGCCAACACATCAGCAAGTCATTTTAAGAGCATAAAAGAAAGCAAAACGAACTGTATCTTGATAGGCTGTGGAGTTCACCTTGGGGCTCGAAGCAGTGGTACAGCTGATGCAGACCTGTGGGGTGCAATTCACTGGCATCACTGCCCTGTGGCAGCACAGAGCCTTATGTCCACTCTTCAGCCCTCTGTCTGTGCACAGCTCTGGGATGCAAGCAGGCTCAGCTCCATGCCGCAGCATTTAAAGTCACTCAAAGTGTTTGGTTTGTGTGACTTTAAAGTCACTCAAAGTCAAGTTTAATTCCCTCCCCCAAAGAGAATAATTGCTGAGTTCCAGTATGTAATGAAGAGTTCTGTGAGGCATATACATTAGCAGCACATGCTTAACATAGCCCTATGAGAAGACACACACTGCAGGAATTATGATGGCTTCTGTAAATCTAAGAACCTGGAAAACAAATATCCTTCAAAAAAACAATGAAGGCAAAATACAACTCTTTAATGAAAGAGTAATCTTTAGTGTTGAAGTGTAAGTCTTTTTATAGACACGAAGGTTCTGTGTACTAAACATTTTCTTTGAATTTATTTACTGATTTTATTCTGTACTTTTCTCTATCCAATGTGTTTCATCATCTTAGATGAGAAGACTAGATTACAAGTACCAGGATATATTTGACAGAATCCTGATTTTTATGACAAAAAAGCATTTGTTTTGTGGAACTTTTTTCCCCTTCTCTGCACCCTCTGAAATAAGATTATATAACTTTTATTATTTTTTAAAATGGTTGCTTTACTTACATCAAAGAATAAAGCAAGGGCTAAATGGAGATGAATACAAAAGCCAAGCATATACAAGCCCAATACAAGTAAGAGAAATGCTTTTCCTTGATGATGCAAAAAAGAGTATAACACTTATGTGATGTCTGCTGGTTTTACTCAGATCAGAGAGGGAGTTCTGCTAAGGGCAGGGAGTCAGACCCCAGGACATGCAGTCAGACAGCCCTGCACTGGGAATTCTCCTTTGCACCATGACAGGAACAATGAATTATGAATCTCACATCTATTCCATAGGGCATTCCATAAATAGAAAAACAAAATGTTGTAGTCTATTAGCCAGTGAAACATTCCGTGTGTGGGTACAGGTAAACTGGTAGATGCATGCTTTGTGAAGCATTGCTGAATCAATCTGTGGTTAACTCTTCAAGGAGGATTGAACCAAACCTCACATAGGTCTGTTGAGCTCTGTCCCAAATAAGACTGGTTGGGTGGTTCAGCTCAAGAGATAAAAAGGAAATCAAGGGTGTTTGCAATGGACCAAATAAAAGGTCCCTGATTTTTTTTTTTTTTGAGAAAGCATTATCTTTTTTTGTTCTTCTGCATTTTCTCCCCTCAAATGTACTTTAAAGAATGATGTCTCTTGATGTAAGATTCTGAATAAATATGTCTGGAGTATAAACACATATAGAGCTGGTGGATCACATGCACATAGCCCATCTTCTCTTGGCACAATGGTGCTGGGTAGAGGCCGTGCTACTGACAGATCTCTCTTTTATGGGAGGAATTTGTAAAGCTCTCTGTAAAAAATCCCTGAGATAAATTCAGGGTGACTTAGGAGGCAAAGTTAAAGAAAGAGTGTTATTGATGTTCAGCACAGCCAAAGAGTCAATAAAGCAGAATGATGTACTTTAAATTGTAATGCTTTTTATTTTCTGCAGTCAGAGCAGCCTAGACAGTTTCTACACTTCTAAGTCCCTGAGTTGTTTGAAAAACATACCCTAACATGTCTTTGGTTGTGTCATCTTGCTTTCTACTATTTTTCAAACATAAAATTCCTGTATATGAAAAACTGGATGTCAGATAAAAATAAAATAACATTTATTAATGAAAGAGCTTATTCAAACTGGCATTTTTATGTAGATCTGAAAACTAAAGACTTGCCATTACCAGGATTATATATAGTGTCTTCATCCTATCAGGTCTCCATAGAAACACATTTAGAAATTTATTTTTCTAAGAGATAGTAAGGTAGGGATTTAACCATGGAATCTGAATATTACTATTCCACAAAGAACCTGTCTTAGTGAAAACAGTAATAATTTTGTGGAATTATGAAATGGTATTGCTTGATTAAAATAAGTGTAAAGATTTCAGGCTCATGAGAAATAATAACAGGCTTCAGGGAATAGTTCCAAATTTTGAAAAAAGCTGATGAAGAACCCCAGGGATGTCAGCAGTGTCATTTCCAAACTCCATAGCTCTCTTATTAAATTTAATGTAGGATACACATGTAACCATATAAATACTCATTATAAGATTTTAAACAGAAGTGAGATGAGAATTGAATAAGGCTGTGGTTGTGTAGCACACAGGGTGTTGGTTCTCAGTGCTCAGAGTTGTCACCTTGGCTTTAACCTTTAGATCTGGAAATGGGTGACATATTAAGAATTTTATTAGGCATTGCCTTTTTGTCAGTGGCATAAAGTTGATATGATTTATTGGAATGCCATGCTGCCCACCACACTGCACAGAGAATCTGAAACCTAAAACAAAGGGATTCATAATCTAGATGCCAAAATCCAGGCTTCTGCTTTCAAATTCAGGATCAGGTCCATAAAACCAGCATTCAACTTCTTGTCTTAGAACATTGCCAGAGGTTGTGCCTTTGCATGCAGAGCTACCAGAATTCTCTTACCACCTCCCTGACAGGCGCAGCAAAGGAGGAAGCAGTGACTGTCATTGCTTCTAAAGTCAGGGCGGAGTGGGAACCAGGGGACCACCAGTGTAACACAGTTGAGCTCAACAAATAGTCTGAAAGAAAAACTTTCAAATTTAAACTTCCTTGTCCCCCAGATAAGTATGACATAAGCTTGGGTCCTTGTATGAGGGGAAAATAATGTAATATCCTGGTTATACCTCAGGAATATACATATTCTGTTTTGAAAGTACTCATCAATTTAAATTCCCACCTCTGACACTGGGCGCAGTGGTTAAGAGTATCTGATCCTGCACACTTTTTACAGGCCCTGCATCATGGATTGACACACCTATATAGGTTAGGAGGCTTATTCACATCTCTAAGACAATAAGCTTCTCAATCCCCAACCCTCTTTAAAGATCTTGTGGCATTTGATGCTGAAAAAAATAGAGAAGTCAGGAAATTCTGGATGTACCATAATTGTGTACTGGGTTTAGCAGAATCATTAAGTTTCTGGAATCATAAATTGTCTTAGAGTGTGTAAACAGTAAACTGCGTTTCTCTTTTTGTTGCAGAAAGGCCATTTTCTTTCTTTCATCTTGCTTTTAAGCATACCTATAAAATGCAGCATCATGGATATGCTGCATGGTTCCATTCCAGTAATACACAGAAATTTCCTTTTTTTGCAGACACAATTTTTACAGATTTATGCAGCATTCTTCAGCACTTCATCCCTGATTTTGTCTACTATTTTACTGTTTTAGGAGCAAATTAGGGAACAATGAAATAAGCTTAAAGTCTAACCTAAGAATCTTCTCTTTAAAATCCAATGTTATAAGCAAGATGAATGTAATCATCAATGAACGTTAAGCTTGATAAAACTTCTGATTTCCCATTTGTCTACTCAAAAGGTAGTATTCCTGCAAGGTGCTAAGTTACACTTGACTCTGTAGAGGCCACATGCACAATTTATTAAGTGCATCTCCACTGGTTTCAATGAACACTGCATTAGATCCTAATTTTATATCTATCTATATCTATATATCTATATCTATATATATATATCTATATCTATATCTACATCTATCATCTATATCTATATCTATACTTATAGCTATAGCTATATCTATATCATCTGTATGTATCTATACCTATATGTATAGTTACATCTCCAAATCTATTTCAGGTGGCATAATAGTACTTCTAAAGGGGGTTGAAATAACACATAAATATGAGTTTCCTTAGTTCTTTTATTTTAAAAATAACATCCTTTAGCTAAGATGTGTTTGTGTTTTAGAAAGCTTGAACTGTGTTTTAGAAAGCTATTTAGACAGGGATAACTCAAATGAGAAAAGTCTTCAGTGTAGCAAGGCCTTTAAAATAATTCCAAGCAGGTTGGTTATATCTGAACCCAGATGCACTCAGCCCAGAGGCCCACTGAGTCTGACTCTGCTTTTTCATTGATAATAAACTTGTAGTTTATTAAAAAAACTGTATAGTTTTCCTCTCTCAGGCATGTTCAGTCTAAGAACTTTGAGATTGTATAATGAAAATTCCCAATAAGTACAAAGTAATTACATAAAATTGTGCAAGGAAAGTTTAAAAAATTGCTAATGAAGAGAAGGCAGAAACCATTTACTGTACTTTCTTGAATCACTCAAGCTGTTCATTTCAGCATGCCCAGCTTATAATAAATTCAGTATCGGCATTGTTGATATGAACTGGTTATGTGACATTTGCAGATGTTATGCATGACTGCAGCATAAAATCTCCCTACGTGTAAAATCTTGAGATAAAAGTGTGAGAGGTACCTTTTGTTAATTATGCACATTAGCATAATTTCTTCTGCTGCTATAACATCTGATTTTCATGGATAAATCCTGTCTTTTCCTCTTACAACACTGCAGAGCTCTATCAGACAGTGAAAAGTGCAGCTCAATACACTTCACTCAGGCTATCTATAGTTGAAAGCAGCTGTAATTCTTGTTACATTCTTCACAGAGAGTTCATTAGGAATTTATAAACGCTGACACGTAGAAGGAATTTATAAACTGTTTGACACATAGAAGGAAAGACCAGAGTGGTTTGGACATAGGATGAAAAATCATATTTCATTAAATATTAAAATCATATAGTAGCTTAAAATGTAGTACCTACAGAAAGAATGGCACACATCTACTCATTATTTATATAAATATATATGCACATACATCTTGCATACAGTAAATACAGCATTCTGATGGAGAACTAGCTTATATAATAGTGTATTTGGTTCAACACTATTCTCTTTGGTTCTGTTGCACCAAGGGTAAGGGGACATGCAACATTTCTCCTTCAAGGGATGGACAGTAGTTTTCTATAGAGCTTTCTTTAGAGATCACATGGCTCTTGCTGTGCTCCTCCACTCTCTAGGTTATTTTTCAGAGCTTAATGCAGAAGAATATCTTGCATATTTTGGTAAGAAGCTTGTCTTGATCTCAACTCTTGGCCCTTGGGTTCAGTGAAACATTTTGGAAGGAAGGAAGGACAGATCTGTATCTATCTTTCCCAGAGCAAGTCCAGAGGGTAAAGCCAGAGCAAAAACTCTTCAGGAACTTGGGACAGATTGGGATTCTGCTGTGGCTGTTGCAGAGCAGAGTCATGGATCTTCTGTGCTGTGAAGGACAATGAGCAACAAGGCCTTGGGAGAAAAGAAAAGATAGGCCTCAGGATACAGAGGAGACCAAATAGGTCCAAGGAAGACTATGGGAAATTTTTCCCTTAAAATGCATAATTGAAGGGTGTCCACATCCCTTCATGTCCCACCAGCTTTCTTCTGTCTTTCACAGCAGATCTGGCTCTCCAGTATTTAAAGATAAATGTATTTCTAGACCGTTATTTGCGTACCCCAATTAAACCTCTCTATAGAGAGTGGCTGCTGCTGGTGCCTTAGAAGGTGCTCACATACAAGGAAAGGATGGGAATAGATCCACTTTCAATTCTGATTAATTCTGGGCTGTATCAACAATGATTCCTGCCTCCCTGGAAACACTCCTGCATGCCTGCACAAAAAGATGTCAGCCATTCATTTGTTCTAGTCAGAAAGGTACATAAAGACTTCCGTAACATTACATCCCTGTGGTCTCCCCCTTTTGGCAAGATTTCTGTGGCTGTAGCAGTAATAAGAGCACTTAAAAGAACTATTCAAGACAGGTCATGATAACTTTCCATCTGCCTTCTTGCCTCCTGTACATGTGATAAACTATGTCACAGAATCACAGTCTGTGTGTGTAATGTGTCTATGTATGATGCAGGAGCAATATTGGCACTGCTGTGTCAGTAACTGGTCAGAGCTGGTACAGAGCAGGTGCTCAAAAAGTAAGCATACCTGTGACTCTCATATGCAGTATCTAATAAGTGACAGCTGCGATTTGTGAGTGATTTAGGAAAAAGGTTTTTTGTTAGGAGTTTTTGGATGAAAATAGACATTTTTTTCAGAGGAAAAAGCAAGGGCAGAAACAGGAACATGTACAGGCAAGAAGAAGAGGGAATATAGCCAGGTACTTGTTCTGAAAGATGCATCTCAGAATTTACTGATTTGAGGCATGAATGATTGGGCTTACAGCTTATGTTCTGCAAGAAATCCATCCAAATGATCACAATAGTTCCATAGTCCCTCTATGGGACTTAAACCCTCTATAGGTTTAAATATCTATGAATCAAGAGACATAAGAGTTAACAAATATGTAAAAGAGTAGTATGTCCTAGCACATTAATCCAGTGCACCTTCTTCATAGTCATTGTGTCACAATGGCTAAAGTTAAGATATTAAACTGTAATAATCACAGTACAACTGAAATACAGATGTGTGCCTAATTAAATAAGACATTCAAAAGACTCAGATCTATCCGGCCAAGCAAGGATTTTATGGTAGTGCTGCTATACTGACAAGTTTTTCTTGAAAACTGACTTTGGACCATTTTATTTCAAGCCTCAGTTGTCAGTGTGATCACTGTAACCGTGTACATCCTGGACTCAGGTATTTTTGTAGACCTTGGCCAGTTCATCACTTACTTTTTTCTAGAATTTGAAGTCTTAAATCTGAAGATAACACTTCATGTTTGACTTTTCCAGATGTAACCCTAGCTGTGATACAAAGTCATTAATCCTAGCCTACAAACAGGGTTTAATTTCAGAGTTTATCCCAATTGCCTGTACTTTGCATTGCCACTGCATACTCTGTTCAACTCTTATTTAAATTATACATTGATTTTTTTCTTTTGTTTTCTTCTTCAGCCACTAAAAGGGTCTTTAAATAGACTCATTGCTAGGGAAAATATGCCAGCAGAAAAGAGAGGAACAAGGCTGTGCATTCATTCAGGTCACAGACCATGGGTTTATCACCAAAAGGTGTCACTAGAAAGTATTGGGAATGATCTGTCATGCTTCAGAGATTCTGAGGTACAACAGAGCTTTTGAGCTTTACTTTTGTTGCTAATGCACAAGAAGCGATCTGAGCTGGCTGTGCTGACTCCTTGCAATGTGCTATCCTTGCTCTGCATGGAATATATTACAGCTTTTATGATGTTAGGCTGAGCCATCAGCATTACTGCAGCAAAACATATTATCATGTATTGGGGACCAGTGAGAAATTAATGAGAAGAACCAGTCAGAAATCAGCTGAAATCAACAGAAACCAAGAGTATGTGCAGAATATTCATTAGTTCAATTACACATACATACTTACATTAGAATAACACTACTGAAATTATACAGTCAAACACTTGCCAGTTAAGAAGTTCCATAAAAAAGGATATCTCATCATCCATTATTAATTTTATTTCACATATACATTTAGATATATTCCCATGTTGGTTTTTTCCACAAAATGTCTGTCTCCTCCTGTGCACAAAATTGGTAATGCCCATTTAATGACTAATTATACAATATTTTTATGTACACCCCATCATTTCTAGAGCTTACTTAATTTTCAAAATGTATTTTGAAGACAAAATTATAAGGTGACTGTGCTTAATGCTGGCAAACATGACTTAGGAATCAACCTGTGAGCTTGCTCTGAAGACCCTCAGAGTAATTGAAATCAGTATGTCAGTAGTAGCTGGGTCTGGATCTCCTTCACAAGCTCTCAGCTGGGGCCTCACTCAATCTGGTGTGTATTAATGATTGAATCTGCTCAAGATCTTTGTGAGATAAGAGTGTGCTGTTGCTGTTCTATGTGCAAATGGAAGGCATCTAACCTACAGGCATAAAAATTAAATTGTAAAATAACTGGCCCCAAAATTTTTCCATTAAATAGGCAGGTAGTACCCATACTATAAAAACATGAAGCACAGCTTCTATTGGCATGAACAAACTCACACATGCTAAGCAATACTGCAGTCCAGAGTCTAGTCAGAGAAACTTTACAGAAAGTACAATTTTTCCATTTCTAATTGGTACAGTGCTGTGGATGCTCACAGCATCTGCAAGAACTGAAGTAGGAATTAAGCATTTGACAGTCACCTTAAATATAAAACCCCAATCCAACCCCAGAGTAGGTATTTCATGTCCACTGGAACACAATATGGGTTTTTCTTTAATTTGTTTCCCTTGAAGGGTACTTTGCAAAGTCCTGGTGCAAGGGAGTTCAACTGTGGCCGGAGAGGGTTTTAAAGATCTAAGATGAGCGTGCTTTCACCTGGTGTTTCATCTTCCTGCACAAATTTAACCATTCACCTGCTTTTCTACTTTACCCATTTTGCTGAACAGATATATGCCTCCTGACTTAAATTTTATCTGTAGACAACCTTTCTTCTGGTGATTCCTAGATCTCTGTAAAAGGAAAACAATCTTATGTTGACTCTGAATGTTGTGTATTTCACCAGCAGAGTAACAGTAAGACATTCATGTGAATTTCTGCCATTTGAGAAATTAAAGTGACTGGTAGCAACAATGATTAACCACCAGAAGATCAAATTGTTGGTTTTTTTTGTGAACAAAATTGTGACAATTAGGAATCCCAGGTTCCATGTAAAACCCCAGAGAGTATGCACTCTAGCAGGCACACATTTATTGCTTCTTTCTCTGAGTATTGATAAATTATGCCTTTATCTACCCTTTCCCCTGGGGTCTTTTCTTCCAGTACAATTTCTTCATGCTTATCCTGTTCAATTCTCAAGCAATTCTAGCTCAGTCCCAATTTCAGGATGCTGCAGAAGTCAAAATGCAAGATGAATTACAGAAGAATGTTTGTGTCCTGTAGGATGTGTCCTACTACATGTGTCCTAATCTTAGTTGAAAGCTATCAGGAAAATATAAAATTGTGTAAAGTTTCACATACTTAGTGGATCACAGTCAATACCTAATTATAAACTGGTATAGCAGAAAGGGTAGTGTTTAGCAAAAAGCCCAGTGGCAGGGAAAACTTGGAAAAGAAAATGTTTTGGATGCATTGGACTGACATAAATGGGGAGACAAACCAAAAAATATTGACAGTTTTATTCGGATAGAAGGATGCTACATAGGGTGCATCAGTATCTGTTGAATTTGGGTCAGAATGGGTCTGTGAGGGCAATAAAATATGTCAAAAACCTATGAACATATTGAAGCTCTGACAGAAAGAGAAGAAATGGAAATTGTGGAGACTGAGGGCAGAAAAAGACCAGCTGGAGCCAGGGAAGTCACATGCCAAAAGTAGGGTAGTGTAAAGCATGGCTGTGAGTCGTTCCAGATGGGGAGAGTTCTGCATTTTGGCTGTGACAAAGCCATAACAGACGTTGCCAATTCAAAGGTAGGCAAGAAAGCCAACTTGAAGTGAAGCTACAAAATGAGTCAGAGCTCTGTAAGTTGATGTCAGCCATGAACAGGAGTTACCAGGAGAGGGGCTGCGAGAAACATGAGCAAAGAGAAGACAGCACTGCTATTTGGTGCTGTTCAGAGAAAACAGAGAAGCAGGTGAATGGGAGCAAAGGGAAAGCAGAAAGGTTTCTATAAGAGACAGAAATCATAGTGTTTCTTTTTGAAATGGCTGCTTTGTTTTGCTAGAAAGTTACCCTGGTGTGGACAGTACTGAATCTTGAGAAAGTTCTTAGAAAAAGAAAGTAATATATTTGGAAATTCTGGATAATTTGGCATGTTTTTTCATGTAGAGATTGGCCCCATTTTGACATTTGTGGAAGTTTTGAGTAATTTATTTCCAAATTTACTTTTAAAATAACTTCTATTTTAATACAAATCATGGGTTTTTCAAAATATTTTAATAATAAAATGTTTAGAATTTTTTGTAGCAAAGTAATATGATACCCCTTAATTATTTTAATGCTGTTTTTGAAAATGTGTTTTATAGGTCATTTTAGTTCCATTTCATAATGGAAAAAAAAAGAGCAAAATGTCACCATTTCCTGAAGACCAGCACTATTCCCTCCTGACCTACTTCTTTGCTGCTTCAAAAAGCATTGTGCAACTTGGAGTGGAAATAGGAACACTGAACTAATTAAAGTTAAAATAAGAACAGCAAGAATTAAACAAACAAAACCAAGGCAAATGCCTACAGAATACAGGCCAAGAAAAGCCCCAAAAACCAATTAATACTATATTTCATTCAAGCAATGAAGATAAAGGACACCAAGGTAACACTCTAAAAGAGTACTGCTTGGGAAAAACAGTAAATGTCAAATACAAAATTAAATGCTCCCCAAGACAATATATATATATATTAAAAAAAAGTTATTGCGAGACTAATAATAATATTTCTATCACATCTATTCTTATGCTTTCTATACATTTCCTTATTGTTTCCTCATTCCTACTTCAACTGCCATCATCTGATTACATAATTTTTCTGGAAAAGAAAATTTTAAAATATTGCTGCTATTTAATAATAAATAACTTCTGAAATAAAACAATTCCCAACTTGTGAGTGTTGTTGCTCCAAATTATTTCTGAAACAAAAATTACTGAGTGAAATAACAGAAAGTGGAGAGAGAACTAAAAAGAGGTTAAGTTTCAATAAATGGTGTTATATTTACTCATCTCAGGTTAGGAACTTGATTAATAGTTTCAACCACAGATAGACCAGTTTTTGTTTAAAAAATCCCCCCAAAACATATGGAAGTTGCCATACACAATAGGGTTTAACTTGCTAGAACATATTTGTTAGACTATGAAGAGCAAATGCAAGGAAAAGCACAGTTTAATGAGTTGACACAAAACATAAACCCACAGAGGCAAAAAGAGATGTCTAGTACAGGTTAATTTTTTTTTTGGCTATGGCATGCATTTTTCATCTCAATCACCATATGGTGACCATCCAAGGAAAATGGATTAAGAAAAAGTATTATCAATGTCGTTATTTTTGACTACCTGACTTTAGGACTAATACAGAGAGGTACCACTAATAAAAGAGTCTCTAAGAGGAAGATAGTGATGGAGAAGACAGAAGAAATGGCATGTTACAAGCAGGAAATACACACATGGCCACTTGAAAAATAATAGAATCACAGAAGGGTTTTTTTTAGGGAAGACAACTCAAAGATAATGTAGTTCCAGCTTGCTGGCAGTGGCAGGGATGCCTTTCACTGGATCAGCTTTCTCAGAACTCCATCCAGCTGGGCCTTGAACACCTCCAGGGATGGAGCATCCACAAAATCTCTGGGTAACCTGTTCCAGTGTATCCCCACTCCCACAGTAAAGAATGCTTCCCTTATATCTAATGCAAACCTCCTGTCTTTCAGTTTGAAGCCATTCCCCCTTGTCTTGCCACGACATGTCTCGTAAAAAGTCTCTCTCCTTCTGCAGGTACTGGTAGGCTGGGATTACCTCATCCTGAAACCTTCTCTTTTCTAGTCTAATGAACAACTCTAATTCTCTCAGCCTTTCCTTCTCTACAAAGAGAATTGAAATTGGTGAATGGGAGAGTTTAGAAATCCCAATGAAAAGATCAAGGATTGTAATTTTACCCCGGAGTTAGTGCAGGGCTGGTGAGGATTTAATTAAGGACACTAGCATTGAAGGAAATAATTCAGAATGTTTAAAAGTGTCACAAAACCATTCCAGGAGGTTTTTGTCAATTTTTTTTCTCATATTTTCTTCTTAAATTGTAGTATTTTCTATTCATTATGACTGTTTATTTCCTATAACTCTATAGTGTATGTGAGCAAAGCATGAATGCTACTAGCATTTCAACAATGAGATTGCAGATATCTGGAGTGGTAACTTGGCAACTCAGCATCTACCAGGTGCCAAACCATTTATTCTCAGCTTCTATAGCAGCATGTATTTGATGTAATGTATTTTGTACATAGCAATTTAGACATTTAGAGAGGAAGGAAATTAAGCTGTGTGAAGAGAAAATGAAATAGGCCTTTCAGGCCAAATATCAGAAAAGCAAAAACTAAGTAATTATGATAAAACAAAACACCGATGGATGCATAGCACAGATAGATGAGGGAAGCAGGGATTAAAAATAGTAGCAAAAGAAATTTGTTAGGAAAATCCTAACAAAGTTAAATATTTTAACCATGGTTTAGCCTTACACAGAATCAGAGGATAAGCTGAGTTGGAAGGGACCCACAAGAATTGAGTCAAACTCTAATCTCTGGACAGGATGCCCCAAGAATCTGACCATGTGCCTGGGAGCGTTGTTCAAACCCTTCTTGAACTCTCTCAGGTTGGTGCTGTGACCACCTCCCTGGGGAACCTGTTCCAGTGCCCAACCACCCCCTGGGTGAAGAATTTCTTTCAAATCTCTAACCTGTCTGGACAGGAGTCCATCCCATGATCAAAAGTCCTCCACAAACTGCTGCAGTGTGGCTGCACTCTTCTGTGGTGTGCAAGGACAGGCTGATCCAGCATAGGTGTCCCACGGGGTCACAAGTCCTACCAACAAACCTGTCCCCAGCACAGGCTCCTCTCTGCAGGCTCCTGCCCAGGACCCTGTTTCAGCACAGGCCTTCCACATGTTCACAGCCTCCTCTAAGGCATCCACCTGCTCCAGCATGGGGCTTCTCCTGGGCTTCAGGAGGATCTCTGCATCCGCATGGTTCTGCATGTGCTCAGCTGCTTCACCATGGACGGCACCCTGAGCTGCAGGGAAATTTCAGCTCTGGCACCTGGAGCACCTCCTGCCCTTCCTTCCTCACTGACCTTGGTGTCTGCAGAGTTGTTCCCCTCATGTGTTATCACCCTGCTCTTCTCCAGCCACAAGTGCAACTGTGCAATATCTTCTTTTTTCTTCTTCTTAAATACGTTACCACAGAGGCATTGCCACCACTTCCAATTGGCCCAGCCTTGGCCAGGAGCATGTCCATCTTAGAGCTGTCTGGAATTGGCTCTGCTGGATTTGGAGGAAGTTTCTGGCAGCTTCTCACACTTCTCTTATTTCTGTCAGCCAAAGGACAGACATTTACTAAGCTTTTATTTGCATGGGCAGATGTGAAGCCAAAACCCTTCTCTCACACAACTTTGGCCTACAGCAAAGGAACTTTACCTGGAGCAAGGATAACGATTTGCTGTTGTTTTCTGGATGTCTTGTAGCATGCTGATTTTCTCAAAGGGTTTTAGTACTCTACAGACATTTAGGTTAAAAACTCCTCAGTTCTTGTCTCAATGATGGGATTTTTTTCCAGAGAAGGATCCCAGAACAGACAAAGTATGTGTCTGAGGGAGAGCTCTCCTGACCTATCCCTATCCTACTGGCTTATGACCTGACAAGAACCTAATATCTCCTAATATCTCCTAATATCTGCTGTTTTGTGTGACATTCTTCAGCAGATGGAATTGGATTCACTCTCTTTTCTCCCTTCCCTTAACATTGAAGTTTCCTCTTTGCCTTCCCATGGCTTGTCTGTTGCCTTTTATCTGAGATATTCTACTGCTTTCTGAAGCATCCTGAAATTGCTGGAACTAATAAAGAGGCTTTGAGGTAGGGCATTGGGAGAAGAGGATGTGGGGACCCGGGATCATGGCTGCTGTTGGAGAGGGAATGTGGGACACTATTGACTGGGATTTTGAGAGCTGGGAGTGGGTTGGGGGCTTTAATTTTATTAGAGTATCCTTGTAGGACAAGGATGCTTGAAGGATCAGTGATTTCAGTATCAGTGCTGTCAAATGATCATTCAAGATTTAGGAGTGATTTAAAAATAAGGATTTATTTAGAACTTGGCTGGAAGATTAACTGCTGACCTAGGAACTGCTAAATGGGAATGACAATGGTTTCTGCAGAACTATGGACCTAAAGTAGTCTTGTTCAACTTCCCTCTAGTTGTGGACTATATTAAATATACTTCACAGAGGCAATTGGTAAGGGAAAACTAAATATTAGCTGAAAGATTATAGTGTCATAATCTAATTTAAAATGCCTAATGATTTGGAAAGCAGAGGTAATACTGCACTTCTCTGTGTTTGTTTATTCTCCTTTCTAGTGTGACTCATAACAGTTCACTTATTGAGCTTGGAAAGATGAAGATACTTAAAAAAAAGACTTGATGATATTTAAAAAGGCTGATCTCTTTAGCATACAATTTATTTACAGTGCATGGAGATGGAATGAATTTGTCTTCCACAGACTGACTCAGAGGGAATGCTTTGGAGGCGTATAATTCCGCTCCCAAAATAATAATCAATCTATATTAGAACTTATAAAATCAAGAAGTTACTAAAAAGGCAAAAAATAACAGACAAGAAAAAAAACCACAAACCATGACACTCCCTTACATTCCAGTACAAATTTTGATGTAAATAGTAAACTCTGGATTGAGAAAAAGTATGAAGCAGGTAAAACCCTGCTAGGTCCTACCCTTGTTAAGAAATGGCTTTTAATAAGTGTGCTCAAGTGACTTCCAAAATTTAATGGGAAGATCTTGCCTGCTAAAAATGGGCACCAAGAATTTGCCACAGTGAAAATATTATCTGGATTCATATTCCTCTTCTTATCAAAATAATATGATTTTTTTAAAAGTAACTGAAAATCTACTTTTGCAATAAAGCTGTTTCTAAGAAACATTACATCTGCCAAGAACACAAATTTAGATAGAGATGAAAGAATTAACCATTATTAAGAACATTAATCAACCTGAGAAAGCCTGTCTGCCTGAATCTTATACAAAACTAAATTCCATCCTAAACTTACTTAAACTATTAGCTTTCAAAAAGTCATAGAATTATAGAAAGTTAGAATCATTAAGTTTAGAAAAGTCCCCTAAGATCATAGTGTTGATGATCAAACATCAAGTTTTGAATTATCACAAAAAGAGGTAATTCTGTGAGTAGGATATAAAGTAAGATACAATGGATTTTATTAATTAATTTATTTTGTTAGTTACTTAGTTCTAGGAGCTCAGTGCAATTGAACTGAATGATGAACAAGGCAATAGAACCCAAGTCTATCAGCACAAGTGCTGCCACGGAAGGGAAAACAAGTGGCTGCATACTCTGTGAGCTCCATGTGGATGCCACATGTCCCAGCCACATAACACACAAAGCTGTGCAGAGAAGTTGTTTCAGCACTTCATGTCCTGCACTTCTCTTCACACTAATCCACCTGGGAGGATGTAGCTCATAAGTAGCTCTAACAGCGCTCAAAGGGAAAGAGTGGATCTCCTCCTTCTGGACAGGCTGGATGGACTCTGGGGGAGCCCTCAGCAAGCACTGCACTCACTGCACCAGAGAAGCCTCAGTTTCTGCAGGCACAGCCCACGTAGAGCAAGAGCAACCACAACACTCTCAATTTACAGCAGTGCTGAGCCTGACCAGAGGTCATTGTACTTCCTTGCAGACCTCAGCACTGCAAGAGTTGTGGGCATGTCAGCTCCACTGGACACAACACAGCAGAAATCAAAACTTGGTTAATGTTTTTATTGAAATTAAGCTCACCTGACAGTAAATTATATTCTGCACAAAGAATATAGTCTGGGAAAATGTAGAACTACTTTTATTTTTGAAAGCAGTTGAAAATTTTGATTAGTTCTCCTTAGTTATGGGTAACCAACAGCCTGAGAAAAAAACCATTTTTCCTACTTTATTTGCTGGGAAAGGCTGTGGACATGTCCACATGGACCTTAGTAAACACCCTGATGCCATTTCCCACAAAATTCTCTTGGAAAAACTGGCTGTGCATGGCTTGGATGGGTGAACTGTTCCCTGGGCAAAAAACTGCTTGCATTTCCAAGCCCAGAGAGTGGTAGTGAATGGAGTTACATCCAGCTGGCAGCTGATTTCTAGTGGTGTTGCCCAAGGACCAGTGCTGGGGCTGGTCTAGTTTAACATATTTATCAATGATCTGGATAAGGGGGTTGAGAGCAACCTCACTCAGTTTGCAGATGACACAAAGTTGGGTTGGAGTGTTGATCTGCAGGAGGGTAGGAAGGTTCTGCAGAGGGCTCTGGACAGGCTGGATCAATGGGCTGAGGTCAGCAGTGTGAGGTTCAACAGCACCAAGTTCCAACAACCCCAGGCAATGCTATAGGCTGGGAGAAAGCATTATAGCACTGCAGGCTGAGGGGCTGGAAAGGTGTCAGACAGAAAAGCACCTTGGGGTGCTGGTCAAGAGCCTGCTGAACCTGATCCAGTGTGAGTCCAGGTGGACAAGAAGGCCAAATGGCATCCTAGCCTGGATCAGCAATGGTGTGCTGGTAGGATCAGGATCGTCCCCCTGTACTGGGCACTGGTGAGGCCACACCTCAAATCCTGTGTTCACTTCCTGGGCCACTCACTGCAAGAAGGACATTGAGGTGCTGGAGCATGTCCAGAGAAGGACAACAGATCTGGGGAAGGGTCTGGAGCACAAGTCCTGTGAGAAGCAGCTGAGGGAGATTCAGTCTGGAGATGAGGAGGCTCAGAGGAGACCTCACCATTCTCTGTAGCTACCTGAAAGGAGGGTGTAGTGAGGTGGGGGTCGGACTCTTCTTCCAAGTAACAGGTGACAGAACAAGGGAAATGGCCTCAAGTTGTGTCAGGGGAGGTTTAGGTTGGATACCAGAAAAAATTTCTTCACTGAAAGGGCTGTCAAGTACTGAAACAACCTGCCCAGGGAAGTGATTGAGTCAACATCCCTGGAAGTATTAAAATACATGTTAGATGTGGTTTCTTAGAGATGTGGTTTAGTGGTAAACTTGGCAGTGCTACATTAATGGCCAGAGTCAATGATCTAAATTATTCTATGAGTCTATTAGTCTATGATTCTCTCTCTGGTTAATTTTTTATGTAAGTCCTCTCACTATGACTCTTGATGACTTTGTCTGATCATTGTAATTATGAAGCAGTAATATTTATGCTACATCATCTACAGCACTTATATGAGTAAAATTAAGCATGTCCCAAGCAGAGGTTTTAATTTCTCCCTCAAAGTGGAAAGGAGAAGAGAAAGGAAAAATAAAATTCTTCAAGGCGACTTGTTCATCCCTGTTAAGCGGCTTTTTGAGTAATAGGTCAACCCTTGAACTGAACTGGAATTTTTTCTTTCAGAAATGTAAAGCAGACACAGAATGTTTTTCTCCCATCATTCATACATCCATTTAAAACAGAGGCAATTTAGAGGAAAAGGAGGTAAATGTCCAGGGCCAAAGTTCTATGGATTATTTTCCATCAAATTAGTTTTTGTGCTTTATCCTTCAAAAGATTTAAGATAAGTTTTTGATATCCTTACTTTTTTAAAGTTATCCTAACTTTAGCTGTTCTAACAGCTGTGTTATTAAACTCTTTGTTCATCATGATGGAAACTCATACATAAAACCTGATGTAGTTAAGAATTTAACGGGCAGTACACATAAATTACCCTGTTTGCTTTAAAAAATAATTTCAAAAAGAGAATGCAGCATTTTTAAAACACCACCAACAAGAAATCAACGTTGTGCTTGTCCAGCGACATTTTAAGGGGTTTTGGAAGATGAGGTACATTATGACATTTTGCTTTCTCATGTAACTTTCAGGCTGAGAGAGACACACTTGATGTGGTGGGATAACACAGTGGGGAAAAAACAGCCATGAAGATAAGGTAAAAGAAAATAGGGGACAGCTAAATTGGTAAGTTAAATCACTAAGTTAAAAGACTTGAGGATTTTAAAAGTTCTGGCTTTGCTTTTTGCTTTCTCTTAAAAAAAGAGAAATAATCTCACTGATATACGCCTCACTTGCTCACCAGCAAAATGAGATTGGTTAATCCTTCTTTCTTGGATATTCATGTCTTGCCTATCTGACCATTGCCAAAAGATAGAGTTGTATGGACAGGTCCCTTGATTACTACCGATCACCCGCAACGCTGGTCATCTCAGGGTTTAGAGCCAATAAATGACCTTCCTGCAAAGTCTTTGGCTGCATTGAGGCTGTCAGGGTGGACGTGCAAAGAGATGTAGCTCCTCTCCCTGAACACAAACACTGTCAAATAATTAGTCATGCTAGATTAGAAGTGTTTTAGACAGCACAGTAACTTCCAGAAAATCATCAAATGTGCATGTCCTACTTCCAAGCAGATCTACTTCTGTATCCACTAGCATAAGTTAGTACTGAAAAATATGGAGTCGAGTGGCTCTAAGAGGTCATTTTTATCTGAAAACAAAAGATCTACCTAAATTTTGTGCTGTGTGGTTTTCAGAAAATTGTGCAGGAGTGAATAATAGAATATTTTAATGTCCGCATTTCTTTACTTGTTTTCTAAGGCTATACTCAAATTGTAGCTCTGTTGATTTTAAATAGTCATGCCGTAGCATAATACATTAATGTCAGTTATCATCAGCATTTTATTTCTTACAATTATTTGTGTCCTGTTATTATTTCTCATACATAATCTTGTATTCATGGGAATAGCTCTGCTTTGTTCAAGGATGTGATTCGTATGGAAAAAAAAACTTGTAAAGAGGTTTGTAGTATTTGTAGGATTTAATAAATGGTCTTAATGTTTCTCATTCACGATGGTATGACTACAGCCAGAGTCAGTGGGTTCATCACCAGTGTAGTAGAAATATGTTGGAATATCAGGCTTCTATTTTCTCTACTATGGGGCGTTTATACCAATATTTAATTGAATTTACACCCCATTATATAGGGTTTAGAATTGAACTGCATAGAATAGAATACAAAGAGCCCCAGATCATCCCAGATCACCAACAACAGCATTTAAGTAGAAAATTTGAGCAAAAAGAAATTTTCATGAGTGTGAAGAGGGATTTTTGGTCAGGTATAGGTTGTAAGAAAAGGAGGTGCTGAATCAAAATGGTAGGAACAGCCAAAAGCAAAGTAAAATACGATGCATGGCAGTCAGTCAGAGACAAGATACTTGACAGATCTGTGTGTTGCTGTTCCAGTTACTTTATTCCACATATGACTCCTAGCAGGGTATTGCTGGAGACTTTCTTTTTTGTCTCTTTATCTTCCTCCTGATAAGGCTTGTTGGAACCACTTTTGTTACTGAGAATGCATTTCTGCTCTTCCAAATGCACAAACCTATTTAGTGACCATTTAGTCTTCAGTGCTCTATAGAAAATATTCTACAAGCTCTAAATGACCCACTCTGTAAAGCATTTTATAAAAAACTTTTAATAAACAATACAAAGAAGGATTGAAAATTCCAACCAAAAGGTTTCACAGAAAGTGGGAGGGATGGTGGATGAGGGGAAAGGGAAAAAATCAGGGTTGCTCCTGAAAAGTAGTTAAAAGTAACTGAATATTAAGAATATTTCTTAATATGCTCCAGATTATCTAGGCTGTGCTTTGGAGCTGAAAAAAGTAACTGAGGCCCTGCCAATTCTCACTATCCTATGAAAAAAAAGTTGAGAATCTTTGCTACATTTTAATAGTATTTGACTTCAGTACACTCTACTAAAGTCAACAAAGACTAATGATTTCTGACAAGTTCTCATTTATTAAAGATTTGGGAATTTTGAAAAAGGTTTTGGGAGGGGTGGAGATTTTATTGTTGTTCTTCTATATTTTGACTTCATCCTCTCAGCTGCAGGAATCTGGGAGGTGAGAGCCTTCTGGATAAAATATTAATTAAGAAAAATATTGCCTTTTGCTGCCAGGATTGCTTTCAGTAGTAGATGCTAGATTTTATATTCCTCAGATCTTCCAAGCTTCATTAACAGAATGGCATTTTTTGTTTGCTAATAATGCCAGACTGTGAGTTTATTATGTAATTTTCCCTGGCTAAATGTCCCACTCTGACCCTAGCAAGTGAAAATGCAAAATTTATCAGGCTGCTTATTCCTAGTAAAAAAAAAACAAAGTCTTTGGAAGGGGAAGGTGGGGGGAGAGAGAAGGTTATTTTATTTCTTTCACAAGAGTTTCCTTATGAAGGTGTAGGTCTTCTTATTTATTCCAGCTCTTTGACATTCTTCCCAGCTTAGGTTTTATTTTTTTTTTTAAATAAACTTTTTTATGTCATGTTTCTAATCATAGTATTCCAGAGAAGAGTTTGTTATTTTACTTTTGTTCAAAGCCAAGATTTTCCATAGTTGTAATAAATAACATTTTAGAAAAAAATTATCAGTACAATTTCTGATCTAATTTTTAAAGTAATCTTGTTTGATAGTCTGCAATTTAAGAGAATTCAAAAGTGTAAAGTTTGAGTTTTTTAAAATGTGAAATAGGCTTTTTTTTAAGGATTGGGCTGTCTTTGTGGTTGGTGATTATATAAAGCCACAAACACAGTCTCACCCACAAATAAAGAAGGTATATCCTGTAGTCTTCCAAATTCTAGTAATTTGGCCAGAGACAATAGCATCAGATAGATTCAGAGTAAAGAAGTCCTTCTAATAAGATGTGAATTCTTCTTGGAGAAAAACAACTAGCTAATGGAATTTTATCAAGGAAATTAAATAAGAGTATGACTAAGGAATCTTTGCAGGGTTTTGAAACCTTGCCATGTTTTAGCACTTTTCTGGGCTGTCTCTATAGAGACCAAAGTGAACTTAGTAATGTAGATGATCCATTTTCTTCAGATGTGCTCCAAGGAGCAAATATTGACAAATGTGGAAAAATTTGGACTGCATTATTTTTTTTTTTCATTCCTGAAGTTACTTCAGTTTTCTAGTCAATATTGTTAATTTGGCAGTTTTGGTAAGTGCTAAATTTGCCATTAAGCGTAAATAGAGAATCAATGACTAACAGCAACAATATGATCTACTGCGACTAATGACTTCAGCTAATCTGTGAATATTGAAGGTCTCAGGGTACTTACTGATGTCAATAGGAATTGGTGGTGATGCTGGTATTGGAACAAGCATTTCTGTGTCTTGTTCTTCCAGCAAAAGTCACTCAACAGGATGGCAATTAGTAAAATTTTGTGTTCTTATGAAATATCAGTAGTATCTGAGAAATTATTTGAAAGCTTTTTGTTGCTAACTGCAGGAAGTGCACTAAGTTGAGCCTTGCTGTAAAGCTACTTCTTATGTGAAATATGTGCTTTGTATTGTCAGAGAGAGATTTATGATTAACGGCAAAATAATAGCCCTTCTTAATTTGCATTGAGGTAGATTTGCTGCTGTCTTGGTGGTATCCTTGCTGCAAAACATGGTGGAAAAATGCCTGTTTTATCTGTACTGAGAGCAACTACAGAAAAGGCTGTAGTCTGCTCCAGATTTTGGGTACCAGTGCTCCAGCTTTGGATTTTCTTTTTTTAGAAAAGAATTCAAGAATAAAAAACTGCCTTGATAAATAAGAATAAAAATAGAAATATATTCAATTCCAGATATTGTTATCTATTTGTTTCTACATGAGTGTATTCAAGTACTGTCCTTTATTTCCCAAGTCTTAAAATCAATGATTCTAATGTCAAGAACCTTAGCTGTTTTAGGTAAATATTCAGTGTGTGGAGTTTGGTTTTTTTCCGGCTCCTGGTTTTTTTTTCCCATTCAGGTATGTGAGTTCATAATTCATTAAACTTGTATGGAGATCCACCTGTGTCACTGTAACTTTGAGAGACAAACAAAAAACGGATGTCTTCAGTACCTGGAAGCCCTTAGGTCACTTTCCCAGGACATATGTCTAGAATAAGAAGCACTTTAACTCACAAAGCAGTATAGAAGTCCAGGGCATTTCGTCTTTCAGACCTTGGCCATTGGATGGGTTGGAAGACTCTTCAACAAGCAGAATTAAGCACTCTGCAAAAGCAGCCTGCATTGCAGTGAGCTTGGTTGTCTGGGAAGGGCTGTGCCTGCTGTATGAAACAGTCCAGTGCACATTTCCTTTCTGTGGCTCAAGGAAAGATGCCTGGAATGCACAGCATAGGATATGCTGCACAGGCACAGTGTCTGCTTTGGTTTGAACAAACAGGTGTCTGTTAAGGAAGGCAGGAGCCTCCCTTGAAATGGAAAATATCAGCCCCTCTCTCCAAATTATTATCACTTTGAAATTAAGGGGCTCTCAGGCAAAGATATGGGAATAGGAAGAACAGTTCTTTACTAGGAAAATTAAAAAGAAATACAAATGCATAGTACAAAAAGAAAAAAAACACTGACAGAGTCGGAATACGACCTGACACCCTGTGTGTCAGGGTGTTGGTAGCAGTCCTATTAAATGGTGGCTGCAGTCCTTCTGGAGTGACAGATGTGGAAATCCAGTGGAGAAGACTGCTGCTTCTCCCAGAATTCAGGGGGGAAAAGCTGTTTCTGCTGGTCCAAATCTCTGATTATATCCAGGTAGGAATGCTTGGCTCCTCCCCCTGGGTGGAGCTTCTCACAATGGGATGATGTAATTTTATCAGTGCGACTCAGTGGCCCATTAACAGAAGTTATCTCCCCAGAGGGAGAGTTGGTTGTGGAAGAGATAAAGAAAAACTGCCCGAACAACAGAAGATACCTGCCCCACCTCTAACAGATGGCAAATAGAATACACACCCCCAGCCTAAGACTGTGACTTAGTGTGACATTTTGTTTCCATAAGACCAGCACAATTAGAATCAGGCCTGCAATGTTTCGCCAATTTTCCTCTCAAGTTGTATTCTCATTTTGACATGAGACCATTTGGTATGTAACATGCAAATTCTGGGGGAATGCTGTTTTGATGCCAATTTGGTTATGAGTTTCTGCTTTTAAGCTTGGCATATGAGGAAAAGGAAAATTGTGTAGGAGTCATGAGTAGTGGTGTATTTTTTCAGGCAAGGAGTTCCACAGTGCTGGAGGAGTGCTTCTCCAGAGTAGGCTTCATCCCTGGCCAATTCACAGCATCAGGGAAAGAGTTCCTGTGAGTAAATCAATTGTGTTCCCTTTGGCTGGGAGGAAAGAATCAGATGAGATGGAGATGTGGAGGTTTCCACTAAAACCTTAGGATGAAGAACAAAGAGGGTTTTGTCTTTAAAGCATAATGCCTTTCACAATCAGGTTATCACTTATTTTTCATTGTAGGAGGTGAGGAAACTTGGGAGATCACCAAATGTAACAGATAGTGTGAATGTAACTTTTAAATTTTTTTTTTAATTTACGTTGGAGGATCACCTTGAAACTTTCAGTTTTCTCTTTTTTTCCCCTAAATTACATTTACTATTTTGGGGTTACTCAACAAGAAGCATGAATTATGATCTAAGTGCTCCTCAAATAAATAATTTTTAAATAAAGAAAATTGAAGTCACAAATATTAGGTGTCTTTCATAAAAACCTGAGACAGTCTTAAAATAATGCCGTCTTTGCTTCTCTACTTCATTTTTTTTCTGTAAGTCATGCAGAAGAGACACACAAATTTATTGTAACTCATCTTTTTCTTTGATATACTTCTTTCATAGCTTCTTGAGCCTTTCATTTGGACTAATTATTTTCATGTAACTTCTTTCTTAAAACATGTGCCTTGTCACAGTTTCCCAAAGGAGAAACAATGCAAATTTTTATCTTTTCTATAGATGTCTAAATGCTCCACTCCTAGGTATACAAGTATACTACACATAGGTATTCTATACCTATGTGTATGTATGCCCATGCAAGCCCATAGGTTATAGTTTACCCTGTGATATGGTAATTATGGTGAAGGATCTTCATTAATTGGGAACTTAAGATGTTTGAATAACTTTTTTCTTCCACAGGCACCAAGTTCCTTACAGTATACTTGGGCAGAAGATGTCTTTTTATGGCTATCCTCATACATTTCTGTTTTTTAAAATTTTTTTAATATTTTATTTTAAGGTTGTTAGTTCATTTTTGCAGAGAACTACTAAAAATTTCATCTACTCCGCCTGACTGAAAAAGTAATTTAGTATGGTCCTTCCCAATATGCTACAGAATCATTTTTTGATGGCAGAATACTTATAGAGTTTCCTGGTGGCCTTTTTAAAACTCATTTTCTTTCCTTGTTTCTATATGAGGCCTCTGTTTATCTTCCAAATTTCTCTGTGTCAGCAGTTGTGTGCTAGCTGGTGTACCAGCTCTTTGACCTGAACTAACCCTTTTCCAGCTATTCTTCACTTGCATCCTTGATACTCTGGCTTCTCATCAAAGCAGTGATTATTCTTTATAATCTGTGCAGTGAAATATGCTGCAATGTGCTGTATGTTAAATGATTTAAAGAGGACCGTGGAAATGAAACAGAAAAATTGTGTGAGAGCTGAGCTCTGAACTCAGTTTCTTGTCTAACTGTAGTCTGACCAACCTTCCTTTCTTGTTCAAAAAGTAAAGCAATGAAGCCTTCTAGCTGCTTATTGTAAACAATATATATGCTGTTTTCCATATATTTGCATTTTGAATCTAAAGCTCAAGGAAATGGAACAGGGAAAAAAGCAATGTTTTCAGGCACAAGAAAACACGTCAACAAGCTGAAAAGGGATGTCAGCTGACTGGGGAACAGAGACAGCACAGCTGGAGTTATTTTCTAAATTAACTAGTGCTAGGCATTGCAAAGACTTTTTTTTTCCTAAAGTAGCATTAAGTATTTTGCTTTTTCAGCACAGAATTTCTTTTTACCCATAATAAAGAGCCCGCAGAGTATTGTTGTGTGTTACTTGGAGCTAAAACATTTGCATTAAGTCAATGAATGTTTTGTCATGGGCTTTGTGAGAGCTAAACAAATTGCTGATTCCACATCTTAATGACTACAGCCCATTTCCACATCCATTCCACTCTTTTCCATACCCAAAAGCCTGCCTGCAAGACAGAAAATGAATCTCTTCTTGTTTATCCTTCCCTTGTCTCACTGTGGTGTGTGCTGTCAAAACAGGTGCTATAAAAATATACAGAGGACGGTCTCACTAGGATAGTCCTGCTCTGCTTGTCCTGATTGCTAAGATGATAGTGGAGGCCATTAAAGAATAGAGTTCCTTTCTCTTCTACAATACTAGCCATCTCTGTATAGCCACATCCACAAAAGGATTCTGGCCTGATGGGATCCAAGGCCCTCAATTAGATACATAGGCTCTATATACTGATATATCTGACCTGAAATCCTAAAAACCACCAAAGCAGCTGCCATATTTTCATGGAGATTTTGAGACATCCCAAGGAAAAATGTGTATTTTCAGCACACCTGCTGGATCCACGGATGAGTTCTTCCATTTCTGGAAGTCATAAATATGTGCCGGAGCAGTTATGGTGCCTTTTTTCCCCCCCAAATAAGGGGTTTCACCTGTAAAGAGGGAAGTTCTTGATTTAAACTTTTCTTCCTTTTGGAACTTTGATGTTAGCTGCCTCAGAGATAGAGGCAGCTAAAACCTTACCAGTTTTTTTTTGTTTGTTTTTGGTTTTTTTGCTAGTTCTGTTAAAATAGACTAGACTAACTATGCTTAAAATCTGTTCCTTTTGAAAAAGCAAAGAAGATTTTTTAATGTTTTGGAATGCTAGAAAGTGGTAGTCTAATATAGGGTACACAATACTCCAGGTTTTGCGATCACCACCTTGCTATGGATGGAATGCCACTTAATTTGGTAGTTCACTGTGCTCACTTTCAAAGTCAGAAAACTGCTTAATGTGAAGGAAATATGTATTTTCTGTAACACCTACATTAACACATTTACCAAATTCAGAAACAGTTTATGGGGGATCGCTACCTATTTTTAACTTCCTGAATTCTGGACACTGCTCACAATTAAAGTGATCTGCATTTGGAGACAAACCTCTCTTTTTATATTCATGTGCTTTTTCAGATTTCATTGCATCTTCTATGCAAGATTTCTCATCATTTATAACTTGATGATAATGTTACATTGCACTTAGAAAATGCTAGTGCCCCTTGGGTATGGCTATCTGGAGCCATCTCCTGTTCAGACAGTAAACAGGCTATGTTAATGACCGTCCTTCTTAACTGATACTTGGGGGGATTTATTGATTTGGAGTTGTTAAATTCTGAGTTTCCAGGTGGGATCAAAGCTTTAGTGCATAGTCTTTTGTGTATGAAATCTGTAATTCAGGCATTGAATTGTATCCTGGTTAACAAACTTCATATGACTTTTGTCTGTATAGATTAATATTGCAAATAAATATGGTTTTAAAACACAGAAAACCTGTTCCTCTATTCTTCTGATTTAATAAAAAGAGCACTAAAATCTAATTTAAACCAAAAATGTTTTTTTCAAGATACCAGATTTCTCCATTAGTATTAAATTATTATGATTGAAGAATTTAGTTTGTGTGTGAACTTACATTTGCTACTGTCATTTGTTCTTTATGGGAGAAAATGATTTGCTCTGATGCAGTTATCTCAGGTGAACCTTGAATTCTTTGTATTTGGTAGCCAATAGAAAGTGTGCAGTGTTTGATTAACAGACAAAGGCTATTGCTAAATAAATTATAAGAGCTTTTTTACGCTCTTGATCAGAGTGAATGAATACTTCAGAAATCAGAGCTAAAGACAGGAAAGAAGGAAGTTAAAGTATTATATTATTAAGTATTAAATATCATGTATTAATAAGAAGGAATTTCTTATTAATACTAAGTGACAACTAGAACAAATGTAGATGTTGTCACGGCATTGTGATGTAGAAAATGAACTTAGGGTTTATAACTTTGTCATTAAGATTAAGAGAATTCTCTCTGTTTGGAATCCTGGATCTTCTGGGCTGTTTCTTAGACAACTAAGAATCTTAGACAACTAAACATCCTGGAGTGCAAATCTTTTTTTATTGCTTTTATAGTGACCAAATTTCTTAGGTAGATCGTATAAACAATCCAGAAGTACAGAAAATGCACAAACTACATATTTTCACAAAGGTAAGGGTAAAATTACTAGAAAGGAAATATGATGGGCTCACATAAAAAGATACCTTAGGACAGGTGACATATTTCCTAGGATTACTGCCTGAGGTTCAGACACAAAGACACAGTCACCACAATTGCACTTTCTTTGAGCTATATATCAGGAAATCCTGAATTAATTTAAAGGCTGAATTCAGCAGTATATTAGAGTTCCATTCTTCCATACATCAACTCAGACTCTAAGCAGAGGGAATTGTTTAAAGAAATGGAATATTTTGATGATGGATTTGAATTGCTTATATTTAGCAAATAACAATGCAGTGGGTGCAATGGCTATGCAAAATCTAAGTATGATGGGTTCAAATATTTTTAAATAATAAAAAATACAGCAGAAATGTCACATATCTCTAAAACACCATTTTTACTTGAGACTTGCTAGTAAACTTTGCTCTTATACTGTGTATAGCTAGGGATAACACAAGTAACATAATATACAATGATTTTCCTGCTCAAATTATTTATGAACTGTGATTATAAATTAATATTGAACTTGAATCAAGACAATTGGAGTTCCAAATTTTTATTTAATAATTTTGCATAGTTTTGGTTTTTATTCCTCAATTCAAATAACTTTTAAATTCACATTTTCATTTCCCTCCTTGGCTGGGAGGGGTAGTCACAATTCCACTAGCATTCACAGGGACTATATAGTTAATACTTAAAGGAAAAATTGCTGTTGAAGGACCAGCTGCCTATGAACACCAGCATTCTTCTACAAGCACTGGCTGTCTTAGTCCTAATGCCGTCTTATAGATTCATTGCAATACCTGACCAGCATTTGGAAAAGCTTGATGAGATTGTTGAGTTCAAGGTGCTCTTAAAGTGTGAAGAAAATGCTGCACACGGGCGATTTTTTGTTTATTTTGCTTGAACAGGCAGATATCTGCTAAAATTTTCATTTAAAAAGAAGTAATTTTGAGTATGAGATCATGGATGTAGAGTGTAAGATGCCAAAAACTTTTTGTTCATAATTAATTGAACATAGGGCTGTGTTGGAAACCTGGCATCTCTCCACAGCATCTACTACTAGAAATAATATAAGCACAAGATTAAAAAAAAAATCTCTACTAGTATTTGACAAAAAAAATTCAAGAATTTAAGAGATCCTAAAAAAAACCCCAACCCTTTAAATTTTTCTTGCTCTAAATAATATCAATTACATTCCTCTAAGGTGTAGCATGTCTGTATCTCTACCACACTTCAAAAGGAGAGTTTCGTATAATGGAAGCTGAAATTCAGAATGTCTAACTGAGTCAGTATGGTGTCATTGTGTGTGAAACAAGTGTACCTGGCTGATAGATACAAATGAGGTTCATCAGAGGTCCATGCCTGAAACAAATGCCTGTCTGCCTCCCCAGCAGGGGCAAGAGCAAGTGCCTCTGGAGCCTCTTGTAGCAGCTCTGTCAACATCACTGCCAGGATCTAAAATTATCTCTGCAGAATCTCTTTATAGAAAATTGTTGTCATGTGGACTAGTTTAGGAAATTTTTTGCTGATGTCTGGGGACTGGTTCGCTGGATGCCTAAAAGAAACTCCATGGGGATTGCTACCCAACACATCTGTAATGTCAAGGGAGGCCATATCAAAGCAGCCCAAGCCTTGGGCTCACAGAGCAGCATCTGAATGCTTTACCCTCTCTTTACATAGCACAGCCTATTTTTGCTCTGCTTTTTGAAGGGAATACTAATTTTAATTTTCTCCTTGATGTGGTGCAAAAATACATGGATCCTTCTAAGGACTGATTTGGAAGATCTGCTCTGTTACTTTTGCTAGGCACTAGCTTCCTTGCAGGCAGAGACAAGTAGCAGTAATGATGGTGCAGGTTTGAGAAGTGAGATCCCATGTCTAGGTTAATGTCTCTTTGGGGGCTGTTGATGAAAGAATCCTAAACTTCAAACAAACCTGCAAATCACTCCCTTATGGAAGTCTGCACTCAGTGTGGAGGGGTAACAGAGAAGAAACGAAAGGCAACGATGTGTAGTGTTTGCATAGCACCTTCGCAGGTAGGTTAGAAGGTAGCACAGCAGACATTTTGCCTCTCTTAAAAAGCCACCCATGCATCTGCTCAGCTATATATCTGCTAGAAAATGAAATGCAGTTAAGGGACTAGCGGCACTTTGCAGCTATTCTGTTTTGCTCATACATTTACGTGTTGTTAATTTGGAAACAAAGCTACAATGCTTCAGATGGTGTAATGGGCTTGATAAAGGGAAAATATGTCAGATGAAAATACCCTCCTTTCAGGCATAGCCAATTGCCAAAGCACTTGTATTTAGGCTCAATGGGTCATTTATCTTTGAACTCCACAGCTGACTCGGCACTGTGGTGGGTTGAGAAGTAAGTAGTTTTGACATTTAGCAGCCCAAGGCTTCTTTTCTCCTTGAGAGACTTTCATGTCAGCTCTGTTCGCTCTTTTCTGCTGCTACTGTTTTGAAGCAGATGGTTAAACCTCACCTCAGCTGGGTGGTTGAGACCCTTGCAGCATTTAGCAAGGCTAACCAATTGAATTATAACTGATTGTGCCTGTGGGTATCAAGTAGCATATGATTTATGATTATGGTGCTTTAAATATAGCCTGTGGAAGGTACCAGAGCATAGCACTGAGTATATTTTGAAAATCCAGAGAAAGAAACACTGACTCACAGAAACCCAAACACAGTAGTTCAGAAAAGGGTCCCTTCCATTACAGCTCCTTCATAACCATTTTGTCTATTGTAGATGTGCTCCTGAGTTTGTTTAGTCTTCATTATGTCCTGAAATTATTTAAACATAGGATTAGCTGAGAATATAGCTTTTTGCTGTTATATGTGCAGTTTAGGAGAGGCGGATTTCAAAGCTGGAGTCTATAGATGCTGAAGTGATAAGCCCGAAATAGCAGAGCACATTCAATGAGGTTATTGCATCGGCACCTCAGCGAGCACTGCTGCTCAGTTAGGCATAAAGCCTGAGGGTAAAGTAACGACCATTGTGGAATCAGCAGTTCTATTTTTAGACAGCTCTTTTCCAAAGCTCATCCTCTTGCAACACAATATTTGCTAAATTGGAAATAATACATCCCAAACAATCTGAATAACTAGAGATCATGACTGTTCAGGCTGCAATTTAACAGCAATATATATATGCATCTTTCTTAAAAGCATGTTCCTTAAAATGAAATGAAAATATGTTTATTCATAATGATGAATAAACATATTTTATAAATGCCTAGCAAGGGATATCTTATCTTCAGCTGTTTAGTAATACTGTCTAATTACGTCCCTGATGAAAGTGGAAAATGTTGCAGAGAAAAGATGAGCATTTGCTGTGAGGTACTGTTGTGAATACAATAAAAAATCTCCCAGTCTCTCAGTAAAGACTGTTTAGTAATATACAAAATCTAATCCAAGGAGTACCTTGCAAATGACATTTTTAGTTGCATGATCTACATTTGCTCTGCCTTGGCAAGAGACAGATGAGATCTGCAACTTTACAAGAATTCAGTGAATGTTTCACTGAAAATAACATAGAGGACAAGTGTAGCCATTTTTAGCTCACAAACCATCAGTGAACGTGTTGAAATGTGTGTTCAGTTTTTGTGAACACTGATGAAATATGCTTGTTAGATAGTAAGCTGCTCAGGAGGGGAGCATGCTGTACGTGCTCACGTGGCGTGTGATGGGCATTATCAGGACATAAAACTTTGTCTGCAATCCAGTACTTACTATATGCTGTTCATCAGGGTTCCCTACTGGCACCATAGGTTTAATCACATATGTTATCTCCATATTGCCCTCATTCCCTGCTGGGATAAGTTTTGGGAACATAAAGTTCTTTAACTGTGTTTCCTTTAACTGAATTCTGCTGTCAATTTAGATTGTTTCATGAATATCTGCTCACATTAACATTTGTGAGTGAGCTGCAACTAAATGTAAAGAAAACTGCATAGTTTGCAGGTGTAAGGAAAGCAAACTCAATGACATGTCCCCAGCACTTTCAGCAATACCTCCCTTTATTTCCTACATGTATTCTGCTTTGACAACCTGCTCATGCATATTTTGGGTTTTTTGAGGGTAAAGAAAGCAGGCAAATACACATACCTTGCTTAGCATGCTATTCACATTATCTGAACACATATGTATGTATCATCTGGGGACACATATTTTTTATTGGAACAGAAAGCAGAATAAGGTCTCAAAAGTTATAATGTATCACAAGCAGAGCAGAGGAGAGACTAGAAAGGGAGCCTTTCCTCCCAGCTATCCCCCTAAATGTCTCTCTGTCCATCTGAGCAGACAAGAACTCCTTCCTGACCACAGCATAGCACCCACTTTAACCCTGACTGAATGAATAACATGCTCCACCAAGCAACCAATTTTTTGCTGCTTGAAGAAACTTAGGTGCTTTCAGGCAAAGCCTCATCTTTAGTTATGTTCTGCCACCAATGCTTTGCAGTAGTAACTGGCTTGAGATGCATATGGAGAGCTGGAGTCCTCATAAGAGTGATAAAATTTCAGAGTTTGGGTTTGGTTTTCCAGGAATATTATATAGTGAAATATAGAATATAGCGAAAACTCAAATAAAAATATTCCCAAAGAATGTCCTGCACTACAACATCTTTCTAGCTATGCTAAAGCTTAAATCACACTGTATAAACAAAACTCAGCTATTTATAGTGATCAAGGAAAAACATCTTGTGGTTGCATCTAACCAAATGTTTTCTTTGAAAGGCAAACAGTTTGCCTGTTAAAGGACATGAGCGGAGTCTGTTTAAATGAAAAAGACCATACTTGCTCATATTTCTAGAGTGCTAAACAGCCCTTCCTGGGAAGTGTGAAGTGCCACTTGAGAACTGAGATGCTGAACTGTTCTTAATATTCATCCAAGTTGTTGGTTTAAGAACAATGTCACAAACACTATTTCATTTGTAAGGGAAAATTTTAAAAATGTAAAGTTATGAGGGATCCATACATTAATATTTTAGAGAAGCTGAAACAGCATTTAAACTTGAAATTTGTCTGAATTTTCACCAGTTAGACTTCAGACGTCCTTTTGTAACATCTGACAGTGGCACATCTTACAACAGAACCAAAGAGAATCCTGAATTTAAAAACAAATCTTAAAGAGCTAGAAGTACACAAGTTACAATGCTTTTTTTTATGACCAGTGTAATGAATTGTACAGATAGACACATAAGGTTCATTGAGACACAAGATTTTTTTGATTCTTTCCATTTCATGAAGTCCTAATCAGTTTCAAAGTATAAACAGCACCACAGTCAAATATTTTTTCATTTTCTTCAGGAGGTTAAATTGTCATTACCACTTGTTGGCATTTCTGATTTGGAGCTTTTTGCCTTTTTACTTAATTGAACAAGTCTGGATCTGGTGCAAGCTTCCACAGTGTCATGTTTTAACCCCAGCTGGCAACTAAGCCCTCAGAGCTGATTACAGACCCTCCTTGGCCCACTGTGGGATGGGAGAGAGAATGAGAAAAGAAAGAAAATTAAAAAACTGAGCAGAATTTGAATCTATCAGCCTTGGGAATGAAGAAGGAGTGAGGATGACCTGCTAGGATGTCCTGCTGCTCTTAGCCTCTTGTAAATCAAAATTTGGCTCATTCCAGCCATCTTTCACTGAGCTGTGGTTTTGGCAGTGGGAATAGATCTGCCAACTCCATGGAAAAAAAAGTAGAGTGGCTGTGGAGCTAACAGATGTTCAGAAAGGATAATGGACAATGGTTGACACCTCACCTAGAGTTAGATGAGAATCCACAGGGGAAAAAAGCAAACCATAATCAGACTCTCTTTTCTTTTCAGCAGGAAGACAAGTATGTCTCAAGCTAATTAGGAAAATTATTCTTATAAGCAGAATTTGACCACCGAAACTTAAACAAGACTAATTTTATATTATTTATACCTCTTAGAAAATAACTCCTGCAGTCTGTTCTTTTCTACATCAGTACAGTGCACAAGAAAGAAATAGCACTTTTATTAATTACAAGGAATTCTGCAATCAGGCAGTGCATTATGTAGTAGTCACAATGTTAAGCACTAAAGTACATAGTATCTTATGGCTTCTGTAAATCTTCTAGACATTTTCAGACTGGGGGGTTTTTTTCCCCTCAGCTCCTAAAATACCTTTGAAACTTTCAGTTCAGTTAAACTTTTTTTCTTTTTTTTTTTTTTTTTTTAGTTTCTTCTAGAACATTTTGTTTCTCTATATTTTAGTGGGACAGCTTATTGCTGTTTGCCACTCCTGCCCAGATCCTTGGTTTGACAAAGCAGACTTGATTTAGTGTAAGTTATAGGGCTTGTCTGGACTCTGTAAAGTCTTGCAGAACATACTCTGCAAGGTAAAGTATCTATTTTAGTGAGAGAACTGGGTAATATAAGTGTTTGTCTGTTAACTGAAACTCACATTTCTCATTTAAAGAATGTGAAAAAATTGCTTGAGGAGCAAAAAACTCTTGAGGAGCATCCTCAAGAAGTGCATCAATTATGCTAGAGAAGATACAAATTTTGTCCCTTCAAAGCATTTCACAGTTTGAATCTGATTGGCATCTAAGTAATGGTAGGCATAGACCCAAAATAAAAATACAGTGAAAAAGTATCAGAAACATTTTATTATTGATACTTAGAGGGAAAACAACAGGATTATTCAGACATGAAGCTTATCTGGGACACAGCACTGCTCACTGCAGGAATCTAGAGGCGGTCTCTTCCTCAGTCTCATGGGAAAGACAGATTTATGTTTGGCTACAGTAGTCCTCTTTTACATCACCCAACTCTGTTTAGATAAAAATCACAGGCAACCAAGTCAAGAGGAACTATGAGATCTCCTTTTCACGAGTCTGTTGTTTTCCTGCATAGAAACTTGACAATTTTTTCAGAGACACAACAGCATCACCTCAGGAATCCATTTTGGTAATTAGCCATTCAAACCACGAAAAAGTTTTTTAGTGTCTAGATTAACTATTTCTTGCTGCTTGAATCCAGTGCTTATTTATTTTATTTGAAGCTTATTCCGCTTCTTTTTATGGCTGTTTTTTATTTTTATTGGTAACTTGCCTCGCTAATAGAACTGTGGCAGACAGGGGAGGTACTGTAAGGTATCCTCCACACAGAAGCAGACAGATGACTAAGGAAGAAAGGACAAGCAGAATACAAGAGGCAGCTCTTGAGATACATTAAGTATTTTTTTATATATAAACCTTCTCCACATACAGGTGGCCTGTGCCAGCACGTGACAGCTGCTTCCAGCAGGGTTATCTGGAGGGTGTGGATAAGAGCAGGCAGATTATACTTTGACACCTTCTTGAAGGCATCCAGTCCCTTCTCCTTGACTTTGGTGCAGGTGAACAAGGAACATAAACAGGATTAGGGTTTGGTCCAGATATAGGGTTTGCCTGGGAATGCCAGGGAACAAGAGCTGCAGCTACTGCTGGGATCCCAGAAGTTTTCTTCCTGCCTCCTACATCTGGTTCTGCAGGAGGAAAGGCAAACCTGACATGATTTGTTTGGGAAAAACTAATGTCTCTCAGTTAGGGATTCAGTAACACTGAATGGAAGGAGGGCTGAGCTACTGTGTAGATAAGTTTGCTAACCTGTCTGAAAGGTCCTAAAATTTGATTGATTTGAATAATTTCTCTAGAAATAAATCCAATATTAAAATTATAATCCTATATTAGGATATAAAATTCCAGGGTACTACTTTGGAAATAAAGTATATGTAGACTTCACTATTCTGGTTCTGAAAGGTCTGAGCAGCTCCTGTAATTTATGATCTAGACAGATTAGTCAACCTAGGTTTATGGCTAGTTCCTTTAAGATCTGGAGTAATACTATTTCTGTATATATCCAGGGTATTTTGCTGGATTCTAACATGTATACAGCATTAGGTTTCTAATGTTGGTGTGATTGCAAGAGTTAGAATTTGCTTAGGATTTGGAAATGTAGAGAGTTTTGAAATGCAATAAATTCAGAGTTTAGAAATGTTCACTAACTAAACTAAACTTTAGGGCCTGTACATGAAAGGTAAGTATGGTAAGCGACTTTCCGTCACTTCCATTACATTGTACCAGAGTTAAATCTGGAGTTTGGGATAAAGAATACAGAGACATTATGATTAATTTTCATAATGTGGTTAAAAAACCTGTCAGGGCTAAATTTAGGACAGTATTATTTGGATTTATGGGATTTTCATTTGGTTTATAGTCTTGTGAGATTTGGTTTGGTTTTGGTTTGGTTTTGGTTTTGGTTTTTTGAGCTACCCTTCAGTCTGTGGCATGAGGTAGGATTGGCTATAAGAAAAATCTGCTGTCAGTTTGGAACCACTGCTTTTAAGGAAATAAGTTGATAATCCATATGAATTTTTTCAGGTAGGACTCAGTATGAGATTAAAATGCCTAATTTATGCATTTAAGTATATATAACTGCTTGTTAGTAAGATGCCAATAATATTTTTGTAGTCAGCAGAGATTCAGTTAATAAATGATTCATCTGAGACTTCCTTCATAGCGAAGTGTCAAAGAAGTTACTTCAGTTCTCAGGAACAAGTGATTGCTTGGTTCATTCAGGTTTAGGATTTGATTTTGGTATGTCTAGGGATGGGATACAGCCATGCAGTAACTAATAAAATTTTTCACCTTATTCTCTTAGTTCAGAATTGAGCTACTGCTTTAGTCAATAATGAGAATTTTTTTCTTGTGCTTTGTAAAAACCTGTAACCTGAGATTCAATATTAAGATAAAATTCAATGTGTTGGTCAAGAAACTAATGCAAATAGTTCTAGAATTAGGTTAGTAATATTTTTAAAATCATGGACTGACTACTGTTCAGCTTTCCCTGAATGTCTAGTAACAAACAATTTAAATAACAATAATAATAGTAGTAGTAGTAGCAGTAGTAGTAGTAGTAATAATAATAATAATTTATTCATTTTAATTTTAGCATTATCCTTTATCAATAAGCTTCTCTCTTTTCTTCCTTCTTCACCCCACTTAGAAAACTTTAGAAACAAAGCTGAATAATTTTAATGATATCTATCTTGTCTTATTACTTCAGCCAAACCATGCTTTCTGCCAAGTCATTCATACAATAGATATCTGACTAGTTCCATACTTCTGCATAAGGGGAAATTGTAATAACCTGAAAATGGTTTTGTAACAAACTTCACAGAATGAGTTACTCATACATTAATGACTCAATCTTCACATTTAACATTATTACTTGTTGAAGAATGGATAGCTTCTGGACAGGTTTTTTAATCTCTCAGGAATTGATGTCTGGGCTATATTATAATCTCACAATGAATTTTATGAAATTGCAGGTGAGTTCATAAGACTGCAGCTCAGAACCCACTTTTCCATAATATTTTGAAAATTGCCAATCTTGTAATTATGAACTTTTGAACACAGAAACAAAACAGATAACCTCACTGTATCACTGAAAAGTGAAGTTCTAAAAGCTTTTCTTTTAAGTTCAACTAACCCTCTAAATTATGCCTCAAGAAAAGGACATTTGCAAACCCTTAAAGACAGAATAACATCAGCATAAATACAATAATACATAATCAGAGAGTGCTTTTTCTGTAATCTTAATACCTGCTAATGAAGAGCCTGTTGCATGATTTTGAGCTTGGTAGAAGTAGAATAACATTAACTTGCCCTCATATTGAAAGGACTGCAATCATGAAAGCATTATCAATTCATCATTTGTCAGTGTAAAGCCTGACCCTCCTCTGAGCTTAGTTTGGGAAGATGTCTGTGTGCTGTGGCACTGCTTTCAGTGTCACAGCCAAGGCCCAGCTGCAGTCCCAAACCTGCAGCTCTACACTCAAATATGCAATCAACACTGAGACACCCTTTCATAGGTCAGTCTTTCCACCTGCATAGCTATGCTACTTAGATTAGCTGTTGTACAGACTGGAAATTTATGTCATCATAACAAAGCATCAACAGGCTTCAACTTGAAATACTGGTTAGGATTAATGTTATGATGGAATTATGATCAAAACACAGATTACTAGAAGGTAAATGTGACAGTCAAGTACAACCTCATGTTTTGGTCCTGGGTCACTGTGACAAATACCTCCTGCATTGGATGTTGGTAAGATGAGAGGTAGAAAGAGCTTGGTTCCAAATGCAGGTGAAGCAGGTGTTTGTCTCTGTGGGGAGTAGTTATTGTCACCTTCATCCTCTCAACATCTCCATGCAGATCATGAGCAGGGGTGGGTAGCAAACACAGAGACCATCAACACTCGTTTGGTCAGGAGCACAAAAATAGTTTCAGGAACACTGAACCAGAGGTCTGGTTTCCAGTCTTCACACATCAAACCATCATCTCTGCCTAGAAAAGCTGCAATGTTGTGAAAACCAATGCATGCGGTAAATTTTTGCATGCATCAAGACTTCCCAAATCTACAGAGAGGCCAACTCTGAGGTAATACTTGGAACTTTCTGGGGAGAGCACGCTAGCCTGAAATCATCATCAACCCCAACTAAATCAGCCTGAAAAGATTAATTGTCCTAAACTGCAACAAAACATGATGTAGGCACTGCAGTCACCTACTACGCAAACGGAAATGCAAGACAAATTTGAGACAACACTGATACAAAAGACTGTGTGACTAAACCAAAGCTTTTAAAACTAGCTCTATTTAATTCTATCCAACAGCAACCATAAAACTGCGTGCTTGCTGTATTTATCTTAATAAGCATATCCTTTAATGTCAATTTTTCTTCTATTGTTAGCTCACATATTAAATGTGGATTAGGAAGAAAGCTATAATGTTTCATAGCAATACTGACTGTGTGCTCTTCTGTAGTTCATCTATTCATGGCTGCATATAAAAGAGAGCAAAACAACAAACAAGTAGGTATTAACAAAACCAAAAAAATAAGTACTCGGTATCTCTTCAAGTGTTTGTAAAGAGCATTTACATGCATGGCAATTTGATGACTCTCCTTAAAAGAAAGTGAATTGTATATTTACAGAAGTCAAAGAAACACTTTGAAAAATTCTTTGAAACACTTGAACCACTGCCTTTGAACTCAGATCTAGAGAAAGTAACTTGTGAGGTTCTGTAGGCCTATTGGTATTGGGAGATCTGCGTGGCAGAAATCTTTTATTTCTGAATTTACACTCTATAGAAATCATGACTCATGCCAGGTGGTTTTACTTTGGAAGTTACATGTATAGGAACTGGAACACTACCAGTGTCTTGCAAGTTTAAAATTTGAAATATAATTTACTGAAGAGAGTGAAAAGCATATCTAAACTTGTGACATGCAGATCATCATGCAGGTTCAAAGTGATTGGCCGTTAAGTTTGCTGATATTTTGGCATAAATAAGTGAATTTTCATGGAGCATTTTTCTGTGAGTGCACACATTTCTTGGAGCAGTTTCAGTTGCTCTCAGAAATCTGTATCAACTGCTTTCAGACAATTTATATATATTTCCTTCTTTCTCTGAGGCAGGTCCATGGACTTCTTGTATTAGAGAAAAGAATAACCTCTCATACTGCCCTTGCAGAATGATAAAAAAAATTTATAGGAAAGGTTTGTTTAACATATGGAAAGAGTTCTTTGTTATATATTCATCACTAATCTTCTCTCTTTGTGTGAAATTTCTTGCTTAGCTGAAAGCAGATATATATTAAAAATGTCTGTTGCACTGAATTATTTTTTCTCTCTTGCGTAGCAAAGTGCAATAGTGCAAGATAGGTATCTTGCATTTCAACAATTTTATAATTTCATTTTTCTTAGCTTTACAGACTTCGGTCACTCTTTTGATACAACTAGCAAATTGAAGAATTCATGATGATCCTATTCTTAAAAAAATTAAGCCAAGCCACTCATGAAAGCTATGAGACAAAAATACACTTAAATTCTAAGCCAGGCATCACAGGTACAACTAGTGAAATAGATAAAAAACCAAACCCACAAGTATCCAAAGACTTCATTGGAATTGCATGTCTTCCTTTTTTCCTTTTTCCTTTTTTATTTTTTCTTTTTTTCTTTTTTCTTTTTTCTTTTTTCTTCTTTCTTTTTTCTTTTTTCGGTCTTTTATTTTTTTTTCTATTTTTCTGGCACTATGGATGAAATAATCGACTGTGCTGGTGTTCCTGTCAGAGCTGTAACAAGTTTGCAAATCTCTATAGTTATGCTGAGCTTACTGAGCAATGAAATGTTAAACAAATCTCAGGAATACTTTTCACAATGGGGAAAGCTGGAGTAATTTTTAATTCTGCTCTGCAACTTGTTTTAAAGTGTTTATAATTGAATTTTGCATTGAGTGAAAATTTGCTTGCATCTGTGGAAATATAAAACAAAAATAGCCAACCTTTTTTTTCCACAGTTTTCACTGAATATAGTTGAAAAATGCTGTCATTTTCTTAATCCAATATCCAAAAAAAGCCCCAAACTACTATATTAAAATGCTAGTTTGAAGTGTATTTTTAGCTATCCTACTACCATGGAAATTAATGTAGAGGTCTTAAATACAAAGATGCTATGCTTTCTACTTTATATAGTTCAGCATTCTAATAGATTCTGTTGGCCAGAATCAATTATTGCAGAATCAAAGGAAGGCTTGACAATAGAAGGAAAATATTAATTTCTTGGCACGCATGCAGGAGGTCAGCATTTATCTCTGTGTTGGTCCCTAAACATCATGCCACAAACAGTCTGTTTAAAACATAGAATATCTTTGTTTGTCTTCTTTTCTCCTTTCATATCCTCTCCCATCACTCAGCACAGCAATATGTTTACTTGATCTTTGCCTCTCTTGAAAAAATATTTTTATCCCACTTCTCACTTAAATCTTTTCCTAGACTTAAATTTGAAATTTGCAAAGTCCTCCTCAATGTGGCTGAATGAAGCATTTATGAAAAAAATTAAATTCAGAAAGAAAAAGAGCTTTCAAACTTTTCAAGGTCCAATGCCAGCTTGTGTTGCTTCAGAAGTGTTTTCTGAATGGTTCTACAGGGATTCTCCAGGAATTGTGGAATAACTTTTGATCTATGACATCAACTTTATAACTTATATTCTTTTCTTATTTCTACTTCTGCTTTCCTGTAGTTTTTTGGGGGGTTTTGCCCCCTTTTTGAAATCCTAGCCATATCTTTCAGTAACTAGTGGTATTACAATTATAAGATCTGATGAATATTAAAACCCATCCTGCACATTACATATTGTCCTAGGTCTGTGAAGCAAAAGGTCTTGGGAGAAATAATACAGGTATTGTTAAAACATTTTCCATCCTTTTATGTATATAGAGAACAAAATTGCACTGGAGTTCATTAATGAACCATTAATGTAAATACTTATGCAATGTAACAGAAGAAGAACTTGCTTCTCATCGAACAGGAAGACTAACATCCTAGATAGGACAGACAAATATTCAACTATCTACCACCCATATGTAGATATGGGTGGTAGATATTTGTGCATTTATACATTTTTGAAAAAAAAAGAGTTGTACATTTTTGAAGAAAACAACAGTACATGCAACTATATGTGATACATTTTTGAAGAAAACAACAGTATGGAATTGCTCTTTATGTGCACTGCTGAAGGCCTGGGTTACTCACAAATCCTTGCTTAGCAGAAGGCCCTCTCTAGAGGCTCTCATCTGTCTGCAAGCTGGCTGCCTCCAACATCCTGCTAGTCTCAGGTGAAAGCATTTACAGGAACTGTACACTTTGCTGTACAGATCCAGGCAGATCTCTCACGATGGAGGTATTAGATGACCAGAGAAATAATGCGTGTCTCCATGACATTGTAAACTGATTAGCAGAAGTTTTTGGCAGTTGTCTAACCACAGAGCAAGCCATATTGAAAAACGTGACAGTAAGAGGATATTAGTTCTAGAGTATAATTTAATGCAGAAGTTCAGTAATTTTCCAGAAAATTTGCAAAAATCAGGAGCTGGATGGGATAGTTGTTTTGATTAATTAGAACAGAGATACATTTATTTAAAAGATACTTTTTTGTCTAAGGAAGAAGGAAATTTGGGGAGAGCTGAGAGCTAGTTTTCTTTAACGTTGCAATGCACTGAGAAAGGAAATATTTTCAATACCAGTCTGAAAAAATGTTTCCTATAAGTCAAAAATAACCAATGAGAGGATATGGTAGTTAGACAAGGAGGAATGTGTAGTGAAGGAATGAAGTTTCCTGCAGTCTACCTGTCTGATTTTATTGTAGGTCTAAAAGATGTAATATAAGATGCCATATAAGATTTTAAACACAAAATGTAATTAATTATTCTGCCTAAAATTCTGCTTTTCCACTAGCAGACTTCCACTTGCTCCTCTCTCCAGTTATTCATTCTGATGACACAGGACAGCAGATATAATAACATTTCATATATACTGTGCATAAGAAGCACACATTTACTAGGAATTCAGAGAAGTTGATCTTAAGATTTCCATCCAAAACTTGAGACATTACGATGACACTCATTCTTGTTTCTTTTCAGGATTTTGTTTCCCTAGTAAAGACTGTAGTCTGGCTTTTTATTCTGCTTTAAGAGTGGACAAGAGATTAGGACTCAAATTTTGTCTTAAAATGATTCACTGCTTTCTTTAGAAGAAGCCAAAACAGTCAGGCTCTTTGGAACTGCTGTTCATATTGATTCCATTATCACTTCCTGGGCCATGCTGTAGGCTGAGCAAAGGAGCTACGCAGCTGTGGTTTTCACCCACTTGTTGGTTGAATGTGATTTTTGTACTGTGATGAACAAGTCCCCAAGTAAATTTAAGCGTTGTTCTAGCTCTCCTAGGAATGTTCTTCTGCACAAAACTATTGCAGTACGTTGTACAAAACCTTTGTCCTTTCTTATGCCATCTGGGGAATTCTCAAATGCTGACTAAACTGGCAGCTGCCTGCATACAGCAGATGTAAAATCTTTCAATAAGAGTCCAAGAGAAAAGTGGAATTTACTGGGACCAAGAATATCATGGCTTTTTTTTGTTTACTCTTATGAATATTGGACCATTCTACTGGATGGTTCAGGTCACAGTTTCAGAAAACAAACTAAAATTCCTAGGTTATATTCAAGCCATGTTTGTACTTCAGATATTCAGTGTTTTTCTATCCCTTGGGTCAGATTATTTGACCAGTTTCAGAGAAAATAGACAATTTGGGCTGGCCCTGTTGGTATGGAGATTAGCCCAAAGAAGTTGCTTGTTTTCTTTCCTGTGGCTGAGCAAAACTGTCTATATTCTATTTATACGTGATCAAGATGAGAAGCAGAAAGAAGCTCTAATTCACTATGTTCGAGTCTTAAGAAATTGTTCTAAATTAGAGCAGTCCTGAGGTAGCCCTAGGCTATGTTTTAAGCAGCAAACTAAAATTCCTGGAGTATATAAAGTTCACTTTCAGTGACAATTAATGTCTTCTGCAGCAACTGGATGTAGGTTGAGGAGAGGATCTGGCTCAGTGTACTGCAAATTACTGGAGACAGCCATGGAATGAATTCTGCTTGGCAGCCACAGCACTTCAAGCCCTTTACCTTTTCTGTCTTTAATGCCTGACTATCATATTGAATTCCTGCAAAGTCAGTGGGTTGAATTTCCTCACTCTGATACATCTGATTTTACAGCCAAATGCTTTGCCTTCATCTTGTTACTTTGAAAAATGAAAAACTCCATTGCTTTCCATTTGTGGTCAGTAATTAACTTCTAGATAGCCCACCACACTACATTCATCTGCAGAGGAATTGGCATCTGGGTCAAGTGTTAATAAGACATAAAATCAGCATATGAAAACCCTGTTAGTAACCACGTCCCTAACCAGTTTGTCCCTCTGATCCTTTCCGATTTTTAAATACACTAGATAAACATTTAATACCATTTTTACCATCTTTTAACTCACTCTTTTTTTTCTCTTCACGCCTCTTCTTATGTTTTATAGCTATAACATCTGTTTTCATGTGTCCTGTCTTTTTAGATTGTCTTTTGTAGCTTGAGTGTAATGGCAAACAGGATACTGGAAAGAGGAAGACTCCCAAATCCTGAAACTTTCATGGCTGTACACTGCATTTAGGAAAGAGGGACACTTGCAGTTCAGGCTAACTGAAGCTTTATAAATGTTATGTGACTCTTTTACAACTGTAGCCTTAAATTTCCATTTTGAAATATTCATTGCAATGGATTACTCTACTCCATGTGAAATTCTTTAGAGTAGCCCTTCATGTTTTCAAGTTGTATTTGAATTATTCTACTTTGAAATTAATAATACTTTTATTTCCCCATGGCAACAGTTTCTAGATATTCAATAACCTTAAAATATTTGTCTGTATAGTTTATAAAATATTTGTTCTGTATAGTTCCTGCCTTGCCTGTCTCATGACTTTCTAAACCAGAGGAGGAAGGAGCCTTGATCTTCCTGCCATGTGCATAAGGGAACAATCATTGAACACCAGCTAAAACTTCTGAAATCAGAAAATCTGGCTTCTTAAATGTGAATGGTCTGAGGGACTTTAGGAAATTTTTCATCTGTTTCATTTTTCAAGTTTACATTTGTGTCACGTCTTTGCAAGTGTTATGTTAAATTAATCCAGTTTCAGAAGAATTTACCAGAACAGCGGCTTCTAAGAGAGAATTAAAAAATATTTTAAAATTTAAAGTTTTTGTTTTGCAACTGTAAATATTCATGCCTGACTAAAATTAATGTACACATCCAGGAATAGGGCAGAATCACACTAAGTGATCTATGTGCTGAATCATCTCAGATTCAACTTTTTCATGGTGAATATTTGTATAATTCTATAAAATACTGACTGAAGTCTGTTTGAACTAATGAATTAATCATTTCTAATGCAGTTTGAGAAGCCCATGCTTGAGTTTGTCAGTTTTATTACTAAGGTTTTCTTCCTGAATGGCAGAACTTTCCTCAGAGGGAAAAAACCCAAAAAATAAACCCCACAACAGGACAGATCAGCACCTTTAGTGCTGATAAACAAGACTCTGCAGTAGGAAATATTTCCTTACTCATATTCTCATGAATGCATATTGAAAGCTATCCTAAAATTGCAGGGCAATGCAAGTCAGGAAGAGACTTCAGGAAGCCTCTTAACCAAACTCCTGCTCAGAGCTGGTCCAGCTCAGAGATCAGACCATGCCGTTTCAGGTCTCTGCCCAGCCTGATACTGAAAACTTCCAGAGATATCAACAGTACAAACTTTCTAGGCACTTTGTTCCACTGCTCAACCCTTTGCATGATCAGTCTTTTTTTGCCTGTGTCATATCCAGTCTGAAGAGCTCTCTGAAGCCTCCCATCCTGTGCCCTTTGCCTCCCAGCCTCCCACCATTCACAAGTGTACACACAGCTGTTAAGAACCTGATTTCTCCATAACTTCCCCCCAGGCCCAGCTGGGAGCTTCCAGGTACTGTCTTTTCTCCAACTTGGATGAGGCCAGTTCTGTCAGTCTCTCCTCACAAGGCAAAATCCTGCAGCCTGCAAATATCTTGGTGGCCCTCCACTGATTTAATTCCAATTTATCAGAATCTTTCTTGTTGTGAGGATCCCAACACTTAATGCAATATCTACATCTAATGATTTGTGGTCTAAGTGAAAAAGAATATTTACTTCCCTCCATCCACTGATTCTACTGTTGTTTGTACACTTTTAGATATTTCTGACCTTCTTTGCTGCCAAGGGAGCACTCCTGTCTCATGTTCACAGACTACCAATACCCCCATTATTACTCTGCAGCCTGGAAGTCCCCAGCCACTGCTCTTCCTCCATCCACAAATCCAGCCATACCTACTCATAGCTGTATATTTAACTTCAGTTCTATGACATGCCTTAATAAAGACCAGGGCAGAAGTAAGCTTATACACTTAAATTGGAAATAAATGGCCTAAAACATTGTTGGGAGTCACGATAAAGAAAACCACAGGTCCCTATGTGATGTAAATTGATACTTATGGCAGCCATGCATGGGTTCAAAACCTTTAGCATTCCACTGTTAGCTATAAACATTAATGAGATATTGGTTGCATCTTCATTTCTTTTTCCACTAATCTGTTTTAATCAGATACATGCAGGTTTAACATACCTGGACACTTGGTTCTTAAGCTCTCAGTGAGTTAGACCTTGTGTTATATTAATTTCTGCTGTAATTGAATTCAGGTAAATATCAGAAAGTGGTATGACTTCATAGACAATATTGCAGTTATATTAACTTTGAATTTGATGTTTTCCCCTCACTTCATTTTAATGTTAAATATAATTATTTGTCAACATTTTTATGTGTGCTACATAGAAAATACTTACTATGCACAAACATATGTATGTGCACATATATAGGAGGAACACCTGTCAAGAGTCAAGCTATATTCTACAACTCCATCTGGAGCTCTGCATTATCTCAGATGAAGCTATTTCATATGCAAGATTGCATAAAAATATGTCATGGTTTTGCATTGTGACCTTTGGACAGACGACACCAGAAATGTTTTTTGAAGTGTGCTCTGCTATTTTTCAGGATTGGTGCATTTAGATATGACTTTATTAGATATTATTTTGTTCTGATACTTAATCTCCTGTCAAGACTTCTGCATTTCTCTGTACATGATGCTACCTGAAATTCTCCTGCTAGTTACTACAACCTCCTGCTTTTCTCCCACCTGCTTAAAATTAGAAGCCCTCTATTTTATTTTTCTCCTCCAAAATGTAAAATCCCATAGTTTGTAGCTTTGTTGACAGATTTACTGAGCTGAAGGATGACCTTGGTGATTGAAGTAATGCTGCAAGTTTTCCATTTTAACAATTATTTTGTAGTTTAGGAAAGTATAGCACAGTTCATACAGTATACCCAGTATCCTAGTCCCAGGATTCTATTGATTCTTTTGTGGTACAAAATGAAATAAAAATGAAAAGAGGATGTTGATTGCTCTAGGCTGAAGATTTTTTTTATTCTTTGTGTGGAGAGAATTCTTTAGGATTTTTTCTTCTTTTATATAGTCTTCCTTATCTTTGGGAGATTATTTGATTAACAAATACTTTTTCCCCACTTTTTGAACTTGATTAGGACTTCGCAAGACAGGAACTTTAAAAACTGATGCTGGTGTGTTGCATAAAAAGGTCAGCATGGCCTTGTACACACCATGTGCAGAATCTTTCTACACAGGACACATTTGATTCTCTCTTCATGAGATCCAAAATATGTTGGTTTAATCACTCAAAATCTATCCTTTTGAAAGTCTGTTGTGATGGTTAAAATTGCCCAGGTGCATTGGATTTTCAGGATACAAAGAAAGTTCAGATATGTTCTTAAGGATTTTATTTTAGCAGAAATCTAAACCTAATGTTTAGAAGCTGGTGTGACAATTAGAGCTATTTCTTCTGTAGAGTCAATGATTAATTTGCAGTGTTACTTGGGTCCATAATGCGGTTTTGAGCATCATTTATTATGACCTCACTGAGACTTGTGGCAGATCTCACAGCTGATTCTCATCGTGTTTTGCCTAAGCTGCACTGCTGCTTTACATAGTGCATCTCAGAAAATGAAAAATAAACTGATGATTCATAAAGTAAGAAGGAGCTAGTAGGAAAGTTATAACAAATCTGTCTATTTTTGGAGCATTCAAGAGAGTTACCTGCTTCAGAACTAGAATTTGTTAAAGGAAAACATTTTGTTAGCTTGCTGTGAGCCGTCAGAGAGAACTGATTGTTTATCAGGCCAGCCTACAATCACCGATCCCTCTGGATTATCTGCAGTACTATTTAGAAAGACTTCTTCTTCAGGCAAGAAGACTCCCCAATGTAATTTACAGTCCAATCTGGATATCCAGACAGATCTTTGATCTCCTGAGTAATGCAGAGAAAAGACTGCCTTATTCAGTCTAACTTTTTTGCAGAGACAACTTTTCTTGGGAGTACTGTTGGAGTCTGCCAAAAAATTTTTATGTCTTGTCCAGCTGGATTACTAAAATGCTCACCATTGATCAAACAGTCCTCCCACCAAGGCCAGCCCACCAGAGCCACAGTGAGCCTATAAAGCAGAGGTCCTGTAAAACCACATATCCTGTTAGCCATCTGAGTGCTCTTAGCTATAACAGCAGGTACTGTAGGCAGCTATCAGTGTTTATGATTTTCACTCTAAAAGCATCCAAAACACGTCCTACTGTGTGTCCACACTCCCATAAAGTCAGGCCTGAAGGACTTCTTTCCCATTTTGGCATTGCTTTAGCACTATCGGAATTTCCACTGAGTCCTTGACTCAAAACATTTACTTATGCTATAAAAGCATAAGATTTGTCTGTGCTCAAGATGTATAAACAGCTTATCTTGGGTTGATGTATTGTATTTAGAATTCCACTTTATTAATTTTTTTAGTAATTGTTTTATTTTCTGAAAACATTGTCAAAGCTCTATTGCTTGTGCTTTGCAATGCATGATGGACTGGAAGGCTGGCAGTAAGCCTCCATCAACATTTTAATGTGGAGAAAACATTTACCCCAACAACCACATAGGACTAATACTGTGAATGTTTTACCTCTTGCATTTAAGTAAACAGAAGAAAAGCCTACAAAAATATGTGGCTACGCAAATAAAATTATTTATTTTGTTTGTTCACGTGGATTTCATTAATTTTTAATGTGCATTTTGTAGAAAATACTCCATTAACTCTACCAAACTAGAAACCTACTGTCCAAGAACGCAAATAAATGTGATTAGTTAAGTGGACATGTATTTAAATTAAAAATTGATTATGAGCAAATACAGTTTCTTTCTGTTCTTTCAGTTCTCTTGCCTGGTAGAAAAATGAATTGCACCATTGATGGTTCACTAACCTAGGGAAAAAAGCAGGCAATGGGAGCTTGTTGTTTAGCAATTTCACTAAAATTGAGCACAGAGTCAAATGATTTGCGAGGCCAAGCAAATATCCAGAGAATAACAGAGGATGAGCTTTACTGAAGAGCAGAGAATGAAATTTTTGTATTTCAGCACAATATCAAGCAATCATTCTATTATTTGGCCAGATCAAGACTGAGCATGTTGCACCCTGTCTGAATCAGTAACAAATATCCCACAACTTCTTCCTGTTGCACATCCAGCACATACTGGATGCTCTGAGGTGAACACCTTGCCTGAAGACACTGAGAAAAACTACTGGAGTACTCAGTGTGCTTAAATTTCTTTTAACCTGATATAGCATCTAATTTGCCTGGATTTATTTAAGGTTTTCTAGAAATAACATTGCAAAATACCGGTGTAGGATGCTTCATTGCACACATAGAAAATATCATTATCATTACCACCATCATCATCATCAGGTGCCTGAAGCCCATGAGACAGATTTAATTATGGAAAGGAATAGCTACTTATTAACAGGAAAAAAAAAAAAAAAACCCAAACAATTAAACCCTTTCAATACTTCTCCCTTTTTTACAAAGCTAAGGCAAAGTCCTTACAGTCCCCAAACCTTCTTCTTTTTGTCATGTTCTTTGTAACTTTACCACTCTTTTCAGAAGAGATTTTTATAGTAGCTGCTTCTTCCCTCTTTCTTTAGATTTCTAACCTAATAGTTCAACTGTATGAGATCTTGGTGACGTGGAATGTTCTCTGAAATGTAGGGCCTTTTTTAAAAAAGTTATTTCTTTGTATTTCAAAGTAACTGCACAGCAATGTCCCCAGCTGGACAATCCCTGATGGAAGACTACTATTCTAGACTCAGTCCTAAAAAACAAACTTTAAAAAAAATTAAAATCTGAGTATTCTTAAACAAATTGTGCAGCTCATGACTTTTACAAAGTTGCCATTATTATTTTTAGAGCCATTTTTCCAAGAAGCTGAGAGATCAAAAATTATTGGCAGCTGCAATAACTAACAGTGTTAGCTCTTTAGGACCACAATCAAATGTTCACTCAAGCCTTGAGGATCCTCTGAGTTGTGAAGTTAGGGCAGAACAGACTGTGCAATGAGTGCTGCATAGGCAGCTGGATCAGCCCTCTGTTTCTTACTCCTGGGCTCCAAAGGATCAGGAGGAGCAATGGTACTCAGTCTTTTGGTATGGGTTCAGGTCAGTATGTGCCATTGACAGGCATGTTTGGTTTTTTTGTCCTACAGGTTAGTGGAAAAAAGGCTAAGAGGAAATGCCTTAGAAAATCAGCTGCAGAATAGCTAATTTTAGAGTAATTAGTTTCACAAAAGTGATGAGAAGCAAACTTCTTTTTTAAAGATTCTTCCTTACAAAGGATTATTAAAGCCAAGAATTTAAAAACTGAATTATATCAAAATACATACTTTAAGCAGTTGTTACTGAAACTATGTATAGGAACTTTATTATCTTTCTGTGAAGCTTTAGCTGAAGTTATCCTCTACCTAAAACTTTGTTCTCAAAATAAATAAAAAGTCTCCTGTATTTTGAAGAATCAATATAAAATGTTTTTAAAAGAAAGTGGCATGTTGATAAATGCATGTGATTTGAATTCTTTAAATATTTAACTGATGTTCCTCTTAATTAACAGTTTTCCATAGAATGAAAATGTTTAGACAAAGACTAACCAGGAAGACCATGGAATAAAAATTACCGGCATTGATCTAAATAATTTATTATAAAGAGGGAAAACCTAGCTTAAGATTTAGAAGATTGAATATACCTTTACTGTGACAATGAAATAAATAAGAATGTCAATACTATGGCTCAGAAAGCAGAATTTGGTCCCCAGCTCCACTGCCTGTTAGCTTTTTTTGTCCATGACACACATTCTTGAGGTGAGATGACTTTATTCCAATTCTGGGACATTTTAGAATCACTTCTTACTTTCTATAAGCACGAACTTGGCAGGTGCAAAACAGAAAAGTATGAGCTCAAAGACCTATTCTCTGCTACTAGGCATGAGACTTTACAAAGACACCAGACTTAGGAATGTCAGATGCCTGTCTAAATACTTGACAACTACAATGAAGTGAGGGCAAAAGTCATTCCCAACCAGACTATATTTAAAACTGCCAACCTGAGAAGGATGCATAGTCTAGGGAAAGTGTCTGAGATTCATCTTAAAACCCTGCTGTGTGTTTCCAAGCTCAGTCATCCATCGGCTGTGGAACAACTTTAAATGAGAGATTTACTCAGCCAGTTACTGCACAAAACTGGCTATATGGAAAGTTACATTGTACTGATGAAAACACAGTATATAAATCCTATATCACATTATGGCAAAGCTGATTTACAAACCATCTGCAGCCACACTAAGCTTCTAGCCAGACTTGGGCATTGAAAGGAATTGGTGTCATTTTGATTTGAGGTTATGATTTGCTCAGAAATCAATCAAGAACAAGATTAGCTGATGATGTAATGGTAAATTATAGTCAATACATAGACAGATGGAACAAGACCACAAGATCCAAAGGGTCTGGAGGCTGTGGGCCAAACCACTAAACAGGCACCAAGTTCAGGGGTGAAATTCTTCCCATTGTGAGTATGCCCTGCTCCTGCCAAAGTTGGTGGGAGCAGCATGTCTACACTGCAAGGCAGTGTGTTTGACAGTGATATATTTCTACAAATAAACCTTTCTTGTGTTATTTTATAATATTTTTTGGTACTGTGGTTTTTGTATTGTTTTGGTGTTTGTTGTTGTTTGTTTGTTTCTAGGGTATTTTTTTAATAAGCCTCCAAAACTGCAGAATGTTGAGAAAAGAGATATTGAATGAAATCCTGGTTTCACTGAAGTCGTTTGGAAAATTCCTATTGACTTCCCCAGGGTCAGCTTCACTCTTCAGTACTGTCCCTTGTATATTTTTGCTTGGTGACACCCAAATAAAATGTGCTTTGCTTACAAATCAAAACATTTTTTTATAAGCTGCTAGCACTTTCAGTGCAGCATGGTAGATGAAATACAAGCTGTGCTCTTCTCTGCATCTCCTATTATTACCTGTCATAAAGAATCCACAATTAGGGTTTAGCTCTAGCAATTTTGCTGCTGATACACAAAGCAGATAAAAATCCAGATTGTTCTTCCAAATCTGTTTTAGCTCTATGTCACTGATACAATAGCTTGTGGTGGTGAAACAGTAAGCAAATATTTACTTTCATCTATGTTGCCAGATAAGATGCCCAATGAAAGAGGAGGGATGGATTCCCACACAGCAGAAAATTAATATATTCCACAATGTTGCTGTCATTGAATTTTTAGAATCTTCCATTTGGGTTTACTGCAGCAGGTATTCCAGTGTACTTGATCTTGGCAGACATTTTAGAATTACTTCAGGGACAGCAGGATCAAATCTTTGAGAACTGACACCAGTTCCTGCAGACACACACAGGAAGAAACACATAAATTGTTTTTTCAAACAAATGTGACTTTAAAGAACACAAATGGAAGAACAGTAGTCAAGATCACAGCATTGGTATTTCAAAAATACCATAGTAATCTCTTGAAAATTTTTTACCAGCTGCAGAGATAGAAATGGAAGATGAGAGAGAATGAGTAGGAATGAGTAGGGAACAAGATGCGATGTTCTGAGTATGAAGAAGGACTATTTTCTCTTTTGCAGATTGACCAGTGGAGCAGGAAATATCTTGTACCTGGCTTGGGATTGTAAGTAAGACAATATCTTTTTGTGTGGAAAACTAATTTTTCAAGTTGTATGAAGAATAGGCAAACTAGTTGGCCTAAACTTAATCTCTCTAGCTGTGGAATAAAACCAGTATGATAAATTGTAGAAGGTGTAAAAAACCCCTTCTTCTTTGAAAGATGCTTCTTTTCTGGGAAGAAATTCTTCTAATTTGATTTCTGTCCTGTTGGAACAAAGTAAAGTTAAAATATTTTCTTTTGTCACAGCAACATCAAGTTGTTATCATTAGAGAGAGAGTAATTTCACATTGATCCACAAAAAAATGGAAAACAAAAGGACTAATAGGAAATAATGCAAATATATAAATTATTTTAATTTAAAAAATTACCAAAATAAAATGTTTTTAATTTTGTTTATATTTTTTGAAAGGAATGGTTCTCTTGAAATTATTTGACCCTATTTATAGACATTGCTTTTTCTCCTCTTGTTTCTTTTTGCATTACTGTTCAAATAATTTCAAATTGTGATTTATGCTTGTATGGCATAAAAGGGTTGAAGCCAGCGACATCTATTAAAATAGCCCGTGTCATAGATCATGCTATATTTCCCTCATCTGGAGGCATTTTCCTGTGATCTCTTTGAGTTAATTTAATTTGAAAAATGTTGTTCTGGAGTTAGAGTACAATGAATTATAGTCATTTGTTTTGGAAACTGAAAACCGAGAAATAACCAGTGCTTTTTTTAATATACTAATTGTTTTGTTTATTTAAATAAGAAAAGTGTATGCCAATGGACCTGTTACTAATTCTCAGGACTATACAGCATTTTCTCTGCCCAGCAGCAAAGATTAATAAAATACAATTTGTAATTAGTTTCTTTTCGCACACTTTTGTAAATGGAGAGCAAAGAAATTTAAACCAGAAGGCACTAATGTATTTCCAAACAAGGAAAACCTAATTTAGTGTTTCTCCAGTTAGTTGAAGACCTTTATCATCTTGGAGCAAGAGGGAAGTCAGGGACATGGCCTGTTCTCAAGGGCCCAGGTGGGTACCACGAAGCATCTCACAAGGAAACAAAGCCTGAACAGTTGGGGAGCTTCCTTTTAATGAGGATCCTCTCCTGCTGGCAGGCTCTGGGCTGGAGCATCACCATGTCTGTCCAGAACCTCACAATGTTGTGCCTTAGGCGGGCACGACAGCCAAGCCCTACTGATTCAGAGCTGGAGTGACAACATTACTGCTTTCTTCCTGACAACAAACGGCGCTGGAGTGAGGCACAGTGCTGACACGAAACAAGAGCCAGCCTCTGAGAAAGGGCCCGCTCTAAATCAAATCAGACAAAGAGAAAAGCACAAGGATTTTTTTTTTTTCTGTCTTACAAATGGGAAATGTTATTTTCAGGGAATGGCAGATTCTTATTTAATAGACTCAAAACTTAATGGGAAGCAAATATTCTGATTGTACTATATACTTAAATCTCCTTATGCTCTGGAAACATAGGTACTATACATGAGCATGTGGTGTAGAAATTACTTACCTCATCACTTCCCCTCATTTTTACACCTGCTAATGACCCACTAGCTTCAGCTAGTCCTGATTCATAGTGACATAAGGGAATAGGAAGCATATATGGATGAGATTTTTTCATATTTAACTTTAAATATGACTCTGACTTTTGCTTGCTATATTACTAGCCTTGCAGATTTTAATCTGGTGAATTATTTCTGGTTTGAGGATTTCTTTCCAAATTGTGATGCCCTGGGTTTAGTTGGGTTTTTTTGTTTGTTTTTAAATTAATATTAAATAGATTTGGCAACATAGAAATAATTTACCTGTGTTGGTATGCTAAGGAAGATTTCAGTAAAGTGTTTGCTTAGATTGTTAACAAGTCATATCATTTGGTTTATATATTTACATTACTTGAATGCTTAACCAGGGCAATCATATTCTTCTCTGTGAAAATTTTCCCTCTAAATCAGTAACCAGAAAGAAGAACATTCAATAATTTGAAGCAATGATAAAACGAGTATAATATTAAAAAGGACATTGCCTGTAAAAACCTGAATATTTCTCTATATCCTTCAAATTCCCTGTCTTGGTTAGTAATCTGTATCTACAGTGTGTGGAACCTTAAATAAATTATGAATGACAGGACAATCTTCCAGGGGTGAAAATTTTCCCCAAGGCATTATAGCTCTGAGAAATAGCTGACAAAGAAGAAGTTGTATCTGGTGTGGTAGGAATTGGTAAATTTAGAAACCTTAATTACTCTGGTGTTAAATATGGGTGAGGATGTTTTTATTAATGTCTATTCCTGCAGGGTAGATTTTTGGGTGATAACTCACTGGTTCAGCTTCACCAGATTTAAAATAAAATAATGCATTCCATGATTAATTTGAAGCCTATTTAAGTCTGTAAATGACAGAAATTTATCTTTTTAATATATGTTGACTTGCATTTGACCACAATAGCTAGAAACCAAATAAAGCATGCTTATTTCAACAATATTTTATCTTTTCCTTCCAATTCCTAAATATCATGTAGCAGGCAGAAACCTATGCTGTTATTTCTAGAGTGCTGTAGGAAAGAGATGAGGTAGCATGGCTGGAGGAAACACATCTCTTTATTACATTGAAGTGGCTTCTCTTTCTTTCTTCAAAATATTATTTTCATAAAAGCATCTATTTCTGAACTGTCACCATTTTTATGCAGGCATCTTACAGACATAATAAAATTTACATTATTTTTTAACTTTAATCTCAAAAATAACTTCAAGATATTTTTATTAATTGTACATACGTTTAACATTTCACTTTCAGAAGGAAAATATTGTTTAAGAGGCATTTCATTTAGATCAAGATAATTTTTGAGAAAAATATACAGTTCAAACATGTAAAAAATTATTCTTGATATGCTTGGGAGAAAAGTCTCATATTGAATGTACTAAAAGGGAAGCATCCTCAAATGGTTGGTAAATCATAAAAATAGTTTCCACTTATTTTTTATGGTAGTTAAACCAGTCAAAATAATGTAAAGCATGATCAGTGACATCTATGAGTATGGTTTAAACTGAGAAAATCTGGAACAAAGCTGAGGGAAATCATGCTTTCACAAGAGGAAGTCTGTTCAGTCCCAATGCAACAAGAAATACAAAAATCAAATGGGAATGGTCTCCTAGAGATGGCTGAGATGACCTCAGACCTTCTGAAGGTCTGGTGGGCTCTCTCTCTCTCAGGAGCACAGTCCCAGCCCTGAATGGAAATGTTAATCCCATGAAAATAACCTGCTCCCTTCCAGCAGAGACATGAGACAATTGGTGAAGGTCTTTCAAATACACATTTTTTAGGTTATCATTGTCTTATTTTAAGGTGTTTTGATTTTTTCCACACACACACAAACCAACCCTCAAAAATTATTGCGCAGTAATCAGCAATTTTTAAAGTAGAATAAAGTAATCATCATATATAATAGACAATGCCAAAAAATGTATTGGAAACACATATTGAGGAATGAGCTTTGAATAAGATACCAAAACAGCTCTGTGCTCACTTTTCCAAGCTAGAAAGTACCAAGCAGAAGTGAAAATACTACTGTAATATGACAGTTAGAAATTATTACAAAATAGCTATTAGCTAGAACTCATTGTTCTGCTGGTTGGGAAGGTATGAGATCTTTTTGATTGCTCAACTACAGTAATTGCTGCCAGATGGATGCAATTTTAAGATCATTATTTGTAATCCTTCCTGTGCCCTGAGTACTTTATCTTGAAACAATTGCAATTAATATGTTCCTCAGCAGTTTTTTGCTGAGATAAATTCTTTTCTTGCTCACCCAGGTTAAAACAGTACTAAATTAATCATTGAACAATTTAGCTAAGGAACACAGCTTTGTTGGTGTGCTGTTGTTTTTCACATTTAATTAGAAGGAGTCTGAGAGCTGATTAGCTGATACTGTACTCAGTATGATAGTGCAGATCATTAAGAGTCAGATGCAAACCAAAGCACAGTGTCTTGTCTCACCATGTGCAGAGTACTTACCTGAGTAAGCAGACCTCTCCTGGTGTGAAAGGAGAGGTCCTTTCACACCTCCTTTCTTAGGTGAAAGGAGATTTTGTCTAAGAGACCTGGTATTGTCAGGTATGTGTCTGATCTGACCAAAACATCTGGGAACCAAATGCACCAAGGGCAACCAACATCCCAGAAATATGTCTCTAAGGATGTTTGCTTAAGATATGCTTGCTTTTCAGAGCTGTAAGGCCAGAATTCTAACTTATAATACCACATCTGTAGCATATATTGTTACAAAGCCCAGATGTGAACTTTACCAAGTCTTTCACTTGAGCCAGGGTAACTATGGCTTCTTCCTGCTGTTAGCACTGGTCATTTCTGCACAAGCCCCTAATTCCCCGACACTGATGTGACTGGACAACTTCCCCAGCCAGACTGGGTCTGCTGCTGCTAAACTATCAGCAACCTACAGATATTACTGGAGAAAAATAATCTGATCTTTATAGACTGATGTTAACAGGACTTTAGTCTAGCAATATACCCTGTGTTTTTTCAGGTAAAAAATTGTTTGTAAATGTTGACCAGCAAATAGCCATAACACACTGATACCTGATTCAACTTGCATTTCATTCAGCTGTAAATTTTTATTAACTAGACAAGGAATTGGGTCAGACTGCAGATCTTCCATCATTTGTTACAGTAACTAACAATTTGCTGGGTATAGTCCAAGAAAAAACATGAATTCCAGGCATGTTGACAAATCACTCTTTCAACTCTGTGCCCTCTGAGCTTACTATTTTGGACTCTTTCTTCACTTTCTTCATGAAGTGTGGTTTTAATAAAAATTGTTATTACAGTTTGGCAGAGAAAATGGGATGATAGAGGCATACACATTTCAAGGAAACTCTTTTTGTTAACCATTAATTCCTACTTTTGTCTAACTTTGAAAGAATGTGAATAATTAAATTTTAGTCCCTAAATACTTTATTTTTTATTTTAGACTGCTAATGATTTTGTTTTGTACTCTACCTAGGACTTAAAAATTTTAACAATTGTTTTTCAAAGAACAATGCCACAAAAGAAAACCTCATTTCAAATCTTCTCAAGTAACAGCTCAGATGCCCCATGGTCAAGGACTATTTTCAACACTATATATCTCATCACTAGAAAAAAATTACTCTGTGGGAAATAAACTCTGATCTAATTAAAAGAGCTGGTGAAGGAAAAAAATAACCACACTCCTTATTCAAAAGAAAAACCATCCTGTGAGGCTTCAGATTAGGGCTCTTAACAGGGTTCCCACCAGGTGTTATCTCTTTCATGACTCATCCAAAAAGTATGAGCAGGCAACAGCTGGAGTTTGGACACTGCCTTTTTCTACAGGGTATTGGATGCCAAAAATGGGAGCAGATACTGGTCCTGAGGTTCTTGAGTGCTAGTTTCTGAGTTGGCACTATTCCTGGTCACTGTAGCAGCACAAACTCCTTTCTTGCATGGGTTATGTAGTCTGTCAGGACACTTAACATGTGCAGGTCTGTTCTAGACACCTAGGCTGTGCTCACACTAAGGCAAATGTAAGCTTTGGGAATCCACATCATGGAAGCTGTAATGACGATGATTCACAAAGCATGTCCAGTGCACATTTGGCTGTACATGTGTTAGATTCACCCTCATTCAGAAAAGTGTTACTCTTAAGGTGAAATCTGAACTCATTTGACAGCTGTACTACACAAAGGCTCATATTCCTAAGACACCTTCTAACCTTACTGCTTCAAAATGCTGCTGGATTCTAAAATTCAGTGGGAAATATACAACATACTGAGGTTTTAGTTAGACAACTGTTTAACAGCCTTTTAGGTTTAAGAATGCTTTATTACAGTCTTCATTGTCAGAAAATATTTTGACTCTATTTAGATCAGAGGAGTTTAATCAAATCTTGATTTAATGGACTTCTCTGGAATACAAAACTTACTCCAAAAAGGGAAGGGCAGAGACTGAAAGATGGCAGGATGTCAGACAGGCTTTGTAAGTCATGCAATTCAAAGCACATGTTAATTTACTGTCCTGAAGAGACTGTTTTACACATTCTGTTTATATAGCAAGACAATAATGTTATCTCCCTTTTTTTAGTTTTGAAGAATAGTCTGAGTTGGTGGAGATGCACAAGTCCAAATCTTAAGTGAATGGCCCATACAGGGATTTAAACTGCAACCTTGGTGTTATTAGCACCATGCTGTAACCAAACAAAAAGAAGGAAACCAAGTCAGGATTCTTCTTGGTCATTGCACCAAATAAATTATTTGGATTAAAGATTTATGTTCCTTTTTTTTTATTTCGGATCAGTATTCCCAAACAGCAGAGTAAATTGGAGGAGACTCTTGCCAGGAGTGACAACAAGAATGTCACTTGAAAACACTCAGTTTGTTGCAGAGGACAAGAAGAAAATGGGATGTGCTCAGAAGATGTCAGTGAGATTCTCATGGCTCAGCTAGGGAACTGTATCTGGAACTTCTGTATGCTCACACCTGCTGTGGTAGTGCATTACTGAAAAGTGCAGTTTCTTCATGGCTGTAGGCAAGTTTCAGAATGGTCTGAACAAAATGCTCACAGTCTTGGTAGATTTAGTAATTATTGAGCACAGTACAAGAAAGCAGCCCATGGCAATGGTTTTTCTCTTTGCTGAGCTGCTATACGCTGATCGGCTCCAAGTGATCACGCTCATCCTCTCTAACACCTCTCCATGGCTCCACAACTTCAGGAGTGGAGATATGAGATGTACTATAGAGCTGTAGAATAACTTTCTGAAACTATACAAAGAGTGAAAATGAAACTATGTGCCAAGTACTTTTAGATTAAGTCATCAGATTCTTTTGTGTGTGTTACAAGCCAATGCCTTAATGCTTGATTGAAGAAAAACAGTCGTGACCTAACAAGCTGAACAGTCACTAGAGTGACACAGATCCTAGCTTTACTGGGCCTGAACTACTCATTCAGCAGAAATTGCCTGTGTATTGAACTTTGAACAGACAAAATCAATGACACTCCCTTATTCTTCTCCTGTACAAGTTTTACATGGGGTTTTCTTCCCATTTTAGAACACCAGCACATACTAATTTAGAGTATGAGCAGACTAAGGAATAAAATTTACTGAGTTGATTCTGCACAAAAAAAAAAAAAGGAATGCTCTAAGGGCTGTTTCACACACATTTCTATATATAGGATGCAATTGATACAGCTGATTTTAGAATAAAATCAATGGGCAACTCTTCGTAGAACCCAAGGCAGTGTGTCACCCCAAACACTTAAAAGATGTTTGTCAGTGTACTGGTTTTCCTTGGTTTTTCTTCAGTCAAACTGAATTGAAGGGATTCAGGTGACAAAGAAGTGTAAAGAAATGGAATCTGCAAAGTAAGTTGAAAGCATAAAGTACTTGCGAAGAGAAGAGGATTTGCAAGCTGCCCTGAAGCTGAATTTTTCTACCTCCCAGAGAACATCCTGGTAGAAGTCATTTAGTCTGTGGCAAATATTCAAAGATAGCACAACCGATAAGGCTTGGTACTGACTAGAAAATAAATCCATAAAGTAAAAGAGTAATCCAGCTTCCAAGATCACTCAAAGTTATGTCTATTTGTCCAAAATTGCTATCTTATACCAGCATATTAAAACCAAAACTTAGGGAGTATTTCCCCTCTAGGACTGTACCAACTTGTTTCTCATCCTCTAAGCAGCCACAGGATGGTGTACAGTTTCAATTTTATTCACATTTTCCTAGGCCAAATTGGATTCAATGGCCTATGTTCTGATTTAATGCCATAGGACCAGTTCTTATTCATAATAAAAATCTTTACAGTATTGTTTTAGAGACTCATGGAATTAGGAAATCAATAAACTGAACCACTTGAACAGAGTGTACTCAGCTATGAATACATGCTCAGAAGTGTTACATAAAGCTGGTAATTTCCAACAGAGAGGCTATAACCTTGTTGGGGTCTCTTGGTCATGAGAGACATGTAAAAGGGACTAAGTATAAATGAATCTTTTTGCTCTGATTTCTACTTCTTCATTGCCAGTACTATGTCATCCAATCACCCTTCATCCTGCTGTATGACTAGATTTTTTTTCGTCATGAACCCTTTTTAAAGTCTCCAATGACAAAAAAAAAAAAAAAAGAGAGGAAAAAAAAAGTTTTCTTTCAAAGTCAAGAAGAATAAGATTGATGTCTTTTGTTCATGAATCCAACAGTTTAAATTAAAAGATCCAAAGCCCTCATGACTCCAATTAATTTTACTTTGGAGATGGGATTTTAGTATTTGACTTTCTGCAGTTATAATGAAAACTTGCCTGCATATTGAATGATTTTTCCCTTTTCTCCCCCCTTTTTTTTTCCTTTCATCATAGTATTTCTGTTATTGTAGTCACAAATACAGGAAACATTTCAAAAGCAGCAAGCTGAGACAGCAAGCAGATAACTTAATGTTGCAAGGATGTAAGCATATGCTGAAATGTATGCATGAAGAGTCCCATGTGTAAAGTTAATTGCCTAGATTAGCACATAATGATGATGCAGCACCATAGTACACAAGTTACATGGACAAAGACTGTACTTTTCATTTTTAAAAAGGTAGTGATTAAAACTTTATGCTTCCTTCCTGTCTTTATTTAAAAGGGTGCTCCTCCTGAGCAGTCATTAACTCTGGCTATGGTCTTGCTCAACTCTTCACCTCTCTGTAGCCTGCTGATTAGAAAGCAGGCACCCAGGGCACTTCCTCTCCTGCTGCTGGACTCCAGTTTTATTGTCTCTGTTTTATTAACTGTTTCATGAAGTGATCTCCATCTAGGGCACACTTTTCACAAGGTCTCTTTCCCTCCATCTTTCTGACAGCTTATTATGACTGAAGTGGAAATGTTACATAAAACAAGCTGTTTATGGAAATCTTATTTCTGTCACATGAGCTCTATTCTGATGTGACAGGCGCTCTATCTGGCTGCAGGCATTAAATATATTAATTATATCTGTCATTATGCAATTCCCCTCTTATCACTGCTGGATTTTAAAGACCTAGTAAAATGTACTCTGAGCAGTAAAATCATTGCACCTTAGCACACTTCAGCGTTTATAACAATCTGACATAATAAGGATACTGTCATTGCAGAAACACCTTCCTACACCCATGTGGGTACTTGAAAATCTGTGCTTTCTCCATCCTCCTACATAAATATAGTAGCTTAGGAACTTTTATGCTGTGCCTTGATTTTAAATGATAAGAGATGTCAGGTAACATTTAAAACATGAGAGATGAAAAGGGGCAATTCAGCTTTAACTATAACAGAGCTTTCCTTTAGATGTAGCCAACTGTTCTGCTTCTGTGAAGTGGGAAAAGTGTGAGAAAATAGGAAACAGATTAAGTATTAAACTAGAAAGCATTAAGATCCTGTCTCAGGACCTCTTACTCTTGTTCTTGGATATCTAAAAGCATAAACACTGTATGGTGACAGACTTTGATGCCAATCTATCTCCACTAACCACAATTAAGTATTGAAGATTTCTACAAATGAGAACTAAACTCTGACCTGCAATGGTGGATCCAACCTTCCCAAATGTATATAATACCTATTCTCAAAACACAAGATAGGTTGTGAAGTCCAAAGGAAAATATTCAATCAGGAGCTTGCTAATCCTATGCTCTTGCTACCAAATTGCACCATGAAATACTGGACAAATCTAGACTGCCATTCTGGATTCTGACATCTGAGTGTTGGATTTATATGCAGGTTAAGAATTGCAGATTTTTTGATAAAAGTAAAGATTCCATATAATTTTTTGTTAGAGTAGAAAACAGCATGTATATAGAGGAAATAATTAAATCCTGCAGGATGCCAATATTTTTTGAATCCTGGTACAAACTTGGGAGATATAATTGTCTATTCTTTTGCCCTCTTCTTAAGGTAAATATCCAAATGTTGGTGATCCATATTTAGGAAATCCAAGGTGCTAGATTGAGTGTCTGTGTGTTACCATGTTGTGCAGCACATCTGGATTGTAAAACTGTAGTCAGAGTGGCAAAATATCCTCAGTATCTAAGCACAGTAATAAAGACTGGTACCAAGCAATCCAGCAAGGCTCAAGTTAGCAGCCCTGAATCTCTTGTTTTATTTTGCTTTATTGCTTATTTGCTTTGGGACTGACACAGTTCTGGCCATTGTGAGTGACAGGAATGGCTACAGAAATCGCCTATTTTGGCGGTAGGGTTCTGCAGAAGACCAGAGTCTTGCAGTGGTGAGACACAGCATACCCTTTAACTGATACAAGAGGAAGACGAGCTTCCTCCTGAATTTTGACAGCAGCACCTGGGAGCGGGGAGGCCTGCGGACCCCCACTCCGAGCAGGGTCAGCTCTCAAGCGTCCGCCTGCGGCTGGCATCGGCTCCCGCGTCCCGCCGCCAGCCCGAGCGCCGCGGGACGGCGGAGGTGCGCGAGCGAGCGAGCGAGCGAGCGCCGTGCCGGGCGGGGGAGGACCGGCAAGGTGCCGAGCCCTTGGCCCGGGGCGGGGCTGCCGTGCGCCTTGCCCGTGCATTGGGTCTGCATTCATACATAAGTATAGCCGGGCTGGGCTCGCCACACTCCTCTACCCCCCGCCCCCCAGCCCTGGAAGGGAAGGGGGAGAGAAACAAGAAGGGAGGGAGAAAAATCCCGGTGAGGTCATTCCAATGAGAGCGCAGGAGGAGAGCGGACAAGGTCGACTTTCCCGGCGGAGGCGCAGCCCTTAGGAGCGCGGAGCCGCGCACCCACCGCCGGCCCGGCACCTTGGAGAGCTCCGCCGCGCCGGGGCCGCGCTCGGGGCCGCGCCCGGGGCCGCGCTCGGGGCCGCGCTCGGGGCCGCGCTCGGGGCCGGCGCGGCGCTGCCTGCCCGGGGCCCGGCGACGCCGGGGCCGCCCCGCCGAGCCTCGGTAGCGCCCCCGGCCGCGGATGCGCCGCTCCGCCCCGGCTGCCTGCGAAGGAAGAAAAGTTTGGGGGCGACTTAGGGCCGCGGGAGCGCCCGAGGAGCAGGAGGAGGATGCGCGGTTTCCCCGGCTGATCGGGAAGGAAGGATGACCGAGGGAGGATGTGCACCAGCAGCCAGATCATCGGGAGCCTCCTGGTGCTCTCCGTGCTGGAGATAGGGTTAGGGGTGTCCAGCGTGGCCGTGGGGGCGGTCAGTTTCAGCCTGGTCCTCACAGAGCATAAACCGCAGCTGGGAGACTCTTCTCCGGTATGGAGCGGGGTGTGTGTACGTTAGCCATTTCACTCTCTCTTTAACTCTTTATGGTGATGATCAGACCGTGCGAAGGCATCCCCTTTTCCCTTCCCTTCCCTTCCTTTCCCTCCCGTGAGTGCATGCTGCGCCGGCCGCGCCGGGTCCATTTCCGATGTGCTTGGGGTACGCTCTGCGGGGCGAGGGGCAGGCACGGCGGGGACAGATGTGCGTGTGTGCTGGAGACACGCGGGAGGGAGACCTCTTCTTTCTCGCTCCTTTGCGTTTTTCAGTCTTGCTGTGAGCAATTGAACTTTCTCTGAACCCCTCCTCACACCTGGGGAAGCCCGATGCTTGGCGTGAAACCCGGGCCGTAGCTTACGGTCTTTAAATTGACGGCGAGTTTTGCTTTTTCAAAAGAACAGCCCTGTCCATGATGAAGAGACTGTCAAAAGGTGCTTTAAATTAATGTCAAGGGTATGTCAGCTGAGTCCTGAGTTTTTGGAGGAAAAATAGAAAGAAGCATTGGGAAAGAAAAGGAGAAAGATGTTCTCATGTACTGGCTGCCCTGAGCTTCTTGTAAAATGAACAAAAAAGAATGAAAACCTAGTAATGGGTTAATAGAAGCAGCATGTTCTTCTCAACAGATCATTTCTCACTTCTCAAAAATAATTCTTATTTTTCCAGTTTGAGATATGCATGTTTCTAGGAAGAATTTTCCTCCAAATGGTTATTTATATTTATGAAAGAATAGGAAATGTTGAATATTCAGTCTAAACATGAGTGGGCATTTTTGAAGTCCAAAGCTGGTTTTGGCCAGTGTGTATTGTACAGCAGTATTTCTAAAAGGATTGTTTGCTTAGCTTCAGATAACATGATAAATGTAAAACACTCTTGATTATTCACCAGCATTACCTCCTCTAATTTATAGATTAATTCAGACAAAGTGCTTCATGTAATATTCTCCCTGTCAATAATTATTAATTATTGACAACAGTGATAAATATTTTTGGCAGTATATAAGCACACATATAATTCTGCACTGCAGAACAGGTAGGTGAGAAGTGAAAATGAAGACTAGCTCAGACAGGTAATGACATTACCAGGCCAACAGGTAATGATATTATCAAAATCACTTCAAAAAGGGAGGTTTCTGATCATTGTAAATGAAGAAAAAATTACTTAAAACCACATGTCTATCTGAAGATTTAATGGCAAAGATCAATTTCCTGGGTTTCACTGAGGTCAAAGAGCTTTGATCAGTCAGTGAGATCAGTATTTTATGCAGTGGTTGCATTTTGTGACAATGCTATCACAGCTGATATCATTTCATGATGATGCACATTTCCTGCATAACTGCCTCATTCATGTTTATGCTGTTACCCCAGAGTTTGTACTAGGCATAGAGTAAGAATCTGTTATGTTAGATGTTGGCTTCCAAGGACATTATAATCATAGTAAGAGACAGATACAGTGTAAAAGGGTGTAAGCGAGTATGGAGAAAAAAACAAACCAAAACTGAGTGGTATAACAGGTGGTTGTCTTAACACACCAGCAGTCTGGCTGATTTAGAGCTGTTCATAGGTAGAGTTTTAGAGAGCAATAAGACAGAGAACAGTGAAAAGGTTTTGGAGATATTTATAGGAAATTATTCCCATATGTGAGTGCAGAAGCAGGGAAGGTAACCCAAAGGGACTTGTTAGCAAATGTAACAAGTGCACAAAGGATGCCCACAACCAGAGCCAGCAGAGGCAGACATCTGGGAACTGAGCAAAAACTGCAGGTTGAATAGGCAGAGAGAGGCCTCAAAGAAAAAGCAGAGTGGAAGAAGGAACCTCATGCTTCATGTAGCAGAGGAAATTACAAAATCAAAGTGACGTGTAGAGTTGGGTGACATGTTTCTAAAGGCTGACTTACTTTTCATTGAGCTAAAGATCTGCGGTCTAAATCGTCATCATTATACCACTCTTGTTGTACTACTCTAGCAGTTCAAACTGTGAGGTTGCATTCTTCTGACTAGGGGACTAGCAGGGGAGGCAGGCAGGCCAAGAAAGGGGGCAGAGATTTGCTGTTCTCCAGGGATACTTAGGGCCATGGGTAACTACTTTCAAATTTAAACAAGTGGACAAAGGTTTGTTTGGACAATCCTGAGGATTGTCCTGCTGCCGAAGTGGCATAAGCCTCCTTTCTGCTCACTGTGGCTTACACTGGGCTCGTGTTGCTGGTATTAAAGGATATGTCTTGCATAAAATATGTTATTTTTTTTCCAATTCATACCCTTGAATCAGGGTTTTCCTTTGAGAAGTGAACACTAAGGAACAGAAAAGGACATTAAAGAAAAACTAATTCTTTGACATGTTAGATACAAAACACTTAAGTTGAACAGTGTCATTCCTCCTGTTGCAATTTACTTGGAAATGCACAGAAAACCTTTGACCCTCTTCTATCCTTTTATGTGAGTGGAACTCAGCAGAGACCCAAGTTCATAAGGAAGTAGATGAAGATAGCATCACCATGGAAACCTTAACCTGAATTTCTAAAATTTAGGCATCTTAAAAATCATGCACATTCTATCTTCTATACTTGCTTCCCTATGATGGTTTGCACTTGACAAACGTTAGCTTTTCTATTAAAAGAGTTGTTCTTATTGTTCACTGCTTCCATTCAGACAGATTATTTACTAACATACCTAATTTTAACCATATGAATTCCATCCATAGCATTATGGACACAAGTGAAGTTAAGCATGGGCTGAAGTACCCTGATCATTGCATGCCCTGCATTATGTATAAGCAAGCCAGGGAAAGCAGAGTATACCAGAATGAAGAAATTGAAAGCCTAGGCAATATCTGTATCCAAAAATACATAAAAATGGTAAAAAGAAGTTTCAAATCTGTTGTTCTCATTGGAGCTGAATTGGATTGTGATAGTACAAGTTGTTTAAAAAGTAGCCATAAGAAAACAACTGAAGGTGTGACTGTCTTCTCAAATTATCTGGAGCATGTGAAGACAACTAACCAGTTTACATCATCAGCAATCTGTTCTTTTTAAAATAGGCCATGGCTGTTAAATTGAAAAAAATGCTAAAAACTAAAACAAGTCCACAATAAAAACAGTCCCAAATACCCTGAAGTGCACATGTTGGTGATCTCTAAATTTTCTTTCTGTTTGTTGTTTGTACTGGGATAAACTATTCTACAGGCTGTAACCAGTGTCTCCCAGATTTCTTTGTTTCCCAGAAACTGAGGGATATTTCTGAAATCCACCATTTCCAATTCAGTTATATGACGTACTATAGAATAATTCAACCAATGAGAATGCTGAACCACTAACAATAACATAGCAAGAATGACAGCATCCATAGCAAAGGCTTTTGCACAAACAACAAAAGTCAGAAGATAATAAACCAAAAGGTATTCACAGCTATTTTTTTTAATGGTCACATGCTTCTCCATCTATATTTAGAACACAGTGGTTTCATCACTCTCACTATGAGTAGTGAATAGATATTCATGTACACACACATACATTTGTGTAATTTATCCTCATTTATTCTGCAGTGGTGAATAAATCCTTGCTGTAAATGAGTCTCCCTCACAGAGAGAGAGAGAATGAGAAACAAAAGCTACATCTTTAGACAAATATGCCATCTATCTTCATATGCGAGAGAGATACTCGATGATTCACTTATGGCTATGCCCCTCAAGAGTAATAATTTCTTCCCTTATAAAGGCAAATATCTGAATGTACTTGGGAGATATGCACTTTCTGTATGTTGGTCTGTTTGCCTGTCTGTAGATAGAGGCAGAATTACTGTTTCCATTATTTGTGATTTTATCACAGGGGAAGTCTGCCTGCCCATTAAAAATCTGCATTTGGCTACAGAAATTTGTTCAAAGTTGGCACTTGAAATATTTGATTTAAATTACTTTAATTTTTTTGAATCAAGATTTGGAGGAAAAGAAAAAGCGTCAGTCCGTATGGACTTTCCCAGAGCAACAAAACCTTTTTAGACTGTAAAATCAATGTTGGTGGCCTGAAATTTTAAACCACTAGATTTTACATCTAGATTTTACTGTTGCCAAGTTTCTTTTGGAAAGAACGGTCAAATTTTTTTTTCAAAAACAGCACTAAAAAAAATCACATTATTGTTTAGCATGCAGACAAAATGCAGATGTGATCCTACTTTATTTTAACATATGCATTGCATTTTCATCAAACTGACCATATTTCTGTCTGGCTCCCACTCGTGATGAAATTAATCACAGGACTTTCAGTGAGCTCAGTAGAAGCTGGAAAGAGTTCTGTACCTATAGATAGGGAAGGGCATATCAAGGGTGGAAGCTTCTTGCCTTGCATGGAGCCAGGACAATTCACTGAATTCAGCTGAGGTCTTTCAGTAGGGTTTTTTTGTGATTTGGAGTCTCCAGAGGCACATACAAACCTGGAAGAAGTTCCATGCAACTCCTGAGTTGTATTTAGTGGATCTGTTGTATATAGACTGACTTAAGCATATGCTTAAATGTTTTACTACCATAAGACTGTAGTTCACCTGCAGGGAAGAATCTGTCATTTATTACTTTTTTGAGATGTAAGCAGTCAGACTGTAAACCAAATGCTTGATACAGAACAAAAAACCAAAAAGTATTATTTGTATTTGTTATTCTGATAGGCTCTAAACAAACAAAAAGTAAACATTATTATTTTGTGCTGATAATTTAAGGGTTTTTAGAGATGGATGGAGGTTTTTTGAATCACCAATGCCAGATTCAGAAACACACTTCTTAATTTCCTTGATTGTTTCTAAAAACCATTCCCCATTTTTAAAGCATGTCTGTAGGTCTATAATCAGATGAGTGGAAACACTAATCACAGGGACTGGGATAGAATTTAAACTGCTTGAATATGGCTTGAATCAGTGGGAAGGGCAGCAGCTCCTGATCTGATAAGACCCAATAGCACACTGCCAGACAAGGTTTGACTCAGATTAGACATGATTTAACACTATGCCTCAGTTATAACTAAGCCCCCCCTCTCAGCATGACAGATTTGGTGAGACACAAGGTTGGGTTTTGGCAATGCTGCTGCTTCTGGTTCTGAGTCTGGATGCCTTTCAGCCAGCTAGACATTGCTGTCCCCACCATCACTTGCATGGGACAGCAACCTCATTAGAAGTTTCCATCCCTCTTTTGCAAAAGATTATTGGCATACCTGATACCTAGGCATACCTGGTAATAGGTATACCTGGTACCTAGGCTTGATCTTCTTGCCTGCTGTAATTTTTATTTAGTTTGATGTCTTTGTTTTCATTAGTAGATTCTGTGCCCTTTATGTCTGTGCTAAGAACATTTAATCCTTGTTCTGAAATACTGCTTTGAATAAGAGTTATAGATATACTGCTTTGAATAAGAGTTAGAGATATCTGCTTAGTTCATCCATTAGGGATTTCAGCTTTTTTCTCATTTGGATGGAGTTGAAACAACATTATTAAATAGAATCTTTCTTTCTTTACATTACTAATTTCAAATTCCTGGTTATTGTCCTGAAAGTCACATGCTTATGCAGCTTTAGTGTAAAAACACAGAATTTTCTAGTTTACTACCTGACAACGGTAGATAAAAGTGAAATTGTTAATTCTGTCTCGATGGTTTAGTCTTCCAAGTAGAGTGTCATTTGACTAGGTATGATACACTTGCTTTTTCACTATGCTACATTCCATTTTGGAATAATTTCCCTTCATCTGTTTCATCAGATACATATGGATGACCTACAGAGGACTTCCCATACAGTCTATACAGTTTAGCTGTCTTTTTTGTCATCAACAATGACTAGGGATCAAGCTGTCCTTACATTCAACAGGTTTTCTCTACTGTTTTGTTCAGCCTGTGTCCAGGAAATTTTTCTATGAGCAGTTTTCATTTTTTCAAGGGAATTACACTCACCATTGCTTTTGCCTTTTCAAAACATAAGACAGAAAGGTTTCTTAGCTTCAAGATATAAAATAAAAATAGTTCCTTTTCTTCTGCCTGATGGAAAAAACCAAATCTTTGGCTTCCTGCAGATTAACTAAAACTGAATCTTTTTCAGACTACCAGGGACAAAGTACCCGTTTTCCAGAAGGAAGTGAAAGAAGCCAAGTCTTTTGTTCCAGAAAATATGAAATAGGGATAGATCCAAACCACAGAACTTGAATATAAATTGAGATTTTAGCCTTCTTATCAAAATTTATGGGGTTTTGGATCTGAGGTTTTGTTTCAAGGCAATATTCAATATAAAGTAAATTAAAGCAGTCTCAAAATAAACATTCTTCTTTTCTGGGAGGTCTTTGGGGTTCTTTTCCAAAGCTGAACAGACAAAAAGAGAAATTTTCCAATATGCATATGGAACATCAGCAGGTACAGCTGCAGCGTGAATGACAAAAACGCCACAGAGAGACAGACACTACTGCATCACCTTGCAATGACACTGGTGATATCAGAGCCACTCTGACTTTGGTGGGTCCATGGTAAATCATCACTGAAAGTGGGATTGAGGCACTCAGTCTCTAAGTAGCTTTTGTGCTTTGTAGTATCTTTGGATTTTTTACCATTCGCCCAAGAGGAATTATGCCCTTGTCTATTACTTGATGATACATTTGCATAAACTCATAGAATCACAGAATCATACAATAAGGATTGGAAGGGACCTTAAAGATCATCTAGTCCAAACTGTCCCTGCCACAGGCAGGAATACTTCCTACTAGACCAGGTTGCTTAAGGCCTTGTATAACCTGGCCTTGAACATTGCCAGGGTTTGGTCAACCACAGCCTCTCTGGGCAACCTGTTCCAGTGCCTCATCACCCTCACAGTAATGAATCTCTTCCTAATATCTAGCCTAAATTTTTCCTCTTCCAGTTATCTCTTCACTCCTTGTCCTGTAACTACAGTTCCTGATGCAGAGTCCCTCTCCAGCTTCCCAGATATTGGAAGGTTGCTATGAGGTCTCCATGCAAACCCAGTGATACTTGTGGGTCCCTTCCAGCTCAGAATAATATGTGAATCTCTGAACCTTCTCTTCTTCCAGGTTGAACAGCCCAAACTTTCTCCACCTAACTCCTTAGGGGAGGTGCTCCTGCCCTATTACCAACTTCCTGGCCCTTCTCTGGACTTACACCAGCAGTTTCAATACAAGGCTCCTCTGCTAGTCTTGATGCAAAACATACTTCATGTACATGTGTGTATAGGAGGCATGAATAAGTCTGCAACCAGAAGTAACCCTGTAGTCAATAGGGGCTGCGTGAAATTGGTGATCTGTGCAGGTTTTTAAGCGAGCCTTTCAGTCTTTTAGCATTTTACTATTTTTAAATTATGAATAATAATTTAAATGGAAGTCCAACAATGAGACATCTATTTTAAAAAGTTCCAGCTGAAGTTCCCTCTCGGGCTTCCAGGGAATTTTGTAGGGCTTATTAGCTTAGCTTATCTTTAATGAAATGCTTTAGCCTTATTCTCTGCATAAGTTGTGAACACTTCAACAACAGAGTATTCTTTACAAGAAGCTTATCTTCAGTGATTTATTCCTTTTCCACTCCTGATTTACTGTATTTTTAGTATAAATCTGTTTGCCTAACTTACCTCAGGTAAGTTTTGTTACATGGTTAGAAAATATATAGTTAGAAAATATAACTACATTTAAAAGTCCATGAGATTGGCTGGTAAAAATTTATTAAGGATGATCAATGATAAAGTAGAAAGGAGCAAGTCCTCACCATGACAGTATTAGTTAGTCAAGGGTAAACTGTAGTCCAGAGTAGCTCAACAGTTACAAACCAAGTTTTACTGTTACAAAAAATTGACATGAAGTCTTTCAAAATAGCCAAGAACAGATACAGAGAGTGTCAAGACAACAGAGCCCCTGATGGCTGCATTCCAGTTGGCAGTATTATGAAATAGAAGATTCTAAGTAAAAGACACTTTCAATCTGATTTTTACTTCATCCTTTTTCTGGTACAAAGGGCCAGTGTAGTTTCTCCCATCCACTTTTCACTTCTGCTGATCACAAAACTGACACATCAAAAATTTTGTAGGAAATTCCTACAGCACCACAAAAAAAAAAAAGAACCACCCCCCCCCAAAAAAAAAAAAACCAACAACCACAAAAACCACCAAAATTAAAAAAAAAATTAAGTCGCTATGCTCTCAAAAAGCAGAGAATAGAGTCAATCACATAATATCTCACTGAAATCCTAACTGTTCTAGATGTCTCCACATTGGAAAGCTTGGCCAAAGAAATTCTGCATGAGCAGTGTTCCTGAGCCATGGGTGTTACTAATACTCTCTTCATAGAGCAGGTTTCCACTGTTTCCAGTGAATCAGCCTTAGAAGAGAGTCATGAACTTGGCTCAGAAAGTTCAAAGTTTTGCATGAGGTATAATAGCCTGACCTTGTGGCAGAAAGCCTGACCTTGTGGCACAAAGCCATCCGTTGGTTTTAATTGCAAAATGCATGCTGGCATAAGTAAATATCCATACTAGGTTTTGGGCAACCCTCTTCTCCATGAATGTAATACACTGTCATCTTAAAAAAAACCCAACCTAAATAACATTAATCCTTTGCTACTGCCCGAATACTTTTCTTCCAAGGTTTTTTAAAATATTCAGGCACTTGAGTGCATTCGGTTTCACAACTTGTTTATCTCATAGCCATACGGATTATAAAATGGGCTCCTCAGGATCTTCAGCATGACCTCAAGATTAAACAGAAGAATTTGGAGGAAGCATGAATATGCAATTCATCTGAGTTAGAATACAAAGAACTCTTTTAGCTCTTTAACTGTGGAACATGTTATTCCTTGCCTATATCTACAAACACTGTAGATGCAGAGAGAGAAAATACATACAGAGTATACATGACATAATACAATAATATCATAAAATTGTAGAATTTCTCAACTTGTAACAGACCCAAAAAGATCAGCAACTCCATGCTCCTTTCAGGACTACCTGATACTAAATCATAAGACTAATAGCAGCATCCAGAGTGCTCCTTGACCTCTGACAGTCTTGGTGCCATGATCCCTTTCCTGAGGAGCCTGTTCCATTGGCTGACCACCCTTGCAGTGAAGAACCTTCCTCTGATGAAACTTCACTCCCTTTCCTTGGGATCATCCAACAGAGATCAGCACTTCTCCCTCCGCTGCCTGCCTTGAGAAAGGTCTAGACTGTGCAGAGGTAACCCCTCAGCCTTCTCTTCTTCAATCTGATCAAACCAAGTGACCTCAGCTGCTCCTCGTAAGTCTTGCCCTTAAGGCCTTTCACCATCTTGGTCATCCTTCTCTGGACACACTTTAAAAGTCTGATGCTTTTCTCATACTGATGCATCCATCTCAGCACAGAATTCTCAAGAAGGAGCTGCACCAGAGCAGAATAGAGCAGGACAATCACTTCCCTCCACCAGCTGGTGATGCTGTTCTTGATGTACCCCAGGGCATGGTTGGCCTTTTTTGCTGCCAGGGCACTGCTGACTCACATTCAATTTGTCATCAAGCCAGACACCCAGATCTCTTTTCCTGTGCCTGCTTTCCAATCTCTTGACCCCCAGTATTTATGTATAACCAGGATTACACTGTCCTAGGTGGAGAATCTAGCACTTGGCTCTTGTTAAATTTCACATGATTGGTAATCACCCAGCTCTCAGGTCTATTCATATCTCTCTGTAAGGCTTCTCTACACTTAACAGTCCATGGTGTCTCCTAGTCTAGTATCATTAGAAAACTTAATGTACATTTAGCTACTGCATCCAGATCTTTACTGCAGGTAGTCAAGTGCTTTAAATGGAATAGTCATCCCTTGTTTTGAAAAGCTGGTACATTAGGGCTCATAGATTAACTTCATTGACTCCAACTGGAGCAGAATTAAAGCATTCCTGAAAAAATGGGTGACCTTCTCTTTCATGCTCTTTTACCTTTAAAGGTAAATTATCAAACACAGAGGTTTTAAAACTAGTTAACAAGTTAAAACTATCTATGATGATATCTTCCAACACTAATTATTTTTTCTATATACAAAAATTTCCTTTCAATCCTATTCAATCACTACAGAGAGAAAATATATTATTAATCCACTTTATCAAATCTGACTGAATAGAATTTAATTACAAAGATGTCTTCAACAAATTTCATTTGAGGTTTCTGCATTTTGAGAAATACAAAACACGATGTGTGGAAATCTGAAGCGTGCCTTCAGCTGAAGGCAATCTGCAATGGCAGGACTGGGAGTAAAACCCCAAAATTTCACAGAAAGCCTGAACGAACGCTTACAAAGCAGATGTGATGAGCTGAAATCTTATTTGCCTATGGGAATGTGCAGAAGGGACACTGCCCCTTGGTGATTTCCTTTGTTTTATTGTTATTCCAGGAAGTGGGTTCTAGCAGCAATTACCAGTTTTGCCTTCTGGTATGTCCTGAGCCATTCAGCACCCTGGTCCACGTGACCCAGCCCTCCTTATAATCTGATTGGTATTACATTCACATCCCATGCTTAGTATAAAAGTAAATAATATACATAATTTATCCACATTCATTATGAGGAGCTATCTAACTCAGAGTAAAAAGATACTTCAAGGCTTATACTTAGCTATGCCCATAAACTACTTTAGTTAGAGGGAGATTAACTATGAGTTAAAGCAAATCCTCAACTGAAATAGTGAAGTGGCAAAATTTTAGAGTGTAAATAAGAAGTACCTGCAATATATTACACAGACCCTGAATGATTTACAGAACGTCTTAGGGGTTTGGTTTTTTGGGTTTTTGGTTTGTTTGTTTTTTTAATTTCTTATGTAACAGGCAGGTCTTTTCTGTGATTTAATTCTAAATCAGGGTCAAGCAGAGTCTTTTGCTAGAATTACCATCTCAATGCAAAAATAGCGTAGAAGAATACAGCTTTAAAACTATAAAATTACTTCCCAATGGGGGAGTAGGGTTAGCTTTATTGAAAATAGGTAGCATAGATTTCTTAATAAAAGACTTTATGAGGTATCAAGGAAATCTGACAGTATTACTAACACCTGGAGAAGGCCTTATGGCTTTCATACAACTGCTGTAGTTCCTACCCTGACTGCTTCCCTGGGGACTATTTATTGTTTTATCATTAAACTTTTCTGTAGGAGGAAAAAGACATCAGAGGACATCACTGGTCTTTGGCAGAGGTCACTATTAAGCATTATCATTAATTTTTATCAGCTGGTAGGCATTTTTCTGGTTTTGGTAATTAATTTTTGCCTAATGCTTGGTGCTGCAATTAGCGAATCAGTTTATGTGAGGGAATGACATTTTAAAAAAGTACAGATACCTTCATGCTCTCTCTTGCAAATTGGGCCATCAAGACTCTGAACCATCCTTCTGCATGCCCAGAGTAGTCACACCAACAGACGTACTGATATTTACACCTGCACCCACGGACATGACTGAATTATATTCTTGCCCAGAGTTCCACTGTCTTGAAGACAACGATCCATATGTGATCCTTCAGTGGTTCAGATGGTAGGATCAGGGCATTAAGTCCCAATGCTATGCCTAGAAGTAGATGATTTGGATCACTGACTAGTACCTGGCTAAACTCTTCTGAGAGAAAAATAAAACAGTAAAAAGGCGTTTTTGTGCTCGCAACACTGGGGATTTTTTTCCAACTTGTTTATCTAAGCAGATTAAAATTTATATTTCTTTATTTTCTCGTGACTTATGGTCACTAGGACTTCTCATTCCAGTTTATTTCTGGTAAGAGTGTTATGGTTGAGTTACAACCTCCTGAAATATAAGGTTTGTGACAAAAATGCTGACATTGTCTGAACTGTGGCCACCACCACAGCGACACAGTGGGATTTGAACTAGGTACCTTAAATGATGAAATCATTGTGTGGTTTCTTGTTTTTTTGCAGTTCCTGCTTTGCGGCATATGCGGAATATTGTGCGCCAAAAAAAAATCTGGACTTGTTGTAAGTTTTTCCACTGCATCCATAACAAATAAGTATTTGAAAGGCTTACTTATCTAATTTGAACTCTTTACTGGGGGCTTTCTGCATGCGAGGGTATTTGATAAGCAATTAGAAAAAATACAAGTTGGCAATCTAATAAAAGTAATCAGCACTTTGGAACAGTCACAAAAAACAAGGCAGTTTTGAAATGGCCTATGTAGGTCATGCTATTTAAGCCATACATTTAAGCCCTGTTTATCTGTATCTGGATAAACTTTGATCAGAAATCACTTGACATAGATTTATGTCAAGTCAATAAATGCTTCTCAGTAATGTCACTGGACTCTATCTTCTCTCCTTCAAAAAAAAGCACTGGGTTGCCATCTCAATAAGGCTGCTGACCAAGTTTGTTTCTACATATCATAGCTGTTAAGTGTTTAGCAAGTTTGTTTAGCAATCTGAAACACGTGTATGTAAGTTTTAAAGTGGTGGAAGATGTCTCTTCAGGTATAGTAATTTTCTGACTGCAGCAAAATGGTGTTACTACTCAACAAGTCACAGAAGAACTCTGTGTTAAAGACATGATCTTATTTTAAGTGATAATGGCAGTCCTAATTTTCTGTCAGCTTGATTATTCTGCCACATACAGATGGAAGTCACATAAAACAAGCATAAGTGTGATGGGAATCAAAAGCTCTTTCCAATTTTTTTTTAATATCAATCCTAAACTCTGTTAAAATGACAGTCCCTTTTCTTAAAACGTGTACCATAGCTAGTTTCCAAAAGCCATCTGTTCTGGAGGTGTCATGTAATAGTCACGTGCCAGTGGACTGCAAAATACATCCTCAATACCACATTCCTAAGGAAATTGTCATCCTAGTTGTGTACAGAACTAGTCTGTAAGGCTCCATAAATTTCTGCCACCACAGTAGATAAGTACATACACAAAGCCATATCGAGAAATGTTAAATGCCCATCTAGATCACCTTTTGACAGGTCAGCAGTATCAAGGGAAGTGAATAAGACAATCATTTAACACTGTCTCCGTAAGATCTTTTGCTCCTCAAATGATTTTGAGGTTAATGCACATCCTGAATCAGTGCAACATCTTTGTGACTAAAAGCAATAGGAGGTTTTTAAAAATGTCTCATTGATTGCAGCCTGTTTGACAGATTTCTAAAATTCCCAGGAACATTTTAGTCAAGTTAAAATCAACCAAACTGAACCACCAACCATATAGTCACCAAACTGACCTTCTGTAAAGCAGCATCACAGATGTCTTTATTGTTTCTTTTGGTTCTTTGACCAGCACATTCACCTTGAACACTTTCAAAGACCCCACAAAAGCTGCAGAAAGCCTTCAATCAGCTATCTGACTGAATCAATTATAACTGAGCAGGAGGCACAGTCAGAATGCACACAAAGCAAGAGAGATTCACTACAAATACATGAGGCATTCACTCCTGAGGCAGGGTGATAAACTGCACAATAGAAAATTACGACACCTTCTGTCATGTTACTGTTTTGCATGAACAGCTGGAAATCAGTTTTGTGTCCTAGCAGCCCTTCCACTGAATAGGTTTTAACTGTACCTACGCATTTTACCCAACTTTTTTTTTACACACAACATCAATCTTAACTCTTTTATACCAGAAGTTAATATATTCCCGTGGTGCAATGGGGGAGCTAAGAAAGTTAAAAACAAGGGGCTGTGCAGGGTTTTGCAGTCAATGATGCTATCAAAGAATTAAACTGTGGTTATCTCATATTTTATATGCATTAATCCATTTCTGAAAAATATTAATGTGACATAACCTCTCTTGTCTCTCCTGACAGATGATACTTTTTTCTGCCTGTTGCATCTGTGGACTAATAGGAGGAATCTTAAATTTTCAATTTCTTCGTGCTCTGACAAAGAAGTCATCTGCTCTCTATTCTTTGCATCTTGCCTCCATGTCTCTTGCATGCATTGGAATTGGTGGTTGCACCCTTTCTTCATGGCTCACTTGTCGGCTAGCCAGCTATGAACAAAGGAGAATGTTCTCAGAAAGGGAACATTCATTGCATCACTCCCATGAAATGGCAGAAAAAGTGAGTTGTGTGTCCTCCTTTATTTGTTCTGTTTATCCTCAAATGCTACCGTATGCGTTAGCGTTTACAACTGGCAAGAGATGTGTTCAGTTTTCAGTTCTATATGAGAAAGAGATTCTGGAAAATGAAATGCTGCCATTCTTTGTAAGCTTTATTATGTTGCATTATATGGAGCTATTTTTAGGTACTGTATATTTGCAGTACATCCATTTCAATGAAGTACATCCATTTTCAACATAATTCCATTGTATAGCTATTTAGGGGCTTAGCTGCTAAATATAGCACTTCCTAAATAATTGGAAGCCCTATTAATATGAATTATCATGTCTTGTACTGTAAAAAAAGCAGAGAAAGCTTTCTGTAACCACATCATTGCATTGCTTCCAGGATTTAATCAATCTCTTCCTCTCCCAAGTACTCAGCTTATAAATTAGGTTATTTAAACAGAAAAGCCACAGTTCACAAATGTAGGTGACTTAACCTAAGCATCTAAGGGCATATTTAGACACCTAAATAAAACTGGTCTCATTTGCAGCACTGAGCATTTACTTCCTTTTTGTATTAACAGGAATCCTAACAAGGTGTATAGGAATATAATTAGGTGCTGAAACTGAAGCTCCCAAAGCTGAGCACATAGGATGAAACCAAGTAATGGAGTGGAATTCTTGAAATCATCTCCTTGTCTTAACAGATCTGAATAATATTTGAGGAGTTAAGTGTCTGCTGTAAACCTGTGCTTTGCATTTGGACTTAGTATCTATCCAATGCCTTTCATTTGAGAAATGAGGAGAAAAAAAGAACAAAAGTCAAGTGGACTGCCCACCTAAACCTCTACTGGCAAGTCTGCATTACTGTTAAGTTCAAGAGTCTGTTGTCTACTGAAATGTCTGAAGAGCAGAGCAAGGATTAGTCTGCTCAGACTGTAGAATTGTTTTCAGATTCTCTGAAAAAACATGATATAGCAGTTAAAAATGACTTGTCACTATTTGGTTTCTTAACTGAGATGAGACTTCAAGTAGAAATATAAATTGAATTAATCTTAGATGATACTTGAAATGTGTCTTAAAAGCAGGGAGTTGGAAATGTTTTAAAAAGATGATGTTTTAAACAGGTTTTAAAAAGTTAAATAGTAGAGGTTGCAACAGTAACATAAAACAGGGTGATCAAATCAGCAGACGAGATACATTTCTCCATCTCATTTTAAAATGAAGAAGAATTCTGATGAGCTATTAGGCAAATATGATGGTCTTGCTGATGGAAGGCTAGATATTGACTTTCAAAGAGACTCTTGCCTCAACAAGGACAAAGATAGGAGAAAGGAAGAGAGGGAATGGAAGAAGAAACAGCTTAGAAAGGAAAAAAACCTTTCAAAATAATAAAAGCCAAAACCTTATCAATTTGGGGTGAGGATGACATGGGTAACAGTAGTTCACTGCCTACCTTCCTGGCCTGTTGACCTACTGAGCTTTTTGGCACTTAGCAGCAAGGACTGCCAGGTGTCCACTTACCCAGGGTGAAGGGCCACAATGTACGAGCAACCCTACTGCACACACTCAGCAGATCTGGGATGCGCCCCACTGATGGCAACTTCCCTGCATGTCTGCTGTAGAGCAAGTGTGCATGTACACTTGGCCTGACTTGGGACTTCTCAGACCCACAGCCTGCCTGCTGCTGGCAGGGCTGAGTACGCTAGCTCATGGCACAAAAACTTAAATTAAATTAGACCCTAATTTAGCAACCAGCTTAGACGTGTTTTATATATATGACTATATTGTATATTTATACTGATATACTGATATACAGTAATGTAGACATGTACTGCATGTGCATTTGTTGGTGCTATATTTATTGTATAATTGTTATATTTATATTAGAGATTGAGGGGTATTGAAATAACCGACCTGCCCAGCTGCCCGGTGATTCCCCCGACACCAGAGTTACCTCCAAGGTACGCTGAACACTAGGGAGCGACCATGTTGTTATGTCACTTCAGGAAGGGCCACCTCTACGAGGAAGTCATAGCTTCAGCTAATCGAAGTTGGCTGATGCTGTGATGTTACTCTGAGGCAGGAATGGTGCTTCCAGGTAGTGACATAACTCTACGTGGTGAACGCTGCAGTCCGGAAGTAAGTTGAGTATTTAAAAATATTCACCCTAGTTACAGGCATCCAAATACTCTTATTTGGATGCAGCCACCATTGATTCACTCTGCTTCTAATCTGTGTGCTCCTTCATTCCCTAAATTCAGCACCTTTTTTTTTAATTAACTTTTTTTTTTTTTAGATAGAAATATTGGGGAAAATAAATGGGTGTTGATATTTTTCCAAAACTATGGTGATATTCAAATAGCTGATGTCTGCAGACAATTAAAGTGATGATGCTTACAAAAGGAAACTCATGAGTAGCCTTCTGACAGGTCATTGCTATCAAAATATACTGATAGTTAGTATTTGGTATTCTTGGTCTCTTTGGCCTTGGTATTTTTGGTCTCTTTCCGAGCTGACAGATACCTTCAGTGTAGATCCAACAAAGCCTTTGGGCACCTACAAATAAGAAATTACAGTGCCAGACAATCCCCAAACTGGGATCCATAGTCCAGTGTTAGGCATGCATGTTCCTCTTCAGTATATGAGGAGAATAAGGCACAATACCAAAACATCCAACACCATCATCTGCAAATGGAGACCTGTGTGGTAGAAATTACTGAAAATTAGTTTCACATCTGATTTTCTCTGAAGCTTATGCTTGATTCAGGAGTATTAATTGGCAAGGCTACTTGGTTTGGTAGAGAAGAATAGAACATCCCTTCTTTCAAAAACTGTGAAGGGAACAATTAAGTCCTATGATTTGCTTTAAAATGTAGCTGGTAAACTGAAAAAGGAGGCATTGGTGCTTTTTAACTTTATGTTACCATGAGTTCTGGTCTCTGCTTGCCAAATATTGTGGACTAAAAGAAGAGAGAGACTGAGTAAGACTAGTAATAAAGACCAGGTTGAATAATTTTCTTCTCTTTACCACGAATCTCAGCTACTATGCTACAGAGTTGGGTTCTTTCTTTCCGTCTTTTTCTCTCTCTCTGTCTAGCCCAATGAATGTTGCTTCACTTTTTTACAGAAGCTTCCACAGGAAGGGGGACAAACAAATCCCTTTTATTCCACGTTTTCTCCAAGTGTACCTAGGAGGAAGAAGAGGTGAATTTAATCTTTCCATGCAGAGAAGAGCCTCTGGTCATCATGCAGCTATTTTAGAACTAGTCCAACACTGGCACCTTCACCTCATCTACTTGAATTTTAGAAATACTCCAAGCTGCATTTTTACCTGTATCCATTCCTCTTGCCATAGCTGAATGTTCTCTGTCATTGGACATAAGCAGCAGATCACTTATTTCTGCACCCAGATTCAATCTGGTATGAAATAGGCCTGGGATTGCTCAGAATAAGGTAGTTCCAACCATAAACTCAATGTGGCTTTGCAGGCTTGGAGATCAGGGAACTGTTTAATTAATGTAGTCATCTCTGTGCTTAGACAGCTGCTAAGGGGGTATTGTTTGCATTTCAATTTGAGAATTAGAAAATCTATCTCTGAGCAAATCTTGTTTCAGGTGCTTTAGGATTCTGACTCATGAGCCGGTCAGCTTACTCTGGGATGACTCACCTGCCACTGGAGAAGCAATCCCTGAACTACTAAAAATTGTAGACTGGCATAATGAAGGAAAACTAAAATCAGACCCATCCCAAGGGAAAACAAGTACTTAAAACCCTTAGATCCTATTTGGATCTAGATCTGCTTCCCAAATGTCTATTTCAGCAGGCATTGACTGGCATCTGTTTGTAGCATGTAAGCGCAGACAGAGGTTTGAATGGAAACAGACTTAACTACCATTTCATTCTTTTGTAGATCAGCACACAAGCTTGAGTTGATGCAATTTCAAAGGACAACATCACAAACTAGTACAGATGCCATCAATGCTCTGTATGTGGCCTGAGTGTAATGTCCAACTCAATCACTATCAATGAATCTATCGGCTTTCAAATGTACCTAATTTATGAAGGAAAAAATATGTTTTATTTGTAAGGAGGTTTATCAAGATAAATAAAAATGTAAAGTGTTTTTGAGTGTTTGAAATTCTGAGTTTGTTCAAATTTCATCACACCCTTAGATGACTGAATTTTGTACACCTTACAATAATTCTAATTTTAATTAATGTTTTCTATTCTTGTTCTAGGAAATGACAGACAACCTAAGCAATGGTGGCCCACATCTGATTTATAATGGAAGTGTATATTAAGAAATTTTTAAAAGTTCCATGGAAGGAAGTGGTTTTAGAATTTTCTTCAGGAAAAAAAAACAGACTCCAAGAAATTAAGAAAATGAAACAATCATAGCTTTTATGGCTCAAATGTCACAACTGCAGACCAGCACAGTTGCAATTCCCTTTTAGAACCATGTTCAAAATTTGTCTCCTAAACATTTTGCGGATATACAATATTTATTCACTTCCTGGCTACTCTCTTTCAGTTTTGTCCGAATAATCTTTCTGAATTGTGATAGTATTTGAAATAGACTTTGCAAGACTCTTATTCTCATGAAGACTCAAAAATCAGAAAAAAACCTGAACTGCATTTAGCCCACTCAAAGGAGAAGGCAGAGGAAGAATGGCTCAGGGGAATCTTTTTCTCCTCTCCACTTAGCAGCATCTGGTTTAGTATGATGGCTTCAGATCATGGCATGGTACAGCAACACATTTGCACAGTCCCTCTCCTCACATTCTGAATGCATCCTGCCTCAGTTTTCCCAGCAGATCATATCAAAAGAGAGTGCAAACTCCTCTTCCAAAAAGCTCCCATCTCACATCCAGAGTGTAAATGAACAGTGTGCTGAAAACAACACCAATGTCTTTGTTTTGAAAGACAGAATGCTCTAAGAATGCCATAAATCAAAACCTCAATAATGCCTTGTTGTAAAGAAATTGTAAATATTTCCAATTTGTGAATGAAGTATATTTCGTAACTTGTTCATAAAAGATGACAAATAAAATGAAATCTAAACCAGAGATTTTAGAGAGATCTTTTGGGTTTTTTTTCTTGTTAGAAATATTTTGCGAAGCTGAACTGTCATGCTTGCAGTTTAGCACAATATATTGAAAAGTTCCTAAAAGCTCAGAAAGGAAAAAAATGAAGGTTGAACAAAGTCATGGTCAAGATCAGAAGTCACTGGCAATTCTCCACACCAACAATAACGTTTGGGGGTATGTTAAAGCAGCAGGTATGCAGCTTTAACTGACCCCAAACTTTATTGCAGAACGTTGTGGTTGGTACTGCCATGAAAAATGGAAGGTATTGTCTGTAGCAGAGCATTTACAGCATAATATTAATATTCATATTCATATAAAATCACTCATATGTTACATAGTGAATCTATGACTTTGCAGTATTGCCCAGCACTGCAACACGAATTTCAGATGTGAGCATCATTGATGATTGGCAACATTTGGTGATTCATACCCATATTCCCAGACAGGTATGAACAGAACTCTATTAATGTTCAAACTACACCATAGAAAGCCCTATAAATTACATCACATTGTTTTGTGAATTCATATGGCATAAAATAATCTTTAAATTGACTGTCTTAGAATTGTTGAAGTCCATAAGGGATCTAATTACAACATGGGGAATATCTTCACTGCAATTTAAGTCTCTCCCTTAAACTCCAAGCTAATTAGTTGGATGGCTGCGCTTATGAGTTGAGAAACAGACCACCTTATAAGGCTTCTCTTCACTTACTTACTGTTCCAAAGAGCTTTTGAATTTTCTCAGAGGCCCTGGTTGACTAGTATTCATTACATACCTTAAGCATTGCTAATGAGATTGTTCAGGTTCATTGAAGAATAAAGACAGTGTCATAGCAAAATAACTAGATGTTTAAGGTGTCTCTGCTCAAGGAGGTTCTCCCCTTTCCAGGCATTACCTGTCTTTACACTGCTTCCTTCACTATGTTATAAATTGTTTGTGCTCTTTATAGGTGCCATTGTCCCTTCAGTTTGATACTCCTCTTCCTTTGCAGCAGGAAGCATGAGATAAATCTGTCCCCAGTATAGGCCCTTTATGAGAGCATTTTTGCTGCAACTCTGGACACAACCTGCCAAGGCAGGACCATGGTAGAAACAGATGCAGAGATTCACATATGTTGAAAAATGCACATTGAACATATAGCCTGGGGAGGTGGTTTTCTAACTTTCCTTCCCTCGTTGTCTCAGAAAAAAAAAACCCAAGGGCCTTATAAAATCAAGACTAAATTAAAATATTTCTCAAAAATCCACCTTGGAACTGCCTGGCTGAGGTTCATCACAACTATAATATCATAGTTCACCAGAATCTCTTGTGATATCTCAGGACTAGGAATGGTAGCTTCAGATCCTGGAGCAGTTTGGAGTTGCAGTTCAGAATCTGCTCAGGAATGACATGAAACCACTGACCACAACACCACCCAGTTATTTATCACAAACAGTTAACTTCCTGGCATATTAGTGACAGTGTGGGATAGTGCAGGGAAATAAGTAATTCTTCTCTATCCAACACAGTAGTGCAGTACAACAGCCACTTCCTCCTACTTTGGAAAGGAAAGGAGGATACATCCTCTAAGCTCACAGTGTTTGAAGCCCTGCTGTGAATTATGAAATACCACCACATCATGTCTGCTTACAGAGGTGCTGGAAGGAGAAAGAAGAGATCTGGGCCCCAAATTTAATTGATAGAGGTTTTTTTCCTTCTTTTGGTGCCAAGCTTGTAAAATGTAGAAAAACTGACTGGTCCCTACATAAATAAAAGCCTTGGAAATGCAAATCTGGAAATAAAAAGACTTGGGAACAAATGTGACAGAGTGCTCCTACTTGAGACATAAAAAGAGGATCAGAATTCAGAGTAAATTACCACAATATGCGTATGTGGTAGGGGAATTCTGGGAAAAGTTTCACTGTGTTTAATGGTTTTGTTCCATAATTGCATACAGAATTCAACTGTAATGGAAACATTCTCTGTGTGTTTTTGTTACTGGAGTAGATGAAAGGACACTCATTCCACTTATCCAACTGCATGAAAAACAAAACTTTCACTTTACAGAATGCGACCAGCCAGTGTAACTACACCAATAGCTTGAAGGCTGGGCACCCAAGTCCTTTTCAATCTAAATAGGATGAAACATGTATTGCTGTTGACACAGTTGTCTGATTCATGCTGCTGTAAAATCAGATGCTGGCTTAGATTCTCTCTGAGATATTCAGCTGTTATTTACTAGGTCAAGCAACACTCTTCCTGAAGGAACTTATTTACTGAACTTTGTGCAGAGGACTTAGCTGGTAAATTCTTAATGCATGTTATAATACCTTAGGCTATATTTTATGCTATACTTAGCATTTCATTGAACCTCAGCTGGTGAGAAACACACATGTTTTGAATTTACAACAATCAGCAGTGCTTATTGCAAACTGTGCAGAACAGTGGGTATAATATGTTTTAAATCTGTCTTGCACAATCTTCAAAATATACTTGTTGTATTAGAACTTCTGAATTTCCCTTCAGATGGTCTGGAGAGGTATGAAGGACAGTGAAGCGGGCCACATTCAATAGGAAATTGATATACATTAAACATACATAATCACAAATAGTCATGCTTATAGCAAAAAAATTCCCTGACAGTGTGATTTTAAAGATGCAGTGAAATGAGAGTCTCATGGTTTAAGCCATTTTTAATCCTTTCAGATCCCAGTCCCAGGCAGGTTAAGGAGTTAAAAGGAACCTTTTATAATTAAATCCTTAAAAATATCTAAAAGCAGATTGATATTAGTCTACCATACCATTGTAGATACTTCTGCATAATCTTCCTGCCTAAAATGGTTTTATCTAGCTTTCCTTTTCTTTATTAAAGTGACATCTTTAGCTTCACCATAAACCTCCAAAATCAACAATCAGTATGTACAACCAAAGCTGTTTTACATGCATCTGGAGGCAGATTTTGAGGAATATTTTTAGAACTTGTACAAGGGCTAACCAGACAGACTTGGAGTTGCCAGGGGGCGGGAGAAAAAAAAAAAAGGAAGAAAATAGCAGAATATTTTTGGTAAAAGATAATATGATTGGAGTAAAGATGCTAAACCCATCATAGTTTAGTATCACCAGCCTAAGGAGCTCTAAATGACTTTGGGAAGCTTGCTCAGAAAGGCTTTTTTACTCCTAATTATAAAATTATGAGAATGTGACATGGTGTTTTGAAGGGAAAAAAAGGAACTGGGTGAGATTAATCAGTAGCTGGGATTTCAGCAGAAGGTGTGTGCCTGGAGAGGCTTGCTTGGCTATGAAATTGTTGTTCTGCTACAGGAAGAAGCAGCTTTGCCTTGGAGCAGAAAGTCCAGAGGGCTGCACCAGGGTCTCTCTTGCCACCTCTCATCAAAACAGTCCAAGAAACACTGAAGACACATCACATACACTCACCCATTTCTGCCAGAGAACCAACAATAAGCTGTGCAGAGCACCCTCACTATTGCTCTGTGGTCTCCTCAAATGAGCTCCCAGCGTATACAGAAGTGGAAGGTCTGTTGGTTTTTCCCTTTACATTGCATCTGATTTGCTTCAAGGTATCTTTTATGTTCTTTAACCACAACTCACAGCAGGCTGCTATAGCGACTTCCACATCATTCTAGTTTTGCTTCATAACCCGTAGAAGGTTTGTTTTGTTTTGGTTTCCTAGAGATCTCTCTGAAATGCATTTAAAATCCTGACATAAACTGCAAAATATGTCTTTCTAAAAATACATGCAATTATGGCATTTTGAACAGGTTGATCACTTACATTAATTAAAAATTACTTCATCTGCATATTGAAAATAGCTGTTTACATGAACTGGCATAATGTGCAATGGCAACATGCTAGGAAGACAGGGATGAAGGGGCACCATAAAGAGAACTGAAAAGCTGTATATAATTTTGCTGATATGAACCAGGCATAGGAGTCAACACAACTTCTTTTTGCACCCTTAGGAAATCATACATACATTTAAAAATATTTAAGAAGCATGAGGATTTCCTACCCTCTTTCCTGAGTCCCATGACTAGTAGCTAATGTGAGACAAATCAAATTAAGTTACCAGGACCACAACTTGTTCAGCTCCTCTCCCACATCATTATGTGAACCCTATTTTCTCTCCCTCCCACTTCATGCTGGTTCAAGCTAGGAGACTGTGTCTTGTATCTACCCTTATCTCTTCCCTTCTGTTAAACTGCTGCTGAATCCTTTGAAGTGTTTAACATTTAATCAGTTCTTACCTTTCTTGCCCAGAGAAAGGAAACAACAACCATTGCCTTCATTTTACAGTGAGATCACAAACAAAGCTAATCTAAATTCATTATTTACCATGAAGTCCAAACATGCAGACTGACACTATTAAATTCCTGCGGTTTGCTACATTACTGATATCATTGCCGTCTTCCACCCTAAATCCATGAATACACTCCAGGAATGTTGACAGCTAGTATTTTTGAGAAATATTTATTAACTGTGTAGCACCCTGGAAAAGTGTGTGTCAGAGCTGCTTTTTTAACTATTACATGTGAAGAGCAGTAGCTTAATATTTATACTTACACTATGGTGGCAGTGTAAGTATAAATATCAGAGATCTTGAAATGGTCCAAGGGTTCTGGATCTAAAAGGCATGGGATTCTGCATGATCATACCTATGCAATAAATTGTTTTGTTTATATTTTATGCTTGCAAAAAATATGTATAAAACTATGGAGAAAACTGTTGAGTTTGTAAATTTAGATATACCTGAAGAAATACCTGAATGGATTTTATGATTAACTTTTCCTTCTGTGTAGGACAAGACAGGATACTTAATCTGACAATCCTTTTATAAATCATATAACATCTTTGAAACCAACATACACTTTTCCGTCAAAACATGTAATCTATCACTTCCCTTATTCCAATGATCACAAACTTTCCTACTTTAAAGTAATTTGTTTCTATGCAGATTTCCCAGGCACTGGCTCTCACTATACTATTGTATGCTCAATTAAAGAGCCTGGAACAAACTGGAATTAAGTAAATTTTTAACCTTCTCTTGAGTTAGCTTCTTAAAATCCCTCACTGTGGGGCAGATTTCAAGACCATGTACATATACATATACATATACATATACATATACATATACATATACATATACATATATACATAACTTCTCTTCTAAACCTTTTAAAATTCTCCCATGTAAACTTAATCTTTCTGTCCTGTGCATAGGAATTATGTCAGTATCTTTAATTTCTTATCCCATTCATCCCTGCCTTACCAAAGATACATTGGTGTCAGTGTTCTCATCTCTCCTTGACTGCTTTGAACTAGTCTTGATCCTACAAGGACAATAAAATGGAATAAAATTCCACACAGTCTTAGCTGTTTCTCCCCAGTTTCTTGTCAGACAAACAGCCTATTTTCGCTGTAGGAGTAATGAAGAAAATAAGGAATTACTTTGTATTTTAGAATCTTCTCTGATTTCCATCAATAGATAGATGTCTTGTGTGACTTTGTTGCAGGCTGGCAAGTTTAACACTGATACATATACACCTAGGATTTTAAAATGTGCTGTAAGGGGTTCTGCAGAACCCAGATGCAGAGCAAGCTGAATTACCGAGGCACCCCTGACCTGAGCTCCTCAGCCGTATGCTGGGAGGTGGGGCTGACAAACACGAAGACAGAAGCACCCACACACAGGAATGCAGTGCTCCTGCACACTGTGGGTCACGTACAGGAACACGTTGTGTGGCACAGGACCCCTTCACTGCCTCAAAGCCACACCTAGCTCGGCACACACAGACCTCTGCTCCCTCTGGGTTTCAAAACCAGCCATCAAACAAGGCTGAAGGACTACACAGGGATTGCCTTCCCATCTGTCAAAGGAAAGATGCTTCCCTTATGCTAAATGGTTTGCTCAAGAGGGAATGACCTTTCTCCCCCCTCTTAGGACACGTGAGCTTTTTCAGAGTCTGTGCTATGCGCTTGAGTCCCAGCAGTCTCTTGGCAAGTAATGGAGCCAGAATGAGCATCCAACAAAACAGCTTACACAAATATTAATTTGTTGCAATTTGTCTTTCAAGAAAATGTTGCAACAGTCTTAACTCTGTGGTAATTCTATGGCTGCAATTATGGGATTGTGTACGTACAAAGGAGCCAGTTGCATCTCTGTTGTAATACTGGAAAATTTGGGAAAAAAACCTCTGAGAAAAAGGGCTTAAGGGTTTAATGACATAGTGACACATCATGTCTTCAATGGCAGACAGAAAAAACCCAAAACACAACACTCAATTAAAAAAACCCCAAACAAATCCAAAATCAAACCAAAACAAAAAAATACCACTAATGTAGTCTTGTTCAATATATCTTTACATTCTTCACTTTCATTGTAACAATTTTTTGTGTGTGTTCAATTTATTCTTTTATGTCATACACTTGTGACTGCCCAGTGCTCTATAGTATTATATTCAATATTTGATTTGAAAATCGCACAAGCAGAAAAAAAAATGAATATTTGAAAATAAATGCTTGTACTTTATGAAGAGAAGTCAGTATGTTCATGTGCCTGGGGGTTCAGCTTCCCAAATCCTAATTTAAAGTCTCTTTCGAGGACTATATTTAAAGGTATGCTTAAGAAACTGCTTCCACTGAGAGTAATTGGACCAAGATTTATGTTTAAAGTTAACCCTGAACAACTATCTCAAATAAGAGTTTTTTTTGTAATGGTAGACTAACACTCAGACAAGTCCAATGACTAGCACCTATTTTTGTAGTGGTGTCAGTACGAGAATAATCAGGGCCTTAACCTGCATTGCCCTGAACACTGCAAAAAATAGTAAGTGGATGTGCAGGCACAAAAGTGATCAATCAGAATAAATGAATTTTATAAGTACAGATCTACTGAAGGACAAGAAAAGGAAAGGGACAAACATAGGGATTTTTGCTGCTTTCTCCCTACCTTTCCATTAGCACCCAATAGTGAAAAATGCCCATTTCCATCAGTCAGTGCAATCACAGCTGCCTCGCCTGCACACGAGATAGACTGCACCATCCTTTCCCCTCACAACACCTACATTTATAGTCTGCAATACCTGCAAGCCTTTAAGATTACTCCTTTTAATGGTTTCCTCAAATACACTCTCTTAACCCCCCCTAAAAGGTTAATGTTTGAACACTGAACGGTTTATTTGGAAGCATTTACTTTCGATTTCCAGTAAATGCACATTCTGGGGACTTCCATGATATATATTGGTTATATCAAGGAATGGAAACATTACAGATGCCCCCCAGCTTACTGGCAAAGAGAGGACATTCTGTCAAAACAACACATTTTTTTGGGAACTAAGAATTTAATTTAAAATCTCCTTCTTTGATGGCACTCAAAGCATTTACATTAGGCATTTACATTCTCAATGTTTATATTGATATCTTAAGAACACTTAAGTAGAACATTTATTTGCAAATAAAATTTCATAACTTGGCAGACTTGGGTTCTCTTTATAAATCTAAGAACTATAAATCCTTTTCCATATAAACATATGTATTAGTTCCTACCGAAAGTGTGTGACAACCAAAAAGTTTATTCTTAATCTATAAACCTGCATGAGACACCTCATCCAACATAATGAGTTTGCACAGGCATAATTAAAAATATACATGTCCAGTAAAGGTAAATAAATAAATAAAAAGTAAGAAATAGCAGTGACTTGCCAGGAAAATTATGCTGTATGTTAGAAGAACCCATAGGTTCATTGAGATGCATTTGTGGTGGAAAATTACAGGAGAACTTATTTTCATCGTTCTGCTGAATTGAAAACTAGCGAAAAAGCAAAGAAAACAAAGACACCCCAAACTGTCCTTTTTGCTGGGATGTACACAGCCCAGCAGTGAGGGGGCTGTCAGGGAGATCTGCTCATTTTCTCCTGTCTGCAAGTATCCGTAGAGACGGTCCAAAGATTTGCAACACTAATGTGGGCATCATGCCTTCTGTTCTAAGACACAGAACAAAAACAGAATAAAAATAAAAACAAGATTGAAAAAAAAAAAAAAAGAAAAACCCAGAGTATTTTTCCAAATGACAACCTCAAGTGCCACACTGACTGCCCCACTGATTGCACTGGGGGTCACCGCAGAAGTGACACTACTTACTGAGAAAGAGCTCAGTACTGGTTTAGCTGGATTACTTAAATTTTTGGACAGCTCATCAGCAAGAAATTAGGAACAGGCCTCAGCATGGGTTTAAGTGTGCTGGACCCTGTGGCCTGCATGGTTTGTAGCTGCCTCCAGCTGGCCAGCCTGGCTGCCACCAGCGTGCTGCCCTGGAGGGACACCACACCCGGCTCATCCAGCCAAGGAGAAGCTGGGAGCACTCCAAGGCACACAAGGCCCTCAAACCACTGCTCTGGAGCTCCACTTGAGCCTGGCTCTGGTGGTGAACTCCGGTTTGACAACAGGTCTGCATTTCAATCCTCCAATGGAGATGGTGAACATGAACTCAAACTGAGAGTAAGCTCAGTTCAGGACTGTGTAATGTTAAATCCTACTGGTGAGTCCAGCATTAAAAGGCATTAGATTCTGGTGTTTATCAGCTTTGGGGAGCTGCAAAAAAGGCCTTTCAAGCCTGATATCTTATGTGCCTTGCTGTCAGAGTGGAATCCAAAGTTTATTTAAATATCTGGCTAGTTGTGGAGAAAGGGGTGAGCTTTGGCTCTCCAGAGGAAACATTTATCCTAATCCAGAGCTCAGAATTTTTACCATAAATCAGTAACCTGTTCAAGAACTGAGCACTTAAAAACTCAGACTGCCTCAAGAGGACTTAACATCCTACCATCTAAACCACACCTGCACAGCAAAAGCATATTTTGCCCATCCTGAGAGCATCCAAGCTCCCGTTCTGATTTCTCAGCAGCATCCACTGTGTCACTCAAGGTGACACTGGGAGGCCCTCTTCTGTCGGAATGAAGCAAGAATTATTTACTGCACAGAGGAGCATGGAAAGAAGCTCTGCTCTGGGAACTGCTGACTAGCACAGCCAGCTGCAGGCCTTGAATTTTGCTGTTGGCTTGTTGAAGTTTCTCTCAGGTTTGGCTGTTGGGGCTTCCTTCCTCCATCACCACCTAAGCAGAGAAATTTCTCATGCTCTTAAGTGATTTGGGTAAATGAAAAAATAATCTGATATGAGAGCAGGATTTTGTCCACACCTCATTTATTTTTTTTCCTACTTTCACCAGTGTAGGGAACATTAAAATTGTTTCTCAGAGAAGAGTCCCTAACACCCATGTTTTGTTTTGCTTTGGCGTTGTTGGGTGATTGGTTGTTTTGGGGTTTTGTTTTGTCATTGGTTGGTTTTGGTTTGGGGGTAGGAGGTGGGGTGTTTTTGGGAGCGGGACAGGGGAGGTGGTGGTTTTTGGTTGGTTGGTTGGTATCAGTTTTTTTACTATTACCATGACTTCTGAAATCTTGGATTTTTACATGGAGGGGGGTGGATGTGATGGTACGCAGTTGAACCAGGTAAATGAGAATGTGACAAACTAAACCAAAACATGAATTCAGCAGGAAGTTGAACGAGAACAGAAAATTTTCTCTTCCAATTAGGACAAGTTGACAATTGCCTAAATTTATGCTACCTTATCTTTATCCTTGACATTCAATGACCATTCAGGTATCAAGTGATACCTAGCAATGACACATTCAGCAGTGAGGGACACTCTTAACAGTTTTCAAGATAAGGCACAGCACATTGGAGATTATATAATCTACTGAAGGTGCATTTGCTTGAGCATCTAGAGCTTCTCTGCTCAAATGCAAAAATTGACAGTCAAACTCTTCAGTATCCACTCAAAGTAATGACTCCTACCCATTATTTTCCCAAAGGTAGATAGTGCTGCTATGGATAGTCAGAGGCTCAGCTCCTCTAAGAAAATCAATTATATTAGACTTTCTAAAGTAGTATACACTACCTGAGAAGGGCAGCAGAAAAATTATAAATCCAGAATTGTTTTACACTGATGTCATTTTTTTAATTCTCATTCTTAAGCAGAGATTTAGAAATTATTTCTTCAGCATTTCTGCAGATTTTCATGTACAAAACACTGATTAAAATAATTAAAAGCTTATCTTTGAGTTATCGTATTCTTGGAAAAGGAATATCAGTGGTTCCTGAAAATAAACAGGATAAATAGAAAATGCTGTAATGATTACTCAGCCTCTTTGGCTTGCAATGTGAAAACAGAATCCCTATCAGATTTGAGATTTTTTTATTTTTTTTTCATCCTCATAGGATGGAAATACAAGAACAATTGTTTTGATATTATCCAAGCAAGTTCATATTTGATCCAAAACAAAAGCATACACTTAGGAGAGTAAAACTAAGCACATTTTTAACTTCAAAAAGAATTATCTCTCATTTCTCTTACATTTGGGCCAAAGGCTTCAACTTTTCCAGTCTATCAATACAAAAGCATGTTTAGCTGCAGAAGAAAATACAGACAAAAATCCCCAAGATCCATGTGTAACCCTGAACACAGTTGATAATAATCTACCTGCTAAACTCTGTAGATAAAATAAAAAATCCCCATAACTGAATTATTTATCCTTGTTTTTAATACTTCTCAAGTGTCAATCCTCCTGAAATTCACTTGTAAAACTCAGATTGCAGTACAGGGGCTTGAAAACAACCTAGGAGATACAATCAGCTATCTTTCTTTCAAACAGATGGTTACTTTGGACCTCTTGAATGGCAAACTCCTCAGATCTGGGACCTCTTTTCCAGGCCAGAATGATTAACAATTTTCCATTAAAAAAAAAAAAAAAATATATATATATATATATAGGAATAGGACTGTGCAAGAATGGATTAAAGTATAAATGCCTCAGTGTTCTTCATTTCATTTATAAATGTCTTCACAATTATTTTTGTAACAGGGCTCAGGATATGAAGAGCACTGAAAAGACAGAGCAGGCTACTATTAGTAGAACCAGAAGATTATTTTGTCTTTTGCAGTATCTGGAAGAAGTATAGGTGTCATAAAACAGGATGACAAAAAGATGGTTTCTACTCTTAAAATAAATAGCATCTGACTTTTCTGGAGGCAATCCCCTGTGGATCCTTAATTCCCATCTTTCCTGACATTTTAAAAACACCAGAGTAAAAGGTAGCTGGAAGTTTCTCAGAATATAAACTGCAAAATAGCACAGACAGATTGACAAGAGACACCTCATTTACCCCATTTACAACCTGTGCATCCATCTCATTTGTTAGCATCGTTCATCAGAAGCATTCACAGTGCTGCAGAAAAGCCTTACTGTGCTTGCAGTGGCACAGGCTGCTTTCCTCCCTTGTTTCTGTGGCAACATCACCTCTTGTTTCTATGAGAAAAGTCACGTTACCATATTATTTAATCCACTATCTGAGCACACTTCACTCACTAGCTGGAAACACACAGGAGGGTTTCAGCATTGGACCAACAAACAGCCAGAGCTCCACAGGTCATGATGTCTCTGCTATTGAAACTATGCCTTCAAGCACCAGTGGAGCTGGAGATGAGCACCACAGTCAGCACCAGGCATCTACAGCAGGTTCCTTATTTCTGCAGATATAAGGCCAGGGAGCTAATTGAACACATGTCTTTCAGTAATATAATAAGGCCAGGGAGCTAATTGAACACATGTCTTTCAGTAATATATTTATTTCAGTAAGTATATATTATACATTTTAATATATAGTATATATATTATATTATAATATTTCAGTAGTTTCTTTTTATAATATGCTATAGATAAGATATTTTATCTCCACAAGAGTGATTGCCAGCCATATCAGCCATTTCCCAGCAAGCAATAGCCCACTTAGAGAAACAACAGCCAAAGGCAGATCTAGTCAGTCCCCAACTGTTTGAAGATGTCCATCCCAAGAATTGTTTGGATGGAAGAGACCTGAAACATTGTCTAGTGCCAGCTCCTCCTGCTGTGGGGAGGTATTCCTTCCATTGGCTCAAAGTCCCATACAATCTGGCCTTGAACACTTCCAGGCAAGGGATATTCACAACTTTTGTGGGCATCATGTTTTAGTGCCTCATCACCCTAACATGAAGAACTTCTCTCTCATATCTAATCTAAGCTCACCCCTTTTTAGTATGAAGCCATTCCTCTTTTGCCCCACCACTCCATACCCCTGTAAAAGTTCTTCAGCTCTCTTGTAGGTCTCCTTTAGGTACTGGAAGGTGCTGTAAGGTTTCCCTGGAGTCTTCTCTTCTACAGCCTGAACAACCCCAACTCTCTGTCTGTCCTCACAGCGAGGTGCTCCAGCCCTCTGATCATCTTTGTGACGCTCCTTTGGACTCACTCCAACCGCTCCCTCTCCTTACATCATGAATGTCACTACAAATCAAGACAAATTAGTAGCTGAAAGAAATTAACATAATTGCTGTCTTATCGCATTTCTTTCCCTTAATGTTTTTTTAAGTCATTTCCTAGCTATTAGGGATTGACCTACTAATTGCTGACAAAACAAAGCAGAGTCTGCATAGTGTAACACAGATTAAATTTTCAGCCAGGCATGCAGCTCCTCTCCTTCTCTTGGATGACGGCACTTATCCGTACCAAGGCTATTGTGTGCCATCTGGTGGACTTTCAGCTTTTGGTACAATTAACTTAAGTACAAATAAAGAGAGTCCTGATAACACTCTCAGGGGAATCTACCTTCTTTGACCATTGATAGTTTCATCTTATCATCCTGTATTTGCTCAAATTAATGTGTGCCTGACAGTAACAACTTAATTCCTCTCACATTTACTGTCAAATGAGCCTGTACTACTGTAACTGTTGTTAACTTTAGCTAACCCTTTACATTGATAGATTTTATACATAATTGAATGGTCATCCTTTTTAAAATAACTTCCACAAATCAGAATTCCTAACAGAATTCCATATAGAGGACCACAAGATGACAATCCTCAATGGCATTTAGGTGTTTAGTTCTCGATGACCAAAAATGGTATGATTAGTCCCTATTTGTCATGAGGGTCAAAGATATTGAAGCAAACCAATTGCCACACAACTTCAAAAACAAAACTGAGAGTTTGAGTATTCATTCTTCCTTCTAAGTATGACAGCAAGAACTTTCACTAAAAATACTGTAGGGCTGAAAATGAAAAAGGAGAAGCCAGCTAAAACATTTGGAAAAAAAATCCAGAGAACAATCTTTGTACCATATCTAACTTAGGCAGCTGAGGCATTTCTTCATTTATCCTTTTTATAGAGTGGAAGCTGTGGGATAAGGAACCTGTGATGGAATAAATTTCAAAATGCAGAAATTCCTCCAGGCATACAGTCCTAAGGGGGAGTGCATATCCTACTCCAGCACACTGCCATCAGCATTCTTCCACTCTGCAAGACTTCCAGGATTTTAAAGCTGGGTGAGGGCCACTCTCTGAATGAATGAGTGCACGTGCCACAGGAGAGCATCAATAAGCAATTGGATGAACTTTCTACTCAACATACATTGCCAATTCGGAAACCTGCATACAAGATGGCAGTGACTGTATGGATAGAAAAGACCAGCTGAGAGGTGCAGAAGTTGTGGTTGTCAAGGAATCTCCTTTTTGGAATCTGGCCATCCTTTCACAGAGAAAACAAGACAAACCCAGATAAAACAGGAAGAAAAAGAACAGCAGTGACTGCAAAGGCAGATTTTGGGTTTGGTCCCCATTGTTACTTGCAACCTGACCTCTAGAGACAAACAGTCTCAGCACAGTCTTATCAGCCACTTTGCAAACGTACCAACAGCTGTGCTGGTTTAGACATTGATTTTAGCTGCGTTTTGGACTCAGGCTCACTGCCGTGCTGCTGAAAGGTCGGCCGAGACAGACACTTTAAGCTGAAAGCTTACATCAAGAGTGAAAAGTTATACAACCAGGGAAGAGAAAGAAGCCAAGAAATTAATGTGGGGATATTAGGATTTAAGTCCAATGGTCCAGATGGTTTTAAGAACTGGCTGGAGGAGGTGGTATTTGGATTGAGATTCCTTCTTTCATCAGAGTATCTTTTACAGGGAGGTAGTGAGTCCAAGTCATGCCATGGGTCTGAAGTCTCCACAAGACTGCAAGACAACGTTGCTTTTTGGTACAGACAGACCCTGCTGCATCAGCAAGCTGCAGCACCTGGCAGGTGTGGACTTGCAGAGAAAAACAGCTGAGGCCAGGTATTTACAGTTAAAGGATTTCAAACAGGCTATTTTGAATTATCTCTGGCCTACCACACAGACTTAATGACCACTAGGATTTAAAGTTCATTCTCCTGATTGCTTTAGCCTGAAAGGAAATCTGGAAGTCCCAAGAGCACTGTGCAATGAAAACCAGGCACAGAAGCAGGGCTAAATGGAGATTTAATTAGAAAGTACAGACTCAATCTTGTAGGGAATCCTCTAGTGACAGAAGTTTTGATGGGGATAACCTTGGATAGCTGCAGGCCCTGAGAGATAGAGCCCTTCTGACACCATCTTGGCCAACCTGACTACAGGGTGAAAGACAAAAGTCCACATTTTTCTTCATACTGCTTTTCCATCCTATTATTAGTTTTCATTTTAAGAGCAAAGGTAGGTTTTTATTATCCTGGATAAAATTGAGTAGAACCCTTAGTGTATTATATGTTCTCACTGCAAACTAAATCCACTCATAAATAAGAGTTATAAAAAATATATTTCTTTTAGGAATAGAAGTGCATGCAGTTATTGTTTAAGGTCTTTCACCAAGATTGAAAGCACATTGCAAGGTTTAAATATGATCCAAATAGTTGAAATAAAAAATAAAATATTTTTTCCAGAAAGCTGAGACCATATAACATGAAATTAATTTCAACAGACATTAAATACCTTGGAGGACTAAAGCCACATACGAATACAGATTACAGTAGTTCAAGACATTTTCTCTTTCAATTTTGGAGTTTGGTATGACATCTGAAAGCCATTTTTATGTCAGGTCTTTCACACTAATCCAACTTTACTTGCAGTAAAGTACTGCAAATTATACCATTTGTTTTACTTGTGAAAGCTAACAATGTCCTGTCTTCACAGTGTGTTCAGTCAAAGAAAACTTTCTGGTGATGTAGTATTTGAGTAGTTTCAAAGGCTTTTGCATCACTAAGTGTTTTATAGGGAGTTCAAGGATTTCTGGTATCTGATGTAAGACTTGTTTCCACAAAACAGTGTTTCTGAGCCCTCCACAGTATAAAAGGAATTTTAACACCTGAAACGAAACCGATACGTACTTTTTTTCTTTCTTTTGTAACTCCCCATATGGATTCAATCAGTTTGAAACTGTACATTTACTATAACAAGTTAAGTTGATATAAATTAGATTTAAATCAATGAGAGAACACCTTCTCAACGTTTTGCATGAGTTCAGTTGAGTCAGTTTAAAGTAAAATCATACTGTGCCACTTTGTGTGGATATAAAGTCTGAATTACCTTTCTGGACCATGTCTTCACTAACCAGCCACAAATTCCATTGATCCCAACTGGACAAGGTTTTAGTACTGCAGTTCTAATTTAGTACTGCAGAAACCGTAAGGTTTCTGGACAAGGTTCTAGTACTGCAGTTCACTTTGTAAGTAATTGCTGTGTAGAGCGTACCAGCAACCCTATTGAGGACTTGTACTTTATTTTGTTCTCCTCAGTCTGCAGCTATTAAATGCACCTAAACATTTCTCACCATGTGCACAAACTGAATCTAGGGTCTAGCAACAGATAACAAATTCTGTATTCTTAAAACTGCTGTATGTGAAGAACGCCACTATTCGTCACTGCGTCTTTTGCCTGGATCACCAAATGCCCAATTTAAATTCACAAGGCCAATTCACAAGTTTCCAACGCTGAAACTCTCCTGTGTGCTTCCAGCCAGTGAATGAAGCGTATTCAGATAGTGGATTAAATAACAGGATAACGTGAAATAAATAATATTTTATATAATTTATATATAATATTAAGAATAAGAAATATTCTTATTCTTAATATGATAACTTTCTCATGGAAACGAATTCACAGGTGCCAGGTTTCCCGCCCCAAGGAGCAGATGCTCCGCGCGGGTCCCGGGGCTCCCGCCGGCGGCTCCGGGGGCCGCGCTCCCAGCGCGCCGCTGCTCGATCCCCCTGCGCGCCGCTCCCGTAAGAGCCGGACTCGACGCTCCTTCCAACTCAGAACAGTCCGTAATTCCGACAAGTTTCCAACAGGTTGGAAAGAGTTAAACCACGACACGGTCCTGCGGCACGAAACGCCCCTCCGAAGGCGAGCACACCCCCCCGGAACTCCGTCACTGCGGCAGCCGGGCTCGCCGCGGCGGAGGGCCGGGCCTGACGCCATCGCAGCGCGCCGCGGGCCCGTGCGTGCATGGCCGTGCCGCGGGAGCCGCCCGCCGCCCCGGCGCTGCCGCCGCCCGCCCCCGCCGCCCCCGCCGCCGCCGGCGCGCCCTCGTTCGGCGCGGCCCGCGCGCTGGTGGCGCGGCGCCACTCGTGCCTCGTGGCGGCGGCGCACCGGCGGCACGTGGCGCTGCCCCCGCGCTTCCTGGGCCGCAAGCGCTCCGGCATCCGCGCGCAGCTGGACGCGGAGCTCCTGCGCTACTCGGAGAGGTGACCGCGGGCACCCGGCGGGGCCGGGAACGGCCCGGCCCGGCTGCTAACGGGGCCCCTCCTCTTGTCCTTCCAGCCTGCAGGGCGTGCCCGTGGCTTACGACAACATCAAAGTGGTGGGGGAGCTCGGCGACATCTACGATGATCAGGGGTTCATCCACCTGGACGTGGAGGCGGACTTCATCATCTTCAGCCCCAAGAAGGGGAAGAAGCTGGTGGTATGCGAGCGCATTGGCGTCTCACGGGATGGGCTTTTTTCATTAATTGGTCAAAGCTTGGCTTATCTCAACATCAGGTGGTCTGGGGCTTAGGTGGAGACATTTTAGTTTGTTAGCTTATTCGTTTATGGGTAGTTCATAGCAAATTAAAGTAGTCTGTACTGGTACTTTTTACTGTAATTTGTCTGTTGTGTCTGCCTCTAGGTTTGTTGAATTTACATATAAATATCTATTGCTAAACCATTGTATCATAGGGATTGCTCATTTAATACTGTGTCATGGCTGCGTATATCATACTGGTGTTCCATTCTGAAGAGCGCATAGTTCTCAACCAGGTACATTTGTTACAGTGACGGGAACGTTTAGGAGGGCAGATGTTTAGGAGCAGTACATCAAGTTGAAGCCTGCCTTTCAGTAAAGGCGTTGTATGGATCACAGAACAGCTTTGAGCTTGTCAAAACCCTTGCTCAGCACTTGTGGGTGAAGCACGTTGAGAGCTGGCTTACATTCATTGTTGTGCCATACCTTTTGCAACCCAGGTGGTGTCTTTATAATTGTGTTTCAGGGTGAATGTGCCATCTTCCTAGGAGGAGAATTGAAAATTTTTCAGTGTCATTAATTCTATCGGTAAAACAAAGGTAGATATGGATTCATATGCAGATGTGTCAGAAATCCACTGAATGGAGTATTCAGAAGCTTTTTATGTGTCTTCCCTGTCTTCAGCTGCTGTGCCAGCTTGAAGAGCATTTTAGGCAAGTAAATCAGACTTAAAATGGCTTCAAAGTGAAGTCGATCACTGAAGTGTAAGGAAAGAGTCACCTACTCAGGTATTCACTGTAGCTAAATCCCATATTTTGACTTGTTCTCCTGCAGTTCAGTTCTATTTTCAGAGGAATTCTATAAAGAGTTTACAGGACTAATTTTGATTTTAGTGAAGGAGCATTAACTTATTGCTAAATAAACTGACTTCCTAACTTGTACATAAACTCTTACTGCAACTTTTCCATATGGGAAACTAAATATTTAAAGGGTTTGCATTGAAAGGGCTGATTTTTGCTACAGACTTGCATGACATTCTTTTTCTTTTTTAGGGTGTAATTAATAAAGTGGCCCCTAGTCACATTGGCTGCCTGATACATGGCTGCTTCAATGCATCTATCCCCAAGCCTGAACAAATGTCCCCTGTACAGTGGCAAGAGCTGGGGTTAAAAATAGGGGATGAACTGAAATTTCAAGTGTTGCACTTGGATTCTGATACAGCTGGGGTGTTCTTCATTCGAGGAGGACTCACTAAAAGCAGGTATGGTGCCTTAACAGAGAATATTTTTAACTGCTTTAATATGTTTTTTGCAAGCTAAGTGATTTTAATTACATCTTAGTCTTTCAGCTTTCTTATTTTTACACAAATCCCTATATAACTGTATCTATAACTATATATATAAATATATAAATTAAAAAATATATATATATGTGTTGGCTTAAACTAAACTTTCTGCTGTTTAGAACTTCCATGGAAATTTTCCCTGGAAAAAATAAAACTAGGTGTTTCTTGAGCTTTAAAAATCTGAGTATGTTGACCTGTTCATTGTGGATGGCATATATAATATTTGCTCAAAATAGCACACCCAGGTGTTCAAGAGTAACTTTGTGCATAGGCTTTTCAAGTGCAAACAGTCCAGGGGTCCTGAACACAGTGTTTACATTGACATTTGAACACAAACGCATGCATATGTATTGTATATTGACAAATACATGACTTAAATACTTGCTAAAACATGAGAATTTCAAAGATGAGAAAATGTGTCAACTTCCTCCTTAGGACTCTGTAAGTTTATGGGTAACTTTGCAAGAAATCTTGTCTTCAGAAGAGTTCATTCATGTTTTTCTTTTAAAGCGGTCATTTACTGAGCAATGTTTTTCTTTCAGCGTGATTTTGGTTTTGATTAAATGTATAATATGACTCCTACTGGCAAATTCATGGCATTTTTTGTTTGTTTCTTCTTTTGATCTGGAAGGATGCTCTGGATAATTTCAGTGGAATTGCAGTGAAAGTTAGCAGTTTTGTCTTCAGTGCCTCTGGGGACATAAAAACCTCCATGGTTTTTAACTGCATTCTTTCCATATTTGTCTTAGACATTTTTCCAGTGCTCTTGGTTGCAAGGTAGCTGTTGGAGGGGGAAAATCTGTTGGGTTTTTGTGGAGTTTTTTGGGTTTTTTAAAACTTTTTGGGCATCACTTTTGTTTTAATTAGAGTAGGGTAATTGCTTGGTAAAATCAGCAGTGTGCCTCATATATGACTGAATTGGCCACTAGCTGGGTGTTTTTGTGAATGACTTAAAAAAAACCCAAAAAATCTTTACTACACATTGTGTAGTTATGAATTAGGGGATGAATGAGCACTAGAAAAAAGGAATTACCAAATGGTCTGTATGGCACTTTAGAGAAGAAATTTAGGCTAAGATTTGAAAGAGAATATTTATTATGTGGTAAGAAGGAAACTAGTAAGGTAATAGAAATTACCCTGAGAGTATTAAACTCTGATTCTCTGTAACACAGAGTATCATGTTCTCCACTTGTTGTTTTTAACAAATGTTTATCTTCTATCTGCTTGGTGTTTTAGCAAATTTTGACATTTCACTGTGTGAGGTACCCTGACATGTCTCTAATCCAGTTTATGTTGTATATTTGTTTACAGCATGCGGCCCAAAAAATCTGCTGCAGTCCCTGAAAGTACAAATGGGGATGAAATTCAAAATCTTGAGCACCAGGAAAATGGCCTGAATAACTGTGGAGAAGATAATGTCACTGAAGAGCCTTTAAATGAGATGGGTAACCTGGAGAGGGAAAATGAAGAGCCAGGTGCTGATGCTGTGAATGGATTATGTGATGACAAAAAGAAGAAGAAGAAAAAGAAAAAAGATAAGGACAAGGACAAACAAGGAGAACAGGAACTTGTATTGCCTACCAGTGACTCCAGTGGTTACCAAAGTGACCATAAAACGTCAAAGAAAAAGAAGAGAAAGCATTGTGATGAAGTTGAAGAAAGTGAATTATCTCAGCTGTCAGAAAAACCCAAAGCAAAAAAGAAAAGGACTGAGGTCTGAAGTGTCTTCCCTGCATTACATTTCAGATGTTTTTGATAAGTTTCAATAAAACCCTGTTTTGAAAATATGTATCTCTTTTTCTTTACTACACAGTCTGCTCTGCTAGGTCAGATGGTGTTTGTGTGATTATGTGCACCAGCAGTTTGAAATGCAAGATTTTTTTAAGTCGTGATAGAAGCCATACCTTCCTGGCTTTTTTACTGGAAAACAAGGCACAGAAGAACTGTGGAATGTAATTACAGGAGCACATGGATCACCTCTCTGTCTGCTTTCCTGTTCCACATTAGCATTAGCCAGTTGGTAGTTACAGTGTGTGCTACTATAACTCCATCTTTGCCAATCAGTGTCTTGATTTTACATGAGTAGATTAGGATTATCTTTGGGTTTCTGGGAAATTCATGTGAATTCCCAGGAGGCTTAAAAGAGAAATTTTTGAGTTTAAGTTTTCAGCTTTTGGTTGCAGCTCTTTTCAGTTGTGAGGAGCTCTGGGGAGAACTGTAGCGTGTGTAGTGTTTCACCAAGGTAGGAGGCAGTGATGGCTTTGGTATTGATTTACCTGTTACAAGAAGAAATAATCAGCTCCTTGAAAGCCTTGTAAGTAAAGAGCATGAATGTGGAAACTTGCTGTTTATCTCTTTTCCTAGGTGATAAAACATTTTGCTGTAGTGATTAGTTCTGATGCTATTAGCTCGCTTTAATAGAAGTGTTTACACCTTCTAATAACATCCATTCACATTGAACATGTTCTGAATTTCGAGTCTGACAATACTTAGGACTCACTTTGTATATTAATATCATTTATACTTCTTTAAAGCTCCAGATGTGCCAAGACAAAGTTACCAGCTTACAGGCTCGATGGCGTGACAGTACACAGTAGGCATTTTAAAGTTATGGTGCTATAAAGAGCCAAGTTAAGAATTTTTGAAGACTTAGAAAGAAAGTGCACTTCAGTAGCTAATGCCTGCAGTAGCAGAAACTGCAGGATGTCCTCTTGTGTTAGCTCTTCAGTGTACTCCATCTTGAGATGAAGCCAGTTTCTGAGCAGTCCTGAGGTGAGCACGAGTTGCCCCTGTTGTGTTTCTATGTGTCATGATCCTGACACTTGATTTCCACACAATTTCATAGGCACTGGCTCTTCTATCCATTTCTCCTGTACTGTGATAAAACCTGAGAAGTCAGATGATGTTTGTAATGTATTACACCATGCTGCAGGATCAGCTGAGGGCAGTATTCTGGTGTGTTATTGGTTGTAGAGAATGGCACAGAAGTCCCATGGAAACATAATTTTGTCAGAAATTATGTACTACTTGCCCCTATATATGTATATATATATATAAAATATACGTATGTTTAGGTAGTGACTTGAGGGACAAGTTGTATGGATGGGTAAGAAGGACAGAGGAGGATGGCAAGCACAGATAGTTCTTGATGGTGCCAACATGAAGAGAAGGATGGAGGCAGTTACTATTGCAGATTAACCAAAGATTGATTCACATGACTTGATCTCTTACTCCTTAATACTCACTGCACCTCACTTTCCTTTCTTCAAGGGAAGAAGGGAAGCACATCTGCAGAGTGAAGCCTCACCAGTTGATAGAAGCAGTTTGTAGCACCAAAAGTCTGTTTTGCTCTGTTCTGCCTTTTCATCAGCATGCAAAGGAAGACATTCAGGGGGAAGCAGTGAAGTTGCAAGTAATGAATCAAGTAATAGACAATATAAATGCTTTCAGCACTTTGCTCTTTTGCTCTTTTTCCACTTCTGCTCCTTTACTGTTCTCTTAGAAATTGCTTACTGTAGTTCAGCAAATTGTGCAAACTGTTTTGTTGATGATTAGTCTTTTCTGAAAGCCTACAATAGTCTCAGTTTTGGGCCTTACTTAGAGGCAGGTTTATTTTTGGCACAAAAGTTTGGCTGGCACCCACTTGTATCATTTTTTGGGGTTTTTTCTTGGGTTACAACAAAAGAGAGCAGTTAAAAATAAATGCAGGAGCTGGCAATTAATGATTGCTGAACAAGTTGTTTCTCCAGCGATACAAATACCACAACATGTTAAATTCCTACTAAGTTTTGTGTCTTTGGAAGGGGAAAGGGAAGAAAAGATTTCAAAAAAGAGGGAAGAAAAAAGTGGTTTACACAGTTGGAGGCAATATTGGCAGCCTCAGAGCTGCACTGTTGATGTTGCTGTAAATACTGTTTTGACATTTGCTAAATATGGCAAGAAAACTTGGATTTTCAAAAGTGAATTTTCACTCTGATCATGATTTAAATCACTTGTCTTTGGTTTTTTTTACCCATAAAAAGGCAAGATTTTCTGATGCTTGTAATTAACAAAGGAACTGAACTTGACACTTTCCAATAAAGTTTCTCTGAAGTTTGATCTCTATAAACCTTTAAGTTCCTGCTTTGCCTTTCCTGCTTCATTTGTATAACTACAGATGAAGAGTTATATTGAATTTTAAGTTGAGACAAGATTTTGGAGTATATAGAACAATCATTTATAAAGCTTCCTGAGAGATGAGGTTCATTTATAAAGCTTCCTCAGAGAACAGCCCTTCTGTTCCTTTTTTCAGGGTGCATTCTAGTACAACTCATTTCACATAGCAAAAAGAAGGTTAGAAAGTAAAATTATATTTTATCCTATAACTGTATTTATAGTTACACCAAGGTAAATGTGATCTAGAGAAAAAAATTGCTGGATTCATTTTTTTGTTGTTGTTGTTTTAATAAGCTTGTAACAAAGCCAATATTTACTTATGGCTATGCTTGATATTCTTTTGTCCTTATTACAGAACATGAAGTTCCAACTTAATCAGCTATAAGTTTCTAAAGTAGAAACTGCTACTTTGTAGTATAAATATTTTGATTCTGCAAATGTTTCTCAGTGTATTGTATGCCTTTGGCAGAAGAGCAAGCAGTCTTACAAGAAGATATTTTTAGCTGTCTCTAAAACAATTGTTTTGTATTCTCTGAAGCTTGCAATAATCTGCAGTGCTAACTTTTGCTCTCTGTCTTTTCCTTGCTTCTCTAAGAAAAAAATTCTTTGCTTTTGACTTGGCACTTTGCTACTGCTTTAAATACTTAGCCCAAACAGCCTAGTGGATGAGGTCTAGGGAAAGGTTTTTAAAGGTCTTCAGCGAGCTAGCTGCCCTGTGGAAAACCATGAGCCGTGATCAAATCTGCCTCTGAGTAAACAGTTTGCCTTTGGAAGCATCCCAACCTCAGCCAGCCCTAGACAGTACAGACCTTTGCTGTGAAAAGGTTATGTGATCTGATGCTCTCAGATGATTATTACTGTTGGCTATGGAAGGACTGAAATAGTTTCATTCTAATCAAAATGTTGATTCTATTCTGCTATTTAGCTTTTAGTAATTCTGTATATTTAATAAAGTCTGAGAGACTTCAGTATCCAGTAGGCTTTGTTTATAAGGATCTTCTTTGTTTTAAGTATCTTCTGGATTCATGTGAGCAAAAAATAAGACTGAAAATCAAGCTTTGCACTTCTTCAGTACTGTCAGTAGATAAGTTTTTACAGACATAGCTCAAGATTTTTTTACTTTTCATGACTTTACACATAATTAAGATAAAGATGGGTTGAAATCAGTTGTAAATATTGTCCCAAACCACTCAACTGACCTGATGTTAAGCAAGTGAAAGCAATTGCAGCCTGGTCATGACTTCAAGTTCCCCTGAAGCCAACTGTCCTATGCAAAGAAGGAATAAGCTTTAATTTTCCCATTTTAAGAACCCCTGCTCCATAAGAGTGATCTTATGGAGATGATCTCCTCTCATTTCCTAAATACTGTGATACATCTATAGAGTATCACTGCTGCTAGAATGTTTCTGTTACAAACAGAAACAGATGAACTTGGAAAAGAACTTATTTGATAAATCTATCTATAAAAACAGATTAAATTAACTTGCTGTACAGAAGGTGAGTAAAACAAGCAATTTTTAGTGTGTAGCAAAGCAACCTTACAAACAGAGGAAAGAATTTTGCTACAAGATTCATTATCAATACCTCCCTCCTTTATGGATTATTTTAGTGATTTTCATATGGTTAGAAGGTTAAGCTGTGAGCTTTGGTCTCTACATTTGTATGATACTTAGTAAGAATACAGTTAAAAAGACAGGGATAACTATTGCCCTTCAAAGCTGTCTTGGTTATTATTACCCATTAACCTGTTTCCTTTATATTTTCCTTCACTGGTGCCTTTGGTGTGTAGAAACTTCTCTAAGAATATTTTTAAACACTGTGAATGTGATGTCCCATTCGAAAGCAGGATTTCATTGTGCTGCACAAATTGAGAGAGGAGAAGTGTATTTCAGAGGCTCTGGTAAGAGCCAATCTGTCAGTACTGTGTTGCTTAGATGCTCACATTACTCCTGTGTAGGTTGGACACTGTGAAGGCTGGACACTGAAGAAGCAGATCTTTATCAAATGCTTTGACTTGAGTTTCAGGTAAGGTCATTTTCAGAAATAAATTTCAGTTCTACCTGCAAAGGCATCCTGAGTGGGCATGAGCTCACTGTGGTACCTCCATGCCCAGCACACGCAGCTCCTGGTGGAGACTTAAAGAGCAGCAGTCAGTGGAATTGCAAGTATGGTCCCAGATTTCATTGAAAGCATTTTGTCAAAATTAGTATGGAATAACTCCCAGTCATTCAGGGAGCTGGCTACAGCCAGAGTAATCTTGTTTTCAAAGAGCAGGCTACAGCTCCCTGTGGTAAGTCACAGCCTGTGCTTTTATTTCCTTATAATAGATGTGTTAGCACATGGATAACTTTATAATTCTGTATGGATCAGTCAAATCAACATTTACAGGCTGGACTGAAAGAGAAGGCAAATTTATCCTCCTGCATCAGTAAACATGAATATTAATATCAGAAAAGTGAGACTTTTTGGAGCACTATAAAATTTTTGGATCAGTTCCTTTTTTGTTATAGATAACAAACCAGTGACATCTGACCCTCTTTCAGGATAATGCCATTTTCTAATATATACGTTTGAAGGTTCATTTTTTCTCCAGAGATTTGGTCATCTCTACATGGGCTCACAGATGACCAGTTTTTATGAAGCACTTTCCTAGAAGGACAGCCATTTGTCTCTCAGCTGAAAAAAAGCCACAACCCCCCCCCCCCACAAAAAAATCCCAAACCAAAAAGTGCACAGTTGGTGTAGGTATTCCTAATTTCATTATGGAGCCTCTCAGTGTTAGCTTGTGGGTTTGTGAAGCTGGGCTTGCCTTTACCTCTGGTGTATCTACCTTCTCCCCAGAGAAGCAGTTTAGGACCTCTGCCTTTCCAAGAAATTTCATGAATTGTGACTAAAAATAAGTCTGCACTGATGATGTATGGGGTGTGCTGATAGCTAGTTTTGTTATGATTTTCTTGACATTAAACTGAATTGAGCAGAAGTGACCTGCTTTATGTCTGAATTAATTATTATTCAATCCCATATTTTTCTAGTTTTCTCTGAGAGGATAATTCCTGTTTCATAGACAAAATTTGAAAATTTGTCTTTTGATAAATTTTGAATTGAAAATCTTTTCATTATAACTAGACATTAAATAAACTCGAGCTCTTGGTTTACTGGGCCAAAGGATTGATATTATGGACAGTTCTATGGTTTCTGAGGTAGAGAAAAATATGCATGTGTTATAGGTTTAAGTGCATTTGCACATCCTTTTTTTCTACCCATGTAGTATTTCTGAAGTACTTACCAAAATATGCAGATGCTCACAGATTAGTTTTGGAGCCATCTGTGTTGTGGTTAGTTCTATCTCACTTCAATGGCTGTTTTGCAAAACCATTGTCATAAATGATCCCCAAATAGAAACCAGCATCACCATATCCATTAATGTTTTATATTTATCCTGTAAATCTGTGGTTGTGCCATATTATAATGAGGAATGTGAAGACAAGCTGTTGTAAATAACTTTATACCTTCCTATTAATTGAATATAGCAACTGTCTTTTCCCAGGCAAAAATTATTACTGCAATTACTTATGGTTAGACTTGTTTTGTTTTTTCTCTGGAGCACACTTTGGAAAATGGTCTAAAAATTCAAGATTGATATATGGAAAATTGACTCGAAAAGAAGGATTTTAAACAAAAAAAAAAAAAAAAAGAGAGAAAAAGCTGGGGATTTTTTCATAAAGAGTGCAAAGGAAAATAATTCAGTTTAAGGAGATTTTTGAAATCTCCACAGTTTTCCTGAGAATTAAAGGAAATTTGAAGTTTTTCTTTAAGGGCCTTTCTCATCTCTCCACTAAATATTTTCAGTCCAATAAAAATGCTTCTCTAATTTTTTGATCATTACATATAATATTTAAAAGTGTAAGTAGTCATTTCAAATAGAGGACTATTTCATTCTAGGTACCTGAACTGCATTGTTAGGGAGTGAGCCAAAAGGGTTTTTTCCTCCCAAATTCACAGTCTGGTGAAATGGACTGAATTTAGTGGGTGTCTTTTTGTTTGTTTGTTTTCAGTTTTATTTTTTCCAAATGTGTCAGAATATGATTCCACAAAACTGCTCTGTTCCACTATGATTTTACACTTTATATTGCAAATCAATGTAAGACTTGAAAAAGTCTGACTTGAGGAAGGATTCTGCCTGTTCTCATGCAATGCCACATGGTGGAGTATTGCTTTTCCTTTTGGGCTTTTTTTCCACACTTATCATCTAAAGAGCTCAAAACTTCCATGAACTGGTATTTGATGAGAAGTATTCCAGCTAACTGAAATAAGAGTAGAAGAGAAATAAAATTTGTACCTGCTCTCTATATCAGCATCAAAACCTTGGTGTCTACCCTAGCTGTTGTGGCCATGTTGCTTCAGTTTATAGTCTAATTTTCATCTATTTCAAAGTGCTGTTAATATTGGTATTCATCTAGTTTTTCATTGTTCATATTTCATATCCTTTCTGTAGTTTGTTTGTGTAGGAAAAGAGATTTACATGGCCCTGCTGTGAATAAAAGCTCATGCAAATGCTGTGATGTGTGGGTGCATTTGTTTGTTCTTCTTTAGTAAATTTTTAGTTAATGGCCAGTTTTCAGATTCCTGTTTACTTAAATGAATACTGAATTTCTGTAAGTTTCATGGACACTAGTTGTGGGGCAGAAGAGAGAAATATTATTTCCCCTGTTTGAGAAAAAGTGATCCAAGTTCAGCTGTGGGGAATACAAACCACACTCCATGGCACTGGGAAAAGCTCCAGGCAGAACTTTGCACCTTATTATACATGAGGGAAAGAGGAGGGAGGCATCTTTAGCTCTGGTGCTGAGGAAACAATTTGGATTTGTCTTTACTGCACTTGGGGGTTTGGGGTTATTTTTTATGACATGGACTTACTTTGTGTTTATTCACATGCAATTTTTTTTCCTGGGTTTTCTGTAGACTAGTTTGTTCCCTTTGGGAACAAGGGAAAAAGAGGCTGAAAAGTCCATGTTAGTGTTGAGGTCATCAAAACATTTTAGTTTTCACATAAGCCCACTGTTAACCATCAAAACCTCAGTATCAGTCATGTTAAATATCAATGACTGATGTAAGACTTGGAATTAAGATTTTCTAAAAACAAAATTGGAGGTGGTGGAATTTCTCTGCATACCACCTATCCTAGTAAGCTGCTGTGCTGTGACAATACCGCTAGCAGACACATTAGAAATATATTAATGTAAAAGGAGTGACATCAGATTACACTTTTAGCCCTCTGCACTGTCAGTCACAAAGTGAAATACAGAATCTGTCTTGGTGGCTGAGACTTGAGACCATAATGCTCTACACTGCACTGAAATACAGTAATGTGCTCAATTACACTTAGCCTTTTCTTAATAAGGTACCCTTAAGGGCTTGTCTGTACAGCTTCACTGGGAAGGTTAAAAGGTGTCTTAATCCTCCTTAGTGTGGTGAGTGATGTACCCACCCCAACATAAATCCACGTGTTTTACATGTAAGTAATGTAACCATTAGAATCTTGCAGAAAAGGTGGATGACAAATTCTTTACCCCTAGTAATGAATGACATTTTTAAAGAAAACTGAGCCCCGCTCATGAAATTGTTGTGGGGATTTGCCTTTGAGGGGGAGTGTCAGGCTTGTGTGCGTGGGGACTTGTGGGATCTCAGCGCCTCAGGACTGATGTGCTGAGTCACCAAGACCACCCTTGGGGGGCTCGGGAGTCCTGGAATGTTGCCAGAAGTGTCTGGTGGCTGGACTTTGATCCTGCACGGGAGACGACACCTGTATGAGGATGGGAGGATTTCACTGGCTAAATGGTGAAGGGATAAGTTAATTAGAGTGTGAGACACAGGGTTTAGGATTTCTGTACAGGGGCGTCTAGAGAAGTAAGATGGAGGAATTTGGGCATGTTCTGTCCTTCTTCTTCTTCTTGGCCTCCATCTTCTGTGGTGGTGGTGGCACTTTGGGATTGGTTCTTACTAAAAGTGCACTGGTCAATAAGGGTGAAAGGTATTGGGGAAAATAGGTAAATATCTTATACGTAGTTTTGAGTATAAAGATAAGTGACCGCCCCGGGGGCTCTCAGTGTGCTCATGGCTGGCTTGCTGTGCAAACCTCTGTCGGGCCGAGAGAAAATCTTGTAGATAAAAACTAATAAACACTGAAGACTGAGAAAAAACCTGAAGACTCCTTTCGTCCTTTGGAGCGCGGGCTGCCCAAGGCCATCCCGAGCCTTTCCAGGTCATTAAAACAGCCGAGACAGCGACAGGGACTCAAAAATATCAGTAACATTTTGCCAAGTGTGTGTGAAAATTGATGATAGAATATGATAAAATATGCAACTGTGTTTGCATTATGTCTGAGCTCTGGAGTGGATGTGGATGTCACTCAGGTTGCTTCAGACTTTGTCATGAAATTATCCATTGACTTATTTTAGGAATTGTGGGATTAAAAAAAAAAAAAGTAGAGAGTAGAATTAAGGGGATTATCTGAAAAAAAAAAAAATACTGATTCATTACCTTATAGGCAGCACAAAAGTTTAAGGCACACTTCCATTATATCCCATTAGCTAAATTCACTATAAATTTAGCTAATGGGATATAATGGAAATGTGCCCTAAAACATGGAATATGTTCATTCACACTGCTTTCTACAGGGATCTGGTATAAAAATTAGTGTAGGTGTCTATCCAGAAAACCAGCCTACATGGGACCAGTGTTTGTGCAGCTCTGCTTACTAAAGCTGTAGGAAAAAGAAGCTTCTCTTCGATAGATGCCACCCATGGTTAAAGACTTCCAATCTGTCAGTCTTACTAAGAAGTGCCTTTCACCACTGAGCTATTACATTTACTCTTAGTCTTGAAACTCCAAAAATACATTTTGAAAAACAATTTTCAAAATGTCTTCTCATAAAAAGCCCTAGTGCTGAAAAATTGACAGTGTTTCTGTTTTCAGATACAAAATTCAACTTAAGACTTTTTCTAATTAGGTTTTCTAATTAGAAAGTTTTCTCACACAAATTATAAGGAGAGTAGTATTCTCACTAGTTCAATATAAAATTACCGGACTCCTTGTGAGATCAGGACTAAAATGTTATGTAAGTGACAAATCAAGTAAATTCTTAGTTTTGCATGCCTGTGCAGTTTATGTAGGATGATTCACAGCCCGTTGCAGCAAAGCCAAGATGGGGAATAGCAGGACTTCTGCTGAGGGCCTGAAGCTAGGAAAGTTAGGAGAGTATGGTTAGGGGTTTACAGGAGAGGAAAACTATGATCTCAGCCTGCTCTTCATAACGTAATGTATCAATATGAGCAGTATCAGAAGAAAAAGAAATGGTGTTATCTCAGTATCTTATGCTAATTTAGGCTGAATGTGCTGCAGTATTATTTTGGCACTGTGCTGATGGTGTGTCTGCTGTCTCCGGGGGCCCTCATCCAAAGCAGAGGAAAGTCTCTTGCTGTGCCAATACTGTAAAATAAATAACATTCTCTGAAGATTAATACAGAGCTGGAGCACAGAGTGTTACTAGTGTCATAAAATAGACAGTAAAAGGGTTGCTTTCTAAAAGGCACGACTAAGGAAATGACTGATCCCAGGGAAGGATAGGTTTGTTGATCTGGAAACATCATTTGAGAAAGAAATGATGAGCAAGTGTCCAAAAGTTGGGAAGTTATGAAGGGACATGTGTCCAAAATGCAGATCTGTAGCTGAACTTCTTCCAAGTACATTTAACCTTGTTTGGTCTGGAAATCTCATGAATCTGAACTGTGTTTTGAATTTACATTTATTATATATTGGTGTTGCTTAGTCTGGATGTGATATTGTATAAATGCTATCGGGAGAGTTTTTTCCCTGTATTGATACTCTATTTTTTAGCTGAAATTTTTAAGACAATTAGTGTCTTAATTACGTAAGAAAAAAAAAAGAAAAAGAGAGTAAAAGGCAAGCCCCAAAGAGTGAAAAGTGTGCATTGTGGGTTGACAACTAAATTTCTGTCTGGTTTCCTTGTCAGTTACGTTTTGCTTCCGATTCCCAAACTGCAGTGAAACGAGACTTATGTCTCTCTTCATCCTTCTCCACCACCCCTCGTAAATCAGAGAGCAATCAGCAGTTCCAAACTGCTTACTGTGTGCCTACAGATATGGGGAGTGTTGCTTAACAAGAAGTCAAACAGCTAATCATAGTCATACACACTGGAAGTAATTGATGGCTGTGCCAGGGGCTCTGCCCCATGCTCCACCAGCTGGGTCCTGCTGTGGAGGATCAGGGGACTGTCAGGGTGAGCTGCTGCCCCCACCCAGCCTAAGCCCCCCACTTTCCTTTGCAGGGGCTGGAGGTGCACACATATGCACTGGCTCCATTCAAAGTAGGATTGGAGCTGTTAGAAGCTGCTACCCAGCAGCTGAGTATATTCCTGTTTAATTAAAATTCTGGAATAATGCTACAGAAAAGGAGTAACTGTCATGAATGAAGAGAAAAACAGGCTCTTTTATGTCCTTCTTCATATCAGCCAAACATGTACATCTCAGGGACATAAATGAAATTTCATCATCTTCCGATCATTAGTAGCACTCCTGAGACAGGAATGGACTGTTGCTTAAGGCAAAAATGATTGTTTGGAATTTTGAGAATTTTAGGGACATTTCTTACCTAGACCAAGCCAAAGGTGGGTTTTCAGAGCAAGCCAGAGGGAGGCATATGCACTGGCATACTGGGAGCAAGGAGATAGCACCTGGGCCCCTATGCCACCTTTGTGAGTCTCATGCAGGTTTGGGTCAGTGAGTGACTTCCCTTAAGAAGGATTTGACAATGTTTTTTGTTTTGTTTTGTTTTGTTTTTTCCTATTGTTCAGTTTTAAATTTGCTGCTTAGAGCACAGTATGTTTCAATTGATCATTGTATTAGGATGATGGCTTTCTCCTAGAACTGTTTCTCAGCTTTCTGCTTATTGGATTGTCTGTGCTTCAGGAATAAACAGAATCCCTGAGTCCTATTTTGGGTCGCATTCACTATGTGCTCTCTTTGTCATCATCTTTCTCAACATGACCCCAACAAATAAACCCTATTCCTTCCAATCTTCAAAGAATGACAAACCTTCTTTACTTTTTGAATCACAAATGCCTGCTTTCTGCAGCTGAAGCAGAAGTTAAATGGGAATCCCCATCTGTATTTAATGTGCACTTGGCACAATACCTATGTTATTCCTTTAAAATAATTTCTCCCTTTTAAAAGCCAAGGTTGGAAGTCTAGCCTTGATCAAGCCAATAGGATTTTTGCACAGGGTAGTGGGGCTACCGACATCAACCCTATGATTCCAGAAGGTACATTTTTATTGTTTATTTTTATCTATGAGCATCAGATTGCCTCTTATCTTTGATCTCTTCTCTATTGTCTTCTTAGCAGTCCCTTTAATAGTAGAAAATAGACATAAGGTGTTCAGTCAGTTACCAGAGTTGGAAATAAAGCTCATTGAATCCATCATATTTTAATTTCTTCTCTTTAGGCTTAAAGGAGTTTTTATCAGTGTGCATAACTGAGAAAAGTTTGCTTAAATATTTCAGGTTTTTTCCCTAGTTCTAAGTGCCAATTTTTCATAGGAGAAACCATTTTAATTTTCTCTGTTTATAGTTTAAGTCTGCCAATCTTCTGCTTTTCCTGTTTATTTTCATAACTAATGACATTATTTACAGGAAAACTCTTTTTTTTTCCATTCTCCAATCCATTTAGCTGGTCATGTATGAATAACAATGGTACTATCTAATATCAAAGAACATAAATACCAAGTCCTGAGGGCAAAACCAAGATTTCATACCTGAGGATCCAGCAAATAGGGAGAAATGGCCATGATCTTCATTATAAAATAATAACACAGTCAACTGCTCTGTTACAGGGGAGGTTTGTTTTATTGTGGGCAGATGGAGACCTTAGAAGGTCACTCTTTAATGGTTCCCTATTTGAAGATATTGGCTGGGTAGCAGAATAAAATCAAATCTGTTCTTTCTCCTGAGTGCTAGAAAATATCTCTATTCCCCTTTATGATTTTTTAATCAGCACTATCAAGCTGTTAATAAGCACAGCACAAAAATCTCTGCAGTGGCTATTTGGTGAAACGTCACATTCTTTATTCCTACATAGTAACAGATGGCATGTTACTTTTCTTTTGCTGAAGCATTTAATCTTGAATCAAGCTGGACTTTGTAAAGGGAACTTTCTTCCCACAAAGCAATGTACACTCCAGGTATACTTTAGAGAAAAGATGCAAATTTTTTCTAGCTGTTCCACCAAGTGCTACTCTTACACAGATACTTCTGATGCTCAGCTTTCAGATGAAGTTTCTAAATGCATGCATATACTGAATGCAAAGGAATCTATACTTTGCCTGATTTCTCAACATCATGTCTCATACAACTTTCCCATCTCCAGCGATCTGTCCTGAACCAGAACTTCATTACTCCTTCCCCTGCCCTGCTGTGTTCTGGTCTTAGGTTTTTATTCATATTCCATTGGGGGTTATTCTGACCCTCCAGGATCAAACCAGTTATTTGTGCCTCACGCAATAAAACCAACTGAGCACTACATCTTCGTGTAGCACTGGCTGCTATGAAGGAAGGGTTAAACAATGGAAATAATCCATATTTGATATCAGCACAGTTCAGAGTGAGTGTCAGTGATGGTGACTGAACCTAGGGCCCATAACAAGCTCCTGTGCAGCTCATGTCCTGTCTCTGAGGCAGGCTGAGTACCAGGACAAGCTTATGGGATGCCTGTCAGTCCTGCAGTGGGACAGCCAGCACATCAAAGCAAAGGCAGAGATTCCGACTTTTTTTTAAAAGTGAGGCAAACATTCAAGAGCTCAGTTTCATGAATTACCTCAGAGGAGCATGGGACAAGTAAACAGAGTACAAAGAGATGAACCTAGAAAACAAGTCACAGTAAACTCTGTCACCTTTAATATTTTTGCCTTCAGCTTGATCAGTTATATCTTTCTTGTATCAACTTTCTCTTTTAATTGCACTTCCTCCTAAATATTTTGAGGTTTATTCCTCAATTTCTTTTACACCCTTTTGTTCTTTCTTTCTTTGTTTGTTTTTCTTTGTTTTTCTTTGTTTTTCTTTGTTTTTCTTTGTTTTTCTTTGTCTTTCTTTCTTTCTTTCTTTCTTTCTTTCTTTCTTTCTTTCTTTCTTTCTTTCTTTCTTTCTTTCTTTCTTTCTTTCTTTCTTTCTCTTTCTTTTAATTCTCATTTTCTGTCTTTCTTCAAATATAAAAAACATAAGTTATGACTGCATAGCTGCTAGGTGTGATAGGGACTTAAATTAGTAATGAGTTAATAAAGGAAGCTTAGCAATACTTGTGGGATGCAAACTGTTGTAGCAAAGAGGGGATCATATGTGATCTGTCTCTTATATCATCCTCTGTTTTGCCCATGAATGTCATTTAGGAAGCCATTCCAATATCAGAAGTTCTATTTAATGTGATATTTTTTGTCTCTTTCAAGCAAAAGGGCTTCTGGGTGCAAAATGTAGGAGAGGAAGAAGAAGGAGGAAAAGGATTTCATTGCAGACATCCTCACATGTAACATTTCCATTCCATATTCCTAAAGAACATAAAAATAACAATATCTGCAACGTTTCTTTATGAAAAAAATCATCCCTAACCTAATGTAGTGACCTTGTGAGCTTTGATCAGCTCTCGAATTCACTCTACAGCTGATATTCGGTACCTACATGCTAGTAAAATGCTAGTGTGTAATTGTTCTCCAGGCTGCCTCTCATCCCTGCACAGCCTTTGTAATTGAATTTGACCCAGAAACCAGCATTTTCCTGTTACCAAGTTCTCCAGAATGTAAAGCAAGCAGAGTAAGTCTCAAGCAATTATAATTTAAATATTTTTGCTAAATGTCAGCATGGTCTCACATAAACCCAACAGTTTGGTGTGATTTTCCATACTTGCAGGCCTCAGCCATTTGGTGGGGTAATAAACATCCCAAAATCTGGTCTCTTTGATTTGCTTCAGCAATGATGAAACATGGAAAACAAAATAAAGGAACATAAACCGTGTCTGAAATTTATTTGGAGTCCATGTGTGAAGCATACCTGGCTTTTCATACTTATCATAGCACCTGACAGAAGTGACACATTCCACCTTAGCCATGTCTAGTTTATCTTGTCAGTGTCTGCAACAGACAGAGGAAGCCTTTTAATATTGTACTTCATAAAATTGCAATCAGACTGATAAATCTGTTTATTTTTCCTTTAAATGTGCCCTGGTTTTCATAACAGAGACAGCTTGCATGGATGCTGATGAATGGTTAGTCTCCCATCACAGACCTTTAAGGATACTTTGCCAAGAAACTTATTTTGTGAATTCCTCAGCTTCTCCTTTTATTTTTTTTCCCAGCACCTGAAAACTTGCAACTGGCCTGGCTTGAAAGCTGCCTTGGAAATTTTACTAAGGCTCTTACTTTGGTAGCTAAAAATGACCTTGAAGAATGATTAATACTGTGTAGGGGTTGATGACATAAATCTGTTAAAATGTGCCTGAAATACAGTTTTACATGCAAGAATGTTATAGCCATATTCCTGTGCTAACACAGTGACATTGAACAGACTGTGGCAGATATTAAATCTAAAAATGGAATATTAAAAAAAGAACCCCAAATGCTTCTGGCAAGAGAATATAAATTTAATGAAAAATAAAACCAGCGGTCTTAAGGTATACTGGCATGTATTTTCTAATTCACATAATTCTAGTGGTTGTTACTGAAATGTAGGTACTTGCCCAGAAATGGAACATTCTACTCTTTCTGTACTGTACTGTTTGTAATGAAAAACAATCACAAGCTACAGTTAAAATGAAGAAAAGCCCAGGTGAAGAATTAGGTCCATCCTTTGTCTTAAACATATCTGTGGAAATCTGTCCATTGCTAGTTATTTTGGATGTAGATATTTTGAACATATAGATTAATGCCTTCCTAACCTAAATAAGGAAAAATAAATCATGAGGAGATAGGTGAAGTAAGGTTTATATTCTTTACTGAACTGGTAAGAAATGAACAAAAGTTGCTGTCCTTACCCAGAGAAAATCAATATCCTACTATTTTGCCTTTGTGAAAATAACTGAATAATTAGATTTACAGAGGAGCATTTTTTGGACAGTTTCTGGCTAAGAGTTCTCAACAGTAGCTCACCCTGTGTTTAATCATGGGGAATTAAGTTGAACTTTTTGCTGTATATTGGCAATGAGTCTCTATCAAATGTTCTTTTACCCCAGTGCGTTTTCCTTTGCTTTCAGCAAAATTTTGGATAGTCTGATGAGAGTAGTATCCTAGAAGTACTTAAAACACAGTGCTGTATTCCAGGTCATCTTTTATGCTGCACAGATTTGCCAGCATGCTTCCATTACCAGCCTCATCCCTGTCACCAGCTCCCACATCTGCCAGAGTCACAGGCCTTTGTGGTTCACAACGCTGGAGAAGCCTCCAACTGCAATATAAAATAAAATAAAATAAAATAAAATAAAATAAAATAAAATAAAATAAAATAAAATAAAATAAAATAAAATAAAATAAAATAAAATAAAATAAAATAAAATGTCCGCAGCACAAACACACTATTTTATCTTCTACATCTGACAGTTTGGCACTTTTCACATCACTAAATTAGTTTGAAACTTTCATCAATATGCTTGTTCTGAGAGAAGAAAAGCAAGTACTAATTAGGATTTGTGACTTGATAAACTTTCTATTTAAGGTGAAATGATTTAAACTGACAAGAAAATACTGTGAAAACAACTCAGAAAAATAACTTATTTCTATTTAAGACTTGGCAAATATTAAGAGAACAAGAAAGGTACTAAAATAGGTGTCATGCTCTTCTGTAAAAGTAATTAAAAAATGACAAGACTGATTTATGTGAGACTTTGTAAAACCATTCTTTATCCCAGCCTTTCCCAAATTAGAACTTTGTGTGCCAAGTTTCAGCTTGAACCACTTTAAAGGAAATCGTTCCTTAAAGTATGAGAATTGTATAATGAAGTGCTCATATCTTATTTAGGATTCTAAGTACAGTTTCATATGTGTCATTTTTTAATAGAAGGAAGTACAATACAAAAAACATTTGAGTTCAGAAAGAATGCACACATTCTATTCAAATTGCAGCATGTGCAGAAACTTAAAGACCCTTACTACAGCGAAGCTTTAAATCATGCTACTGTATCTATATCCCAGGAGATAGATTCCTACAATACAAACCTAACATTAACATTTTTGCTAATGGTTGCTAGCCTGGCAAAAAGCTTTGTATGGTTTTATGGGAGGAGAAAGTAAAAAGCCATTTGTCGTATGGTTTTGTGAGAAGTAATAGTTCGTAAATTAAAAGGAAACTTAGCAATACCTCTTAAAAGATGTATTTGCATGGCTTGTGACAATTCACACACATTTTGGCCCTATTTAAGATTTTCCAAGTGATTCAGGCTAGCTGGAGATGCTCCAATAATTTTGGGTTTAGTTCCTTTTTTTTGGACCTTGTTAGCTATCCAAGATCCGAACGTCTCCTCTCAGTTACACCTTGCTGAAACTTCATGGTTTTCCTCTGCAGGGCAGATAAATAACATGAATTGTCTGACTACAAAGAAAAAAAAATTTAAAAAGAAAATAAATCCCTCCAAACAAAACCACAATATATTTGAATTCTAAGACAGCAGTGTTTCCAAAGTGGAAACTCTTAATGAGCCAGTGTATTTATCATAGAAGTTAATGTTACTGAAGATGGAAAACAATTTGTCATAATCATGTTAACACAGAGGTTTGTGCCTATTAGTTTTTAATTTTTCCTATCTATTTGATCCTTATGCTTATATTAGAAGATAACATAAATATCTTTTATTTAGCCTGGAATTCTTAAGGTGTTTGTTGTAAGGAGCAGTGGATTGGGATTATTTTCCTAAACTCTGGAACATTGCAAACACACTTGGAGCAAAGGGCTAAAAGTCTCCTGTAAAAATGTCTGGTTTAATTTTCGAAGTTCAAATATGAAAAAGGCAGTCAAACAGGATGAACAGTGAAAAATGCAGCTAACGAAATTGTTTCTTTGGTATTACTCTTAAAGAGTTATGAATGGTTCCGACAAACTAACTTTCTCTTCAACAATATAAATATTCTTTATACTGTCAGTTGCACAGAATGTGGAATTGCCCTGGATTTTTTGACATGACCTCTTTTGACATCTCTGAATCCTTACTTGCCTTTCATATTTCTCATGTTTTAACCAACATAAAATACGCGATTATGTGATGATGATACAGTCAATTCAGACCAGAGTTCAAACATCAGGTAGAAAACTCTCTTCATTTTTTCCTGAAGTGTGTCTAAAGACAGTGCACTTCTCTGATATCTTCACTCATTTAAAGCACCAGATTACATAGTAGCTTTAATTCCACCTTGGAGTAATGTTGAATAGAGGATTTAAGTGGGGTTATAGTCAGTTTTATCTGATGCTTCTGTCTAACCTTGATGTAATCCCCTTCTTTCCTAATCATTGCAAAAAGAGATAATTTATTGTAATCATAGGGAGGGGGAGACGGAAAGAAAAATAAACAGCAACATCTGTTCCTAATTTTATTTTCTCAAAATTTCTTTATTACTCCACTTCCCTATGTGTTTCTCTTTCATCCTAAAGGAAATACGTGACCTCTATTCATCTCTTTCTATATAATCTTATATTTTTGGAACCAGGAAAGAGAAATATATGTTGGCACAGTTTTTTAAAGGGAAAAACCCCAATAAGGCTGTGGGGTGCTATGACAGATAGACTGAAATACCACTTGTCATTTTTTGACTGCATCGCTGCAACCATCACAAGGGTAACACTGCTATTTCTCATGTTTATCTAACATTTACCTAGAACACTGCAAAATCTCAATTTTGTGTCACTTCTTTGTATATAATGTCTCTTTAAGCTTCCTAGAAAAAAAAATATTCAATTTATGTTGCCAAACTCTGTGCTGTCAGATACTTTGTGAGATCATTAGGATTATTCAGATTCAAATAGGGTACTTGAGTCAAAAAGCAATATAGCCTACCTTTAAAACAACAGTTGTTTCAAGTCAAGGGGTTTGTTTTGGCCATCTCAGGGTTTTTTTGTGTATCCCAATGGGACCACACACACTTAGTGATGCAAACTAAAATCTGAATATCCTCTGCTTCCATGTTCTTTGGCATTAGCTGATGGGACAACTCCTTTGTATGCAAAACTTGTACTTTGGAGACATATTGGGTCTCCCACCTGTCACTACACTGTGTCATTCTCTTGATCTAGACTGTGACCCCAACAAAAAATGTGTTTTTGTCCACTATAGATCAATAAGGGAAAATAATAATGTTGGGAGTCAGACAAACCTCATGCTTTAGCCGAGTGGTCTCTGCCCTCAGTAGAGGGCAGCAGCAGCTGCCAGTAGAGATTAACCATAAAGGACCTCTCTGTAGATCTGCCAAATGTGCCAACCTGCCCTTGAGAAATCAGACACAACGCCCAGTCCTGCCTAGATAAGGACTTCTGGATGCATTCACATAGGGCACATCATACTGCAGAGAGAGAATGAGAGCCCAGGCTCCACCTGAGAGCTGCTTTTGAGTGCTGGGCTTGTAGGCTCCCAGAGTGTTGGAGTTAGTAAAATAGGGTAGCAAGATTTTAAAACTGTATTTATGTTAAATAATGTCCTAGTCAAGGTGTTTGTAGTGTTGTAGTTGAACAATTCTGCACAATGTCCAGTCAGCATTATCACACTGGGACAATAATTCCTACCAACGCTCTTAGGAACAGCAGGAGTCTTTCAGTATTGTCCTTCTTATGGCTTTACATGGGTAAATTTCTTGAGAAAGTTTGGTTTGCTTCAGAGTTTCCATCTTTTTTTATAATACTGATTAAACTCCACTGCAACCCCATATGTTTCAACACCACAGCTGTGAAATTAGAGAAGGATTTCCAGATGCAGGTTTAAATGGCTAGGAAACAAAAATGGGCTAAGTCAATTATACTTTCCCATCAGGCCATCTTGGAGGCCTGCTACTGTTATCCACACCAGTAACATTCAGCAAACTACCCACTTAAATGGCTATAATTTTAAAGTCTCCTTCCCTGTGAGACTAGCTGTAAAGTCAACGTGTGCCAAAGCACTGGGGATGAGTTCCAAAAGTAAATGAGAACTTCTGTGGGAATACTACCTCTATGCTTGATTTTGAAGATCAAATATCTCTGCTTCATCATTATCACAATGATGACAATTGATTTGGCAGTGCTTGCACAGTCTGGAGGCATGGCCCATCCAGGTACCACAGCCAGCAGCTGGAGACCAGAATCCCCAGCTGGTACCTGGCTCTGGGCATCCCTCCATGCCAGGCACTTGTAGCTATGGGGAATAGCCTTCCCATTGCTCTCTTTTTTCCCTTCATATGTTTTAAAGAAGAAACACTGCTTTAAGAAAGCAAAGTTGCCGTTTTTCTGGACAATACTGGGTTCCTAATTGTTTAAACACATGCTGTCCTGCAGGTCTATGACCAATATAACTGGCAGGCAAACTTACACATATATATAACAAACTCACCAGGTTTTAGGTTAAAGTAAAGTGAGAAAAACTAATTGGCTGAAGGGTAGGCATAATAAATTCAGAGGAAAAAGTGTAGCTGATCCCATCATAAAACAATCAGAATGAAAATGTACTGCATAATAAACTAAGTGTTACTGTTTTCTACAATCACTCAGGCCCTGCATTTTGATTGATTGCAGATTCTGAATTACTGAGAAAATGGCAGTTAATTACCGCTAACACCTTTGCAGGAACAGCTTGGAGGGATCTATGAAATTAGCACTCTGAAGTCTGAGTTAAATATATCATTTTAGCTTAATGGAATTTAATAATATTGTAATTCAAATGTATGTCGTGCAAAATTAATGGCTTTTAATACTGAAATACCTTTATTTGATCTGCCCCATATTTTATGCACACTGACATTTACTGATTTCTTCTGAAATAACCATCACTTCCAGAAACTGGAGGAGAAGCTTGGGAGCATGTATTTCAGGTGAGGTATTATTCCAGAACCAGTAGTCAGAACAGAGGTTTATCCTGATGGTTTGGCTGCCTTTCTCCATGCTGTCTTTAACCCTCTCAGGTTGGTTGTGTCTAGTTATGAGCCCAAAGGACTGAGCTGTGGTTTTCCATCAGAGCCCTTGGAGGCGCGCAAGTGGAGGGAGTCCAGCAGGAACCTCAGGCCTGCAGGTCACTCTGCCAGAGCCCCTCCGGCTCCCAGAGGCTCGGCTGGAAAAGCAGCCAGTGCAACCCTGCCATCTCACAGTAACTGAGCTGTTTTGGGACGAAACAGGGTGAGCTAGTCAGACTGCGAGTAGAAATCCCCTGGAGATTAAGAGAAGGAGGCAGTGGTAAATCCCATTCATTCCACAGCTGTATCTACGATGGGCTTGCAGTTACACCTGGCCTTGGAAAGTTTTATGGAGATTTTTGAAAATGGAGGATATGCTGAAATGTCATCTTTTTGACAATTCTCCTGGGTGGCACCGGGCCATGCTCACTGCAGCTGTAACACCATTCTTGGTCCAATTAAGACCCGCAAATTACCCATTGAATTATAATATGTTTGGACATAGAGGATTAAAAAAAATACATCTAATGTCTACTTACAATTTGACAGATTCTGTGAAAATTAGAAATTAATAATTAGACATACAGAACAGATACACCCAAGAATTATAAAATATGTATGTTTAAATTACAAAAAAACTCAATGCAGTCAAGACAAACTTGACCAGTTCAATCATTGAACTAGATTTTACAGTTAGGAAAATCCAGTTACACACTGAGGACAAAAATAAAAGTATGTTACAGTACATCCTCTGATCCAAATCAGAATTACATTCACATGATGCCAGATGATTTTCAAATTCACAACATATTGCTTGGACTTGACAATCTTTGAGGCTTTTTCAGCCTTCATGATGCTATGATCCTATGACTCCTGCTTACATTATAGCAGCAGAAGCTTCTCAGAGTCATCTCAAATCCAGATTCATATTATTTTTGAGCCCTGTGTTGTCCTTACAATTCTAAATTCAAGAATAATTTATGAATCTTTAAAGTGAAATCTATTCCATGTCTGAAATATATGACCATATAAAATATTGGCCACAGCCTCAATTTAGATCACAAATAATATTTTTTGTATGTGATTCATTCAAGGGAAGGATTATTAATTAATATAGAAATAAATAATGTGTTCATCCGGCAAAATCTGTATACAACTCCCAGTAGAGACAATGGGACAGTATATGCAAGCACGCAAGCATAGGGGTTATTGCCAGATATATACCACAAAACCAGAAGTAGTAAAAAATATCACTGAGGAATTTAGGAGAATTTAGGGAAATTTTATAAATGCAAACAAGCACACAGAAAAATGACAAAGATGAGGATTACTTGTCTGAAGTGAAAGTGTCTCAGAAAGGTGTTTTAAAAGGTATTTGCACAATGGATAACAGATGCAGAGGCTGTATTTTATAGGTGTTGACATTTGCAAAATATTGTGAAAAAAACCCCATAGGAATTACCAATTATTAAATATAAATATATTTGATTTCATTGCAAGACTTATTTCTTCTTATGCAGCATTTTATTAGTGGAAGAAAATTTAGCATCTCTATGTCTAAACTCACAGGACCAAATCCCTTGATTTCATAATCTCCTTAAGTTTTTCCAGCTCTAACAGTCTTGTCTATAAATAAGTAAATACTATTCAAGAGAAAACACTCCTTGAATAGAAGACTTAATACTTTCACCTTGCATTGACTTCTAATTATACTATTGTGTTTTCTTCATATTTAACAGACTTATATACACAGTATTATATGAAAGGCAGAACAAAAGACAGCAAAAACTACTTAAATAGTGGTATAAAATATTAAGGGTCTGATAGCTGGGAAATTGAAATAGCTACTGTGGATGAAAATTGTTTTTCAGTGGCATTTTTAATGTCGGTTTAGAAATTGCATTGTGATAAAATTTGCACAGCTGGGAGCTGATTCTTCCCAGACACTTACTCAGCACAGGAAAAGGTATTGATTTGAGCATAGAATGCATCACAACCCAAACCTGTCTGAAATGTTAGAGATCCACCTAACACTGCTCTACCTCTAATTCCCTGTGGAAACCACCCCAGCCCAGAGCAGAGGAGCTGTCCCAGCCAGGTCAGTGATGGACGTCTGTCCTGAGGACGGATCCTCCCCTGAGCCCATCTCCTCTCCCTTCTCCTGCTTTTCCCTTGCCATCACCAGTCCAAGCCAATAACATTTTGTTCCACTCTTCATCCATCGCTTTGTTTTGCTGGGCTGCTCTCTCCACAGAAATTGTTCTTGAAGATCTTGTCCAAGTTTTTACTTTCCTCTCAAACAATATGTCTATATTGCTCCCTGTAAGAATGGGAATTGTGCCCAGATGGAATGGAAACCTTAAAAGCAAAACACCAAAGAATTACATGGTTTTCTACTACTTAAGTCTTTGCTGTATGCTTTCCTTTGCAAGTACTTTCCCTGAATTGTTTTTTGTTTCTTAAATTTAAGCATATTATATTCAAGCTAAAGGCTACCTTGCATGTCAGGTGAGGATAGAAATAAAAACCTTGGAGCAAGAAATGAAGTATTCCTTAGCAAGTAATGAAAACAACATCAATGAGCAGTTGATAAAGCAATCAGGGTCCCAAACTGAAACATACAGCAAACACAGAGACCTTAGACTTTCTCTTTTGATTTACAGCAGTGTTGGAAAGTAACTTAACTAGATGCCATGGGCCTCCCAGAGCAGCTGAGTCAACCTATTGTTTAAATTGTCCTGGATGTTAATTAGGTTAGCAAAATGATGTTGATACCTGCAGACAGAAGTGGGTGTGCTCTTTGAAAATCATTCTTCTGACCTTAAAGTTCTCTAGAGATGAAATCCTACACTAGAGAAATAGACGAGATCCTCCTGAGTCCCAAAATCCTCATCAGAACATCTTATGAAATAGCAAAGGATTTATCTTATCTGGCTTTGGCAGAAACTGTCCTGACTGCTGAGTCCATGAACAGGCACAGAAAGCAGGGAATGAACGTCATTCATACTGGTATATTGCAATATCAGGCCTCTTGTCAGGTGCTAATAATTTTTTATTGATGCAGTAGTGTCAAATCAGAAATGTCCATTAGAAAAATGGAGTTGCTCTTACCCTCTTAACCTACCTACTGCTCATTACCAAAGTATCTGAGCATCTTCCATGTAAATTATTATTAGTAGTAACATCTGGAGACAAGGAGTCCTTGCCACTCTGCCATCTGTCTAGGATGAAAAGCAAGATATATTTCAAATATATCTATAATCTTTGTCATTCAGTATCCACAATTAATTTGAAGTGCTCATATGTACATTTATTTTGCAGAATTAAGGCTACAGAAAGGACAGAGGTTTGCTGAATCTGCGCTTCTTATTGCCACGTGGATTTGTCTAGAGACCTGGCAGGCCTGAACTTATTTAATCTCTCAGAGGCTAAAATAAGTTCTCCTACATGTCACTGCTGCAATTATAAAGCAGTCTGTCAAATGAAGTAAGATCTTTAAACCAATCCAGCAGCTGGAACTTAGAACTTGCTAGTTTTTTGTGGATAAAAAGTAAATGGAATTCTACATTGTGAAGGACCTTACAGAAACCTCCCAACTGGTGCTGAGTTCACAGCAGACACAAGCAATGCAAACTCCCTGATGTCACTGCACCAGTGTCTTTTCACTCGAGCCAAGCACTGGCAAAAATGTGTTGATCCTAAAACACCCAAAGTTTGCAGAAAAGGAGATGATATGATAAATTGTCCCAGCTCCTAGAGAGAGGCTGTGGTTCCAGAAAATTGTCTATTTCTTGCCAAGGCAAGAGCCTTGATAATAAGCTGTTCTGGCACTGGCATTTCTTACTTATGTATCCCAGGTGAGCTCTCTGCCTTTCAGACTCATGGATATTTTGGAGGGAAAAGGTGCTTTGGGTTGTATTTTTACGTGGGGTGGGAACCAAAAAAACCCCACAACTGTTAAAAGCTTCTGTTCTTCAAATGCAATATGACAAGAAACCTTTTTGCTGCATTTTTTGCTGCCATGTCCTCACAATGCACTATGGAGTCCCTGTGTTCTCATGTGCATTACAAAAGTTTGTAATTTTATCCCTGTGACATTCATCAAACAGATTAAAATGGTACAGTGAATCTCATTCCCACTTCTCGTCCACAGGCTCTTTCATGCTTGTCTCTGACTCTCATTACTATCCTGAATGCCCTGAGACATCTGTATCCATAGAAGGCTCATTGATATTTTTTAACATGGGACTGGTTTAAGAACCTGCTAAAAAATCAGCACCCCTATGCTGGCTTCTGAGAAGACTATCAAGTACAAAATACTGAAATGAGAAACAGTCACGTCAATGCCATCAGGATCAGCTCCAGCAGCAAGAAAATAATGTTACTGCACCTGTGCCAGGTTTAATTGCTATGAAGACTGGAGATGACTTAGCTTTGACATTTTCTCATCAAACCAGAATAGAGCAGGCTATATCCTTGCTGTCTCAGTCTGTTTCTATATCAGTGGAAAGATATCACTACCATGAAAAATGAACACATTTCAGGGAACTCATTTCAGTGGACTGGAAACACAAAGATCATTTACAGTTAGTGCTGCCAAAAGGTGTGGTGACCTATTGTAATTAAACCACTGTTTCTGCACAGCCTTCAGTGCAGTGGATATTATGTACACAAATATGGGGAAGGGCAATTTTTGCTACTGCTTTGATATGTTTTGGGACAAATTCTACCCTTTCTGCACTAAAATCCTATTGAAGTCCTTGCAGTTTTGGGCTATATCAGAGAAAAAGATTTCTAGAGATTATTCACACAAAATTTAAAATTTAGAAGATGCTCCATTTAGAAATATAACCTAGAACATGAAGAATCAATAGGAAGCCAACCAGGAACTCAGGAGCTGCAAATGCCACAAGGACTTGTCCAGAGAATGGCAACAAGGCTGGTGAAAGGTTTAGAACACAAGTCCTATGAGGAGCAGCTGAGTGACCTGCAGGTGTTCTGCCTGGAGAAGAGGAGGCTCAGGGGAGACCTTATTGTTCTGTACAAGTGCCTGAAAGGAGGTTGGAGCCAGGTGGGGGTTGGCCTCTTCAGGCAACCAGCAACAGGACTAGAGAACATGGTCTTAGCTGCACCAGACAAGGGTTTGGTTGAACGTTCGGGAGAATTTTGTCACAGAAAGGGTGACAAAACATTGGAATGGACTGTCCACAGAGATGGTGGAGTCACTGTCCCTGGAGGTGTTTAAGGAAAGACTGGATGTGGCACTCAGTGCTATAGTCCAGTTGACAAGGTGGTTTTAGGTCATAGGTTGGACTTGATGACATCAGAGGTCTTTTCCAAACGAGCTAATTCTATGATTCTCTGACTTACATACTCTTTTAACATTATTTCCTTTGAAACAATTGGTGGCTTCTTCCCCCCCCTTCCCAACAGGCTTCTAGCCAATGGTTGCATCCCAGAATACCTGCCTCACACACATGCAGATGTATATCATCATCAATATCTCTAAGAGCTGCTACACCTGGTATGTTGGAGAATTTTGCTCAGAAATGGCTTATAGAGTTTTGTTCAGACATGCCATAATCATATACAGCTGATGGAAAAGTGAAAGGCAGCTGTGAGGAGCAAATTCTCACAGCCTGTTTCTGTAAACAGCTAAGTTCTCAGGCTGTCTTCTCATAACAGATAAACATTCTGTCCTTGGCTGTTTTGGGAACAGACATGGAGGTTTTGAGAACCATTCATATCAGGGTGAGAACACAAATCTTGGTTTCAATAAGCAAACCACAGGTATTGAAAACAAAAGGAGGGATTGGTGTTTAATCTGTAACCAATGATGAGCTCGGGTTTTGCAATATGTATGAAATTAATTAACACCATTATAAAATGTGCATGGTTGATCAATAAATTGGAGTTCGATGTTGATCAAAGGATGGGTTGTCTCCCTTCGCTTCTATATGGTACAGCTAGAAATCACTACAATTTTTTTTTTATTCTTGCTATCTTTAAGGTAATTTAAAATCAGTTAACTGCTTGATCTCTGAATAAAGTTTGAAAAAGCCTTATATCATATTGTACCATTGCAGGCATTGGAAGAAAAATCATGGTTTATGAATGATATAAGGCACATCCAGGACCTTAATGTGAGGAGAAACTACCTCCTGACGTCCATAGAGCACGACCCTAGCAGGAAGCTAAGGGTGAAACCTATTGCATGAAGCAGAAGTGGATTGAGTGTGGTGGATGCTTCCTTCCCCGGGGCTTTGGCTGGGGGAGATTAGGTGGGTGCACTGGCACCAATCAGCTGAGGACTTTTCCTTTTGTTTGGCTGGGGTCAGATTTAAAAATAATCTTTGGTTAGGATTTTCTCCTCACTTTCTGTGACTGCCCAGTGGAAGTAAAAGTGATTTAGTGAGAGGGAAATGCACTCATTTCCTACCACAGGGCTTAAACCTCCTGCACATTATGCTGTGCATAAGGGAAAGGCACAAGACTGTAATCCTGAAAAAGTGCCAAGTGTTCAAGTATTAGGCATGTGGAAGACTGCTTGCCACAAAGAAAGTTGGTTGAAGCCTTAGCCAAGTGGGCGAAGAAGGTAAGTGTGGGTAGGGAGTTAAACATCTTTCACAGAGTTGTTTAACATTTCAGAATACACTACTGGATTTGCAATCAGTTTGGCAATGGAGTCTTAAAATCAGACATCTCTTTTAAGAAACCTTTTTATGTCTGAACAGAAGGAGGTTTGTCCTCAAGCAGGAAGCCTAATGTAGAACTTACACAGTGATATATTTTCATTCATGTGACCAAGACAATAAACATGCATCTTTTGATCTGTGTGGCAACAGTGCATGAGTCATAGCTAATGCCAGGATAGAATGAGATGCAAATCTGCCAGGAGTGAGTCAGTACTCTTGGATGTTTCTGCACATCCTGAATTTCACCAGGTTAAGACATGGGGACCTGAAGTAAAACATTTCAAGAACCCATAAAACTATTCCAGCAAGCAGGATGGCTTAAGCCCTTATGTCAAAACACAGGAACAAGCGGTCTATTTTGTACAAAATATTTTCTGGTCATCTAACGATAAATTAAAATTCTTTAAAACGTGTGCGTCTGCAGGCATACGCTTCCCAGCAGCCCTTTCCTCTCCATGTGACTCAAAGAGGGGCAGTAATACCTCTCCCGGGACTACAGAAAGCACGGGTAGAATTTTAAAATACCATTAAAAATTATCTCTTATTAATCGCTGTCACATTCAAATTTGAGCAATATCCTCTGGCCATTTAATACCAGTGCTGCCATTCTCCCTTGTTGTCTCACGACATTATCCAGCTAACCACACTGCTGCGCTATTTCCGAGACCGCCTCTGTTTACAAATCAAAGTGCCTTGCTTAAGCGCAGCCTGCTGAAATGCTATGCTGTTAGTAGGAAATGTGAGTGGGCTGAAGTGGGGATCCCTGTAGAGTTAACTTGGCAGCCTTCAAGGTCCTGGCTCAGCCTGATATTAAAAGTGAGTCATCAGTTTACCCACACAGCAGGCCCTCACTTTGTACTTTTCACTGCGAGGAGCTCAGCAGAGGGCCAGGAGATTCAGCGTTTGCTTCTCTAATTAATATCCAGCTGAAAGGAGCTCCTTGTTCAGGACGACTTGGTGGGGTTTTTGTTGCTAGTTGCTTAGTTTAGGTTTTTGGTTGGTTTTGTCTTTAACTTTGGTTTCGTTTTTTTGTTCTTCAGTTTTCAAGTTTGGCACAGAACAAAAGCACGAGCCAAGCCTTACCACCTGGAAGGGCAGAGTGCAGTGTGTGTTAGGTGCCCAGTACAGGCTGCTTCATTTCCACTCCAGGTCTAGGGCTCTGCAACTGCCTCAGTTCCATCAATGTTATTTTTGTATCTCCTCAAATCTTTAATTCATGCTCGATTGAGGCTAGGCTTTTATCTCAAGAAGACCCATAAATAGCCCCTGAGGGCCTCTGGCGGAAGGTGTTGCCAGTGCTGGAACCTCTTTGAGGAGCTGAGAAGCCACAATGCAATAAATGCTGCAGGATAAACGTGCTTTCCAGGTTAATCGATCAAGGCCAAGTTTTCCTTCTGGCATACATGTTAAATATCTATCTAATTGGTCTTTTATGGAGCGTTTTCTTGTTCCAGCAGCTTTGCAGCAGCACTGGGGGTGGCATGTAAACATAGTGACTGATAGACAGACTGTTTCCTGTACTCTGAAGCTATCATGATTCTGCTTTTCTCTTGCTTTTATTCCAGCCCATCAATCACATTTATATGCCTCTCTGTAATTGAGATAATTTTTCTGTCCTTTTTACAGCCTAAAATTTTTCATTTTCTACATCCCTACTTCCCTATTTTAGAGGTACACTTGATTGAAAAGTATCTGCTTCACATCAAACTTTTTGATCTTTTTTTGTCCCTCACATGAGGTAGCAGCTGTATGAGCTAAAGCATGTGAATTTCAGTGGAACATGACACCTAAGTATAGATGCTCTCCTGAAGCAGAGCCTGCTTTATTTTTAATATGTTCTGGATCTGAAGAGGACTCAAGTCAGTAGCAGTCCTAATATAGTTGCATATCCAGGTTGGTAAAAAAAGGATTCTGAGAGTGCAAAAACAAGAGTCAATATCACAGTTATTTTGACTGCAGAATTTGCATTTACAAAATTCTATGTTCATTTTTTCAAGTGCCTCCCTATTTTCTTCTGATTTGTTTATAAGGATATGCTAGTTTTATGTGCCTTTCTTTGAATGTTCTCTTTCTATTTATGCCTGTAACAGGCAGAATCATTGCTATTCATTTCACTGTATGAAATTCATGACAGTGCTACAGTTGGTTTCATACAGCTGCAGAACCACCAAATGCAAAAGCATACTTTATTTTTGCTGCTATTCAGTTTTGCTAGAACTCACATCACAACAGTTTGGGGAGGACTTTTGTTTGTTTAGATCCTCCCAAAGGCAAGGAATAGGAGAAAAATAAAATTTACGTTACATATGAACTAGTAGAAAAAGGGAGGGAAAGAAGCTGAAGAAAATATAAATCTTCTTAAACAACCAAATGATTTGAATTATGGAAACAAGAGTGTTTTATGTCAAGTGCCTCTTCACCCTCTAAGTGTGCTATGAAATATGATCACTTGTCTTGAATACACTCCGTCCTAACAGCAACATTCCTGAACTTATAAACACTATTAATTGTGTCAAACTTGGAATCTGAATCCTGCAAACCCTTCCTATGTTAAACTGAATGGGTCTCATTCATAGCTGGGCCAGGTTTGAATGAGCTCAGCACGGTTATGTTAGGCAGGACAAACTTTTCATTAATAATTCTCCATTCTTCTATCAACAAATCTTTGAGTAACCTATTTTGAAGTAGTCTGTATGGCAACAGGACCCCTTTTCTATACACCACAGAAAGGCTGAGAGAGTCATGTATCACAGACCACCAATGAAACTAGATTTTCCAAAAGGAAGAACAACAGGCATGTGAAGTTAAAATCCTTTTCAGACACCATTCTCCATTTTTGCCACAGGAAGAGCCTCTGTTGGTAGGTGGGATACAGCTTTCATTCCTGCCAATGAGATTGGTATCTCTTCTATCCCTTAAGTGTATTTAAAGTATCATTGCTTTTCATGTAATTATAATTATAGCAACACAGAGGAATAAAATGAAAATGGCCTTCCTCTAAGTTTGCTTTCAATGAACATGCTAACATACAAACAACAGACAAAATGCAGCAACAGGTCTGTTCCACACTATTACTGCTTCCCAAATTGGTCCCTCAGCTTTGCTGGTTCAGGTGTGATACATGGCAGGTCTCCACAGCAGCACACTGACAGTGTGAGCTTGGTTTCTGCCTGAGATAGAGAGGGACGGCCTGGGGAAAGATCAGTGTGAGCAGCAAGGAATGAAGCTAAAATTTTAGACAAAGTTTGAGGTTCCATTTTGTGCTTCTATTTTTGTTCCTGGTGTTGTAATAAATTATTTAACCATTTGATGCCAGTGTCTCCAAAGTTTGTCTGGTTCTAGTAGCTGGTGTTAGGATGTTTTGCTAGATTATGAATAGACTGTTCCAAGAGGCAGAAAATTGCTCCATACAGGCACAAACTGGCATTCCTCAGAGATGCCACTATTTAGGACCTCTTTTGGGGTTTGGCTGGGCAACTCAGCTTAAAAGTTTGGTAAAACTCCATGTTATACAAGAAAAAGACATTTCCTTTATCTGGTGACCACCCAGGCTGAGTCATGCAGTACGTGATGCCAAAAAATCCTTCTTAAGTAGTGATCTGAGTCTCTGTGTGATGTATGTGTGAGCGCAGTGAGGCTTGTAAGGAGGAGATGCCAAACCTGCTTTGCTGTTGCATTCTGGAGGAGAGAAAACGTGATGGCAAAGCATTTGCTGAGTTCCTGGATTGCCAAGCACAGTCAGGGTGGGCTGAAGGTGTACCAGTGTCTCCCTAAGGAGTGTGGGAGGAGGGAAGGGCCGTCCTCTGCAGTAACACACTGCTTTCTTCATCCTCTGATCCTCTGAGTGACAAGGGCCACGGAGAATGCTGAGATCTCTGTCCAAGAAGCAAAAGGTTTGTGCCATCATTACTCAGCTCTCCTCTGTTTCCTCTGGGCTGTGAAGTCCCTGCCCATGGATTTGCCAAGAGCACAGTACATTCAGTACAATCTCCAGAAAGCTCTGCAACAAACCTCAACAGGATGATCAGTAACAGCACATTTCAGAAAAACAATAAATCAGCATTTATGTACTGCTTAACCATTCTAAAGCATTTCTCGAGCATGAATTAATGAATACACAGAAAGAGTTCTGTTAGAGTAGATGGGTCACAGGCTGTAATGATGATGAACAGGCACCTTTAATCCCAACCACAGTCGGCACTAAACCAGCAAGTATATATATATACATAATCTTGGTCCAAGATTACTTATAAAACTCAAAGGTAAATAGCTGATCAGCCAAAAGGAGATAGATAATGCTAAATGGTGAGTTAATGTGAATTTCTCAGACTCTGGGTGGCAAAGAGAAGGCTGCCACTGTAAGAAAACACACAGGTGAAGTCTGGCTCCCCAGTCACTTTTAACAGTAACTCAATCCAGACATCTTTCTCAAAACAGCATGGCTGACACAGCAAGGTGTTACTTAGTAAATGTAGCACAATTTCCTCCTTTTGGTCTTAGTACATGGTATAGAAGATCTCATATATATAAGATAACAGGAGCCAAAAATTCTCACAAGAAAGTAGAATGGGCAAAAACTCTTAAAAAGTAGAAAGAATGGGAACATGTGTGACTGAACAAGAAAATGAACACTTCAGGCACCTGACTAACACGAGAAATGAGAAAAGGAAAATATGAAACTGTCAATGAAGCTGTGCCACAGCCCCAGAGCAGTCAGAGGAAAGTGATCCCTGCATTCATGGACTGGAGAGGCTTTGTCTAATTTTGGTCCGGACTGTTTCCAAATTCAGTAAGTGCATTTTCTGCTGGACAGGACCATTAAAGCTTATTCCTAAAGTTTTATGTTTAATGCTAAGTGGATTGTTGAACTACAGATATCTGAGGGAATGGCAAGGAGTGTGACTCAGGACTGCTGTATTCAAAACCTGGCTAAAGAATAGCAGATTTGAAGTAGGTGAAATAAAGTGCTGAAGTAGTTTAATAGACTAACCTGAACACCAGGCTGTGACAGAACAAAAACCAGATCACTCCGATATTTCTGAATTAGCAATTCTGGTTCACATAGGAACGAATATTCAATCATAATTTTTCTTGAAAAGTATAACCAGATGGGCAGCCACCCTAACAGCCAAGAAACATGTCTTTTGAGAGTCATTCTGGGGCATTTCATAGAATAAAACACCCTCTTTTTTTTTTTTTTTTTTTTTATCAGCTCTAGTTTCAGGTTCTGACAAAGGCAGACAGAACTGTTACACGAGGAAAATGGTGCAATGGGAACACTATCACAGTGAACCAGCTCCTGTGAGCAGCTGAGTTACTCCATTCTTATTCTTATTCAGGCAGATTCTGTTAACAAGGTCTCAACCCAAGCAAGAATTTTAGAAACAGGGAATTAATATCATTAGGGAGAATTGATACTTTCTGTACTATTTTCTTGATTTTTTCCTTGTGGTAAAGTATGGGCAAGGAACAATTCTCCTTCAGCTGCAAAGTGAACATACCTGGAAGAAAACAGAGAATTTAATTCTTCCTCTCTTCACTTGCTCTTCCCCTCAGGCTAACCTCAACCTGTTTTTTAGGAGATACTGCTGTTTAAATGTCCAAGACTTGTTTTAGTGAGATGGAATAGATTACTCTTCCCTGCCTACCCTCAGTCTTTGAGTCCCGTTCTGCTCACTGCCGCTGCATCTCTCGTGTTTCAAGTTCTCCAGGATTAGGGGACTGGCATGCAAATGTGCTTTGATATTTTGAAGAAACAAAGTGCTAATCTCTCGTAATGCACAATATTGTCAAGGCAGGTGCAAGCTTGAAGTTTAAGAACCAAGTCATTTTTCCAGACATATATACAGTTACTGGAGGGGTAAATCACTTCTAAAGAGAGCATTTCAAGGTTATAGAACATTGAAAAAAAACACAACAGAAAGTTTTTATAAAATTAAAGTCAATTCTCACATAAACCCATAGAAGGGCAGGACCTTGGGTAGCAGAAGTTCCTTTGAGAAGTTTGGAAGTCTCTATAGTTGGGGAAACAGTAAAACTACTTCTGTGTTCCATCCTTTACTCCTGTACCATAATAGTGGAAAGAACCATAAGAACTTATTCCTGTGACTGTGGCAATCATGATAGGGAAACCACTGTCAAAGGAAACTAATCAATAGTTGAAATATTTGCTATTAAACTGTACATGGAATAAATTGTTCTAATCATGGTGAAATCTGGGAGATCTGCAACTGTAAACATGCTAAAACTAGCAGTATGATATTGTGCTAAAACTAGGAGTATGATATTCACCAGTGGAGAATTTTATGTTTTGTGTTTCTAATATATGTTTATTCACGCTCAGTCATAAATACATGTTGCACACCAACTACACCTGCATATAAGTGTGTGACAATTAATGAGAAATATTGTGCTGGCACAGGGCTTATACATTATTTTGGGTTATTCAATCAAGACAATGATTGAAGGAACACCAATATCCTGCAGAAATCTCTTCTGAGAATTGCCCAGCTGCATGTTAAGAGGATAGGTTTGCCTAGGACATTTATTTAAGACACAATATTTTGTATAGTTTAACTGTCCATTCACTCTGGAAGAGCACCACTAACTCTAGATAGCAGATGCAATCCACAGGCTAAAAAAATAGAGATTTGCTTCTAAATAATCTGAAATGCATAAAACAAAAACAAATGCATAAAACAAATTATCTCAGGAGAGCGAAAAATATCTCATGTGTGTGTTCACACTCCTGTGTGTGTTTTGGGAAATAGAGAGGTAGAAAACTATATAAAATAATGAATCCTCCCTTTCTATACAGTATAGCTCTGCAGAGGCCAAACCATGACAGATAAGCTTCCATCTACTCCTGCTTCAGCAGGAATCTGTACAACATGAGTTGGAAGATTTCTACCTGAAAATCTGTGTGTAGGGGACAATGCTGCATTATTTTCCTTCCACTTTCCAGGCTCAGCACATAGTAAAATCCTTGCCTGCAGATTTCAGGTTTCCTTTTGCACGGTGAAGTTATCAGCTTTCTGTCAGAGTTGCATTATGTTTTTTGAAGGAGGTGGAAGAGGTGGGGGAGAAGGTTTATTTTACAAGCTGACAGTTAAGACGTGTTCTAATGAATAGAATCTGGCCAACTCCCCATTCTCTATTGAGCTTTCCAGACTTGCAAAGCTTTGAACCTTGCACATGAAAGGGGAAGTATTTTTTGGAATCCGCTGTGACTGAAAGTTTGCTGCTCATCTGAAGGTATCGTTTGTATTTCACTTCATAAAATAATGAACACTGGAGCTGTCTCTTGTGAACTAGTCCAGCAGTCTTGTCCAATTTTGGTAGTAAAGGTCATAAAAGTTAGGTGTTCCTGCAGTGAGACCAACTCTATGGCAATCTTCAAAGGACATGCTTATGTCCTGGCTAGAACCTAGCATGTAAGAATATCAAAGAACTAATATCTAAGATTTTTCTGTAACAGATATCAACTGAACCTTTATCCAGCATTTATGAGGCTTGAGTAACATTATTGTGCTAGGAATAGCAGGAATGAAAATAGTTTCCCAAAGAGATTTAGAGGTTTTTAAAATTTAAACAATTTAACTTCCTGCATTATTGGTTTTTGCAGTTTTCTCTTTCTTGTAATGAAATATTAATCTGACTTCAATTGTAATGAAAACAATCTGTTTTAAATGCATTTTATGAAAACATTTAACATAAATGTCATAGAAATGGTCTAAACGCAAATCAAATATCATTTTTAGATCGAATGTTGGTTCAAACACAAGCCAGGTATTTTTTCCCGTGAACTACTCTCTTCTCATTTATTTTTGCTGTCAGTCTTTCAGACTTCTGCCCTGATCTTGCCAAGTCCCACAAAATGAATGATCTGCTATGTATTTCAAAGAAGGAAAGTCCTCCAAAATGAAATCCACATCCATGGAGGAACTGGAGCTGGTCCTTCATTTTTAGCAAGCCTGCATCACATGAAGATTTAGTGAACATTTCGTTTACATCTACCAAATGGGTTTTTTGAGAAGACAGTAGTATTAACTCCACTGCTTGATACCCATTTTAGTAACAATCCATGGTACATAAATACTTTGCATTAAATGAATGGCTTTTTTTCATGAGCATTTTTTCTTCCTCAATATGCAAATATTTATCAGCTTTTTAAAATCACATTTTTATAAGTAGATAAAAATTTAACACCTGGCCATAGGCCATAGGAAATATATATTCAAGTAAAAACAGTTACCAGTGAATTGTTATCCGGCTGTTTCTGAAAGACATGCATGACCAAGACATAAAAATCCATCTTAAGGCAAGTTGTTTGCTTGTTTGATACCCAGTGGAAAATACTTGTGCTGGTTGAACAAATATCTTCAAATGGCTTGAGAGTAAAAAATACTTGCCTTATTAGGTCAGACTGAAGAGTGAGTTAGCCCCATAGGTTGAAAGAAATCAAATACAATATATTCATACAATCAAATACTAGGATGATACACCTACCCCAGTAGGTGTATCATCCTAGTACCCAGCATCCACCAGTTTAGGCTTTCCTTCAGCAAGGAAACAGTTTTTGTGAGCACTGACAAAGGTACTTTTAAAGACAATTCAAGCCATAGTTGCTGCACTTATCATTCTTGGTCTCTTTGCCAGTAGACACAGTAATGCATGGTGGATGCAGGACCTGTTCTGCACTGTTTAACACACACAGTTGTGTCACACCCCAAAATTGAAAATTGGCTGCGTTTCACCCTTAGGAGAAGGAATTTCTGCCCTATATTTCCCGAGGGACCTGGCAGTGGAGTAACCACTGGGGGCAGTGTGCTCAGCACTGATGGTGTCAGTTCCCCCTTTGACTAACAAAATCACTGTTATGTATAACCCAAAAGTCTGAAAAAAAAATTAAGCTAATGAAAAAAACATCAGCTCTGTACTCTCTATTAGAGTTGCCAGGGCCTTGTAAGCTGGGCAGCAAAGGCATCATCTTTGAGCAGCATAAAGTTTCTAGCAGAGAATAAAATCTCATGTGGAACTTTTGTTATTCTTTAATGACAATCTAGTTACTATGGAAAATGAGTATGACCAATATGACGACAAATACTGATGCACATTTTCCACTGTCCTGAGAACTAATTCTCCTTTCTCACATTCTCTTCTTTGGTTTATTCACATGATATAATAAAAGAGTAGTTAACTTTCAAAAATTTCATGTAAATACTGAAAGCAGTATGCAACCCACAGCACAGTATATCTTTCCATAGTTACAATAAGCCCTGTGCAATCCTACAATTAATGTCAGATTTGATTTCTCTTGTGCTTTTCTGTCCTTATTATAGCAATAATTTCTGGTTTTCCTCTCTCTAGTCTTTTCTCAGACTCGCAAAGTGATAGTTCTTGTGATCATTTACTTTGTATATTATTCCAGTTTTCACTTTGCTTTGTAATGATTGTTTCAATATTATATTAAAACGATTTTTTCTTCTCTGTTCTACCTCCACACTCCCCTATTGATATAACTTCTTCCACCCTCATTTCCTCAATATTCTTGGATTGCTTATGGATAGAGTCTTCAGCTGAGTGGTGTTTGAACATGGTCCTTGGTTTGTTTGTGAGATGTCTGCACCATGTCTGCTTCAACCACTTGATAGAGATTTTTTATAGTCATATTGGTTTGGCAGAACCCGTACATATTTCAGCATCATTTTTACATGGAATGTGCATCTGCTTTTTCTAGCTTGTTCCTAGCACTCAGTGTGGATTAAAGAGTGCATTGATCACCAAATAAGTCTGAGAAGGTTGATTTTAAGAAAGATTTAATACCAGAAGTAAGTACATTTGGATTCATATAAAATAAGTAGAAATGAAATGAAAATATTTTCAGTTCCTGACTCTGTTTGAACAACTAAAATGAGGATTCTTTGAATTCTATTACAAGCTAATTATTTCTTGTTCTAATCTTGGGATATTTTTTCCCAGACCTATTTGACTATGCTGGCTTTTCTCCAAAAAATGGAAAACATTTTTGAATAAGCATTTTATTCTAAATTATTCCAAGCATTTTCAGTTTATTATTATGACCAATATTTTTTTTCTCAGTTTGGCATTTTGTCTGCCCCTGGATAAATTTGTTTTTCCTTCCCTCTGAAAAACCAGTATAATAATTTAGGAGCTAAATAACTTTTCAGTAGACTTGTCACTGATGTTCAGATTACAGTTTTACGGCTAGGCAAACAGAAACCCACATTTAAAGTGTGGATGGAGGCAGCTGGATGTTGTTACAGAAGATGGTGGCTAGAGGGAACTCTTTTTCCTTGTTGGAGATGGTGGATCTAACAGTAAAGGAACTTCTAGTGCAGCAAAGCAGTCCATTAAAGAAAAAGAAGAAGGAAAAATCCTTGAAACAAAAACATTAGCTTGAATTCTGAAGTGCTCCCAGTTGGGCGTAGGAATGAGGAGAAGTGTCAATGAAATTTATCATTTCTCCAGCTAAGAAAAGGAGAGCCTGTCGATGTCCAGGGACAGTTGTAAGGTCACGCACGGCTAAATGCACTCCCAGCAGCCAGCTCCTTCGAAGCTGTTGGAAGAGTTATGGCAGCCTGGGTTACCCTGGCTGCAGGGGTAGATGTTTGGGTTTTGTGCATGTGGGAAGAGAGGACCCAGACCACAAAAAAGAGCAGGGAGTTCACAGAGCAGCAGTAGGTGAGGCATTTAGGTAACAGCTACTCCACTTTTAGGCCCCAAGCCAGCAAATTAATTAGGCATGTGCTTAAGTTTAAACTGGATAACTCATAGCTCTAGCGGAGCTATTCAAATGTTAAAAGTTTAACAAGTTTAACAGCTTTATAGCCTGCAGGCATCAGGTTGCTTGAGCTTTGGAGTTTTGGCTCCATCTACACCCCTGGGTACTGCCCGGGTGGTGGGCACAGGGTGGGTGGGGAGAGCTTTCGTTTGGAGAATGTGTTGGGGTGGTACTTGGCAAAAGCTGAGGTGTAGGGAAGCCTGACATGTGCACAGTCTCACCCTCATCTGAAACTGGGCCGGGGCCAGCTTGTGTACCGTACACAGAAATTTGGAAGCACTCCTGGTACTATAGTGTGGTCCTAGAGACCTATTTTTTTCTTGCCCATTATTCTTGTTGGATAATGCCCTGAAAGATAATGTAGTAGAGCAAATCAGGTGAGGGGGAGCAAAGCAAGGAAGAAAGAGTTAGAGAAAATATTGCAATGCTGACAATTAGCATAACTTTAATGTCTGGTTTAATGCTACCTTACTCCAGTAGTGCTTTGCTCCACTGAGAATGGCAAGAAAGCAATATAAATCTTACCATACTCCTCCCTGTTAACTGAGTAACTCTGAAGCCATGAATACCTCACAAGCCTCAACTGTCCTTACATGGACTAGCTACTAGAAGCTAAGCCCCACAGCCCTTTTATGGGGTCACAGTAGGACCCAGGTGTGTTTCAGCAAATGTTCCTGCAGATGCACTCCAAATGTTCTCAGCTGTGCTCCAGCAGCAAAATTTGCCAAGAGCTGTTGAATATATCTTGCTTTCGGCAGCTGTGGCTATATTGCTAAAAAGCACTGAGCTGACAGCTCTGCCTGCCCTCTTTCTACACTGCCAGCTGGCCTGGGCAAGCTTGGCCTTGAGACAGTGGAGTGTAGTCAGGCAGGTGTGGCCCGAGATGTCTGTCCTGTGTGACCGTGCCAGGAGTGTGTTTGCTCCCTGCACGGCACATGGGGCTGATCCCAAACGTGATCTCTCTTCTGCCCATGGCATGCTGTTTAAATACTGAGCAGCTCTGAACTGTGCAGTTGTGTTAAATCAGGCCAAAACTCTATCTAACCCTGGCATCTTGCCATTGGCTGAGGCAAATAGAGGTTGATAGTGGAGAGCATCGTACTTCTTCCCAGAAATACTTTTACATCCTGCAGCAATCCATGCTTCAGCAACTTAGCCAGATGTGATATCTTTTCATTGAAAGGACTTATCCTGTCATACCCACATCACCCTGCAGAAGGGAGTTCCACACCAGCCTCCTGCTTTTCAAAACTGCCACTGGATGCTGCCTTTTGATGCTCCCCAGTTGCACTCACAGAGACCACACATTGCTTGTGCAACGACCCTGCCCTGTGCCTGATTTTGTAGATCTCTGTAAAGTGTCTGTCCTCAGACAAGTCTCTAGAGGCTAAAGAGTCATAGTGCAGTTACTTATTCTTCACCTGAAAGCTGTTCCATACCTTTGATCAGCTCTGTCACTCGCCTCTCTCCTATTTTTCAGTTCTGCTATGTCTTTTTTAAGATGTGTGCGGTGGGGGAGGGAACCATAACTGCTGAACTAGGTCACATAAAATCTTGGACAAATTCCTGGGTTTCTATTTTAATGTCTCCAAAGCCTTGGCAAAGGTTCAGAACAGTTCAGTTTTCTTCCTCTCTCTCCCTTCAGTAGAGTTACTTCTATGATTAAGGCAAACCTCCCAACCTCCCAGCTCGCCAATGTGAAGCTGGAACAGAGAAGTGCATCTAGAAACACCCTGATGGAAAGATCACTACATTTGGTCCCCTTCAAACTCAGGCTTTCTTAGCGTATAATCTCACTCACAAACTGATAAAGTCCCATTTGAAAATAAGCAAGTGGTTTTGCCCCCACTACTCCCACCAAAAGGCTGTTACAAGATATCACAGCCATAGGAAGTCTCCTTTCCACTCTGCCTTTCTTCACGGATGCCTTATAAAAGTTTGTTTTAGTTCCTCTTCTCTTTTTCATTAATATTTGTTTCCCTCATACATTTATGGGCCACAAGCATGCTCAGGATAATCACGTGAGGTGATTCAAAATATGTCCCTCTGCTATCTTGCATGACAGACTTTATACTTCTTTCTTCTAGCTTTCACCTACATCTGCCTCAGCTGGACGTCAGCTTTTCTGAAAACTCACAGCCAAAGCTGTAGACAGTCTCCTGGATGAGGACTCATCAGTGTCTTGGCAACTACACACTTGTGGAAAAACAGCACCTGGTTAATCCTAACACGACATCTGCCTTTCTCATGTTGGTAATTGCCATGGTCCTGATGCAATCAGTTAATTTATCCAAATACATCGCCTTGTGTTTAATTATTGTATCCCTTAAACTTTGTTCTACAGTTCCCCAATCCTCTGGAGCTCCAGCTGATAGTGTTAGCCAGATTTTCCTATTTCTTCTGTCCTGGCCAAAAAGGAGAATATAAGCACCTAACTGCCAGTGCCAAATGTCCTATTGCTTGTTAACTTCACTTGGATGTCATAATTTCTATTTATATCCCCACAATTCTCTTCAACTTTTCTGCCTTCCGTTCTCAATCCCAAATAATTAATTGAATTTGAAGACATCTCTAGAATATTTTTAATATTCCCCTTTCTTGACTGCTTCCCTCTTTCTTATTGCAGCTAAGTATTTATTGTGTAAATTCTTTTGCAAGCCCTAGTTCAAGTTGTCTTTCACCAAAGTGTAAGTCAAATGATGGAAATGTTAAACTAAAGTATTTTGTGGGTCTTTTTGCCACTGTGGATATGTTACTTAGGCTTTTTGATCACAAAACATATTTTAGGGACATTACCTCTCAGTTAAGCACTCTAACTTTTTGCTCTGTTTTTATTTTTTCTCTTGATTTGAACTTGCTGCTAAATGAAATCTCAGCACTTCTTGTAGTGTTTTATAGAGCCATAGCTGTAAGACAGCGAAAAGTGACACATGTATTTCCATTGGTGCCTCAAGAACATCTTGGAGCAGGGAAACACAGGGTGGTGGCAATACCTTTGCTTTCTCACACTAGGAAGAAGGGTAGAGTAGCACTGGAGTCGCCCTTGCAGCTAAGGAAGGATTTGGTGCCAAATATCAGCATGAATGTTCTGAGGAGCCAGGCATCTTACTTCTGTCCATCTTACCTTTGTCACTGGGCTGGCAGAATCTCTTCATTAAGATGTTTTTAAACTGTGGGTATGCAGAAGTGCCCCCCTGGCTTCAGCAAAGAGCTGTTCTTGCTGAGGGCTTTGAAGCTCCCAGATTTATAAATAGAATACTTGAAGACAGATTTAATAATAACCTGAATCCTAGAGCACAAAGGCACGAGTCTCTGTTTAGTTCATAAGTAGAGCAATGGTAATTTGGAGCGTTCAGTGGAACAGAACTGGTCATCACACAGCAGAGGCCAAGGCTGTAAAATCTGACACGCTTGAGACCTCTGGCTTACAAAGCTTTGGGTTAAGCACATGTGTCACTATTTGCATGCTCTGCACCTAAACCCCATTGCTGCTGATAGAGCCCATGGATTACAAGAACTGAGTTAGCAATGGGCTGAGCTGCTGGGACAAGTTCTAGCACCATTTTTAATAGCCTTTAGCTCGATTACCAGTGTTTATTCCCATGTTTATTGGTTTAAAACAACCCATCGCAAGATAAATAGCAAAACAGATCTTTCCTTCTAAATGCTAAAAAGCCATTTTTGTTCACTATGCACCATTCTTTTATTATACAGTGTGGCTACCTAAAGATGTCCAGCCATTTGCTTAAAATACATTCTCAGACAATAAGAAAGCAATCAAGTATAGCTGCGTGCATGGAGCAGTGCCTATCTCCAGGAACCAGGTAACATTTACAACTTCTTTCATTCCAAAGAGTGATTTTTGGGCATTGTCATACTCCAGCAACTTCTCTTAAATATTTTTAGTTTCAGGATTTTGGGAGGGGATTGAAATATTTCCTGCCAAGTTTTTCAGAAGGTGTACTGCCAAAAATGTCTGTACAAAGAGAAGAAACTACTTAAAAATAAAGATATTAACTTCTTTTAACCCAAATTTCAACTGTTACACTCATGCTCTATTTCATTCACAGAACAAAATGCCATGCACAAACACACACCACTTTGTAATTTTCCTCATCCAGATGCTTTTGGTAAACATATGGCTGCTGACAGTAAAAATTCAGAAAGAACTCTTACTGAATCTGCTTTTTCTCTACTTGCTTTTCCTTTATACTCACTTTTTTCCCATTCCAAACTATGGCAGGCATTTAGTGTACCTCAGAAAACAAGAATTTCCCACTCTTTCTCACCTTAGTGTTCTCATCACCTGCAATTATTCCAAACAATAAAACCCTGGCATTTTTTTCTGAAGAAAAAGCTACATTAAGTAAAAGATTTGTGGCTGTGATTGATTACAGACTACAGAAGAACAAGATTATTCTGAAGGAAAAGTCTTACAGATAAAAGGATTATAGTTACTTACACTTGCTGACATGGGATTGAAATATTCCATTTCTGCTTTTGCGACCACTGGGCTCACTTGTGAAAGCTGGGTGAGACTGGGTAGAAACAGATTAGAAACAAAAATCAAGTCTATTTTCCACAGTCCAGAGAGTACAAGAGCAACACTAAAGAAAAAAAGTAAATGAGATATTAAAATATCTTTTTGTTTTTGAGCTTGACCCTTCATTCCCACATCCCATTACACTGGAGTTAATGGCCCTGCTCTACTCCCACAAGGACAATTGAAGCTATTTTTAGTAAGGAAGAAGTTCTCTTCCTTACATGCTGTCCATCTGAGGAGTGCAGAGGGAAGCTCCTGCAGACGGTGTGGCACGGTGTGGTGCAGCCGCAGCCCCGGGACCGTCCCAGAGCCCCTCACCATGGCCTGGGCAGAGCACAGCAGGTCTCTGCCACCCCAGATGCCTCTCCCCGGGGCAGGGGCAGCCAGAGCCACACACAGCTCTGTGGGAAGGAGGATATGAGACCAAAATTCCCAGCAGAATTGGGCCTTGAGTTCATGGAAGGCACCCAGGGAAGGGTTCAGAGCATACCCAAGTCTCTTTCCTGAAGAATAGCCTCTCTTCACTTTCCAGAGTGAGCGCAACATTTCAACATTTCTTTGCTAGAAATCAGCAGCTGTAGTGTGTTTTTTTTTTTCTAGTTTCAGAGCTCTTCTTATTTTTCCAAGCTTTCCCCCTTTCCCTCTGCAATAAAGTGCTCATTGTGTCTACTCATGCTGTGCTGGAATGTTTCTTTATTTACAATGAAGTAGAAATGATGCCAAACCTTTCAGTGTTAGTTTAGTACCATTTTTCCCACCAGTCTTTGTTTGTTTGCTTTAGTTCACCTAATTTTTATTTTCATTCTGTTCTAATTTGTTTGCAGTCATTTCACAGAAAAACATCTGATGTAGTTTGGACCACAAGTGGCTAACAGATCACAGTCTGAGTAACAAAAATTTATTGATGTCCATACCCTTTTTGTAGACTTTAATTTCCTTTGAATTTCTCTTAAGAGTTACACTGGACATCTGCACATCTTGAATAAAAATTCAAGACAAAAGAGCCTCTATTTTGATTTATGTTTGCATTTGCTCTCACAAATGAAAAAGAGAAAAAAAATAATGAAAATAATAATCCTATCTAATTAATATAGGGGGAGTTAAATTTCATCACTTGATTAAAGATGTAAAAAATTAAATCTTGGGAAACTGATAAATCTGAAAATCAGGGAGGTGCCAGGGATATTGACATGGGGACTGACATAAGATTAGGCAGGAAAATAGTAGTAAAGAACTTCAGGGTAAAACCATTGAGGAAATCAAACAGGGTGCACAGAACAAACCACTATGAGCACACAATAAGGAACACCTTAAAATTACAACAGAAAAACAATCTACCCCAGAAAACCTCTTTTAGTTCATATAGGTGGATAGTGTGTATGCTGATGTACATGGTGTGTGTCAGCTGAGGTATGTGTGAACTGATCTGGGATGTAGACAAAGAGCTAAAACACACAGATTCCTTAAAAAACTTAAAAACTTAGGAGATTAGGACTCAACTCACAAACATACATTCCTAATGACTAGGGTTGAAAAAAAATAATTATTTAGAAAATAAGCCTCATTGTAGCAAGATTTATATTGCATGAATGTCTTCTTTTTAAATTAAATGGCAGGTATCCTTAAACTGTAATTTTCTGGCCCAGCTGAGTTCCCTGAGGTAACAAAACAAACTCCAGGGAGGCATCAAGGAATGCTCAAGAACTGGCTACCACCTGGCAGGAACAAACCTAGAGTGTCTGGGACATGGGCAAGTTCTGGAACATAGCCCTGAGGCAAACTTCTCACCAGAAGTATCCCTCTTCTTCTCAGGATAATGATGAGCAGAAGGTTTCTTCTGAAATACACTTGGTTTACATGATATTTTTTGTCATCATGATGTTGATAGACTGAAAAAATAACACCATAATTTTCAGCCCAGGAAGATTTGTGCAGGGGAGACCATGAACTCCTTGGCCTCTGTTTGCCCTCTGCAATAAATTTTGTTGCACTGAAGAGCAGGTGCTCCCACGGCTTTCCTTTCCATTTCTGATGCAGGAGTTTTACTTTTCTGCAGAAATGTTTGCTTTTACTAACACCCTGGTTTTCTGAGGTACTTAGATGTTTCTGAAGTACCTTCAATTTTTAAAACGTACAAACCTCTTATATTCTTCACATTATAACTGTCTCTTTCAGTAGATATGAAATGTCTCTACCACATTTGTTGGAACTTGGCTCTTTGTATAATTCCACTTTCTATCTGAGTCTCATTAACTGTTTCCTTCTTGTCCTTATCTCGAGTTTAAACCTTTCTTGTCTTCAGGGCTCTCTAGTGCTCCTGATAGCACTTTGCTCTCAGTTCTTCATTGTTACTGCTAATGATCTGTGGGCAAAATCACCAGGGTTTTTCAGCAGGCTCTCACACTGGGGTAAAGGTACCCAGTTTGGGAGCTTTTAGACTTATGAGATTTGGTGATGGGAGTTCCCACCCTCTTGTCCTTCCATTGTCCTGATTACTGTTATTACTTCTCTAGGAATTTAATTAATCTAATTTGATAAGACTGCCTCCTAAGACATTTATTGGTTTTTCTTCTCCTTTGGCTGACCTGGGATTTTTATGTGCTATGAACTAACCAATGTAATTATAAACTGCATTTCTTTCAGCACTTAAATTACTCTTCTCTGTGAGATCCAGAGTTTGCTATTGCATGTATTTATGGGAAAACAGAATTAAACTGGAACACATGCACAAATTAAGTTTAAAAGTCTCAAAAATTTTTTTTCTCACTATTCATTCTACCCTAAAAAATGGTGAGATTACCCAAGGGTGGTGAGAAAGTCTGAGAGCTACTGAGTTTATGCATAGAGGGTGATAAAAAAATAAAGGATTATTTATCATTTGGGCAAGATGTGATGCTCATTTTCATTCTTAGGAGGCTCATTATACCCACTCAAATTCTGTTTGCACTGCCAAATGATTATTAAGAGTTAGAAGTGCAGACAAGAAGTGATCCCAATTTATGTCAAGACCTGCAAGTAGTTCTGCAGCTTTGTGCTGTACTTTATTTCAAGCATCTCCAGATAAAATGGTCAGGGAGAAGTTGCTGGCATAAAGCATTCACAATGCAAACCTCAGAACCACAAATAACTTATTATTTAATAATTGGATTTCTTCAAGTGCTGCTAGCCCCAAAAGGCCAGCTCTTTACTGCTCAACTTTCTCCATTGACTCTAATTAAGGTTTTCCTTGGCTCATGATTATGGTGAACTTGGAGAACATTAAAACTTGAGTTTTTTAAAATCTGTTTTTCTCACCAGGTGGAGTGTTCCTGAAAACCCTGAAACTTATGAACTTTCCAGTACATTTTACAAGATACTTCTGTCTACACGTTTGACTGAAGATGGAGGCATTCCACAAATCCCCAAGTAGAAATCATTTTATTAGCCAGTTTGTGCACTGTATACAGGAGAATATGGGATTATTTTTTAAGAAATTTACTGCCAAAAAATTTATGGCAGCAATATAAACTCACAAGTGTCCCTTTCTGCAGAGGGGGAGTTGACTTCAGTAGCTGTATGACTGATGACGTGACAAAGTGTGATAGGGAATGCAGCTGCTGGAGCAGGAATAAAGAGGTCCCAAAAACCAGAGATAGAACACAGAAATGTATTTAAAAGGAAATAATGATTTTATTATTGTAATTATTATTATTATTATTATACTTATTAAAATCACTTCAAAAAGCCTGATGATTACCTTTTTCTTGTCTATATTGCTTTAGAAAAAAATAAAAATAGGAAAATGTTCTTAACTATTGTATTAATTATGTCTATCTCTTTGAAACATATATTTTCCAAACATTTTTATGCTGTAGCTACACTTAATTAATTTATTTTATCTTTAATTAAGCATCATTGCCTTCTATGCAGTTTTTAAGGCCCTGCATGATGCTTTTGTGTTTGAATTTCTGTGTTTGACAATGTAAGTTTTATCAGTGATTTCTACTATAAACATAAGGTAATGCTAAGGAAATTCTGTGCTGACATGTTTCTCCTTTAAATCAGTCTGGTTATTTTTGGCTTTTACTTTTTGTCATTTTTAGCATTTTCTTTCCCCAACACCCTCTCTCGCCTTTGCTTCATCCTGTTTCCTCTCCTCCTCCTCCCCAAAGTATGGAGAATTTCCAGTTTGGATTTGAACTTTGTAGCTCACTACTCTCTCAAAAGCCAGCTGAACCAGAACTCCAGACTAAGGCTGAATGAATAGTTAATAGATATTTCTTTTCTTTTTGATCTGAAAAACCAAGCCCCTCTCTCAGAACTTTATCTGAAGTCAAATGAACCTTTCCATTCAGTCTCCAAAAATGCTTCAGTTTGGAGTCTGTTAATTTAATTTTGTTTTTATTTCTTTTTATTCAATTTAGGCAACTTTGATCTCAAATAACTGTTTTGAAACAAAACATTCTGTTTTGAAATAAACTGAAATGAAGTATTGTAACATAAAAAGGAAAAGCCTGCACCTTTTTTGGCCAAAGCTATTCATAACACTTGGCAAAAAAAAAAAAAAAAAAAAAAAATAGTGAATTGTTTTGATCAACCTAGAACCAATTTTCTTTGCCAAATAAATAGTTTCCTTAAAAAAAAAAAAAAAAAAAAGGCTAGCACAGCCTCTCCTCAACACCATGGAGGGGAAACAGGCCCCACTATGGAGTCAGCTGTATGAACAATGTCAAAAGGTTTTTGGAGGAGATGACCTCCTCCCTCCACTGACTGTCAAGGAGTGGACTGGGCTTTGAGTGGTGTAAAATTACCTACCTCTCATCTGTGAAAAGAGGAGCCACAGAACTACCATTCACCTTTTCTCCTTTAATAGCTGTGCTAAAATAATCTCTCCCAAGTTATGGCTGATAGCACAGAAATGCTTCAGTTTGAGCTGGTCAGTGCTCTGAGGAGTCGGGGCCGTGGCTCAGTTTGGGGTACAGCAACAGCCCCTGCATCACCCAGCACACTCTAAAGCAGCCCTCCCAACATCTGTACAAAAAAAAATCCCTTATCATACCTGTCAGAATTTATATTTCTTTTCAAAGGGAAATTAAGATGTTGCTTTTAGAGCTAGATCTGTTTAATATTATTCAGATTTCTTTTTCAGCTATTTCACACCTTTCAAATTCATAAACACGCGAACATTTTGAAGGATGTTGTTTGGATTCCTTTTGGCTTTGTGGTATCTGGCTCTCTTTTTGTTTATGCCTTGGTTTCCATGTTTTTTGACTTTGACTCCTGATTTCTTTTATAATATTTGCTTTTTTTTTGTTTTACTCTTCATATTCTCTGGCTGAAAATCTGGTGCATTAGAAATCCTTTGAAATGGATACATGCCATTCTGTACCTGTGGTTGGGAGTTATGCCAGCTTGAAGCTAAAAATATAAAACACAGAGTATGTGGCAAAAGCATGCATATACACAAAAAGCAGAAACATCTTTTGATTTAATTCTATATTGTGGAGAACAAAAAGATTTTCTGCCAACTTCAGTGGAGAAAATTACCCCATAAGTAACAATGATTTGCGATACTAGTCACTGAAGTTTGAATTGAATAAAGCAGGTATTTGGACTTTTACATCCAAGTGTTATTCTCACAAGACACTGGCACGAGAGGAACCGCACTACTTTTTGTGGGAAATTTAATTTTTGAACTTAAATATTTTTGTGAATATAAGGATCTCATCATCCAAGCTTCCTGGTGTGGTCCCATTGTGACTAGTTTGAATGCCAGCCTCTATTTTTTATTTTGACAAGAAGAAGTTTAGACCACAATTTCTAGACCAGTTTTGCTTGTGAGTCACCAAGGAAATACCATAAACAGTTAATATTTGGAATTCACAGATGAAGGATGAAAGTACAGAAAAATTAAATGGCTTGCGAAAAGGCAGAGATTGAGTCAATGGCAGAGCCAAGAAAGGCACCTTAAACCCTTGTTTTAGTTTATAATTCTGGCCAAGACAATTCAAGCTTCAAAAGGGAAAACTGTATTTTGTGAAACCAATTACTGTTTTGAGTATTGTGGCTAAAGTATGTCTCTGTCAAATTTTGGAATAGCTTGTGGTTCCTTACCAAGAGAGCCCTGGTTTGAATCACCTCTGGGGACTGATACATTTCAATCCCAGGGATAAAAACGTTACAGACTTTGGAAGCACATGCCAGACATAAGATCACAAAAATGTGAAAGCAGGGTCCTGTTTCTAGTCAGAAAGGCTAGATATGGGAAGTCTTTGCTTGTCTGCTCTTGAAAAAGAAAAGTATGTTTTTATTGGAATCCAGTGGCCCCTTTACATTTGGTTTAAAGTCTTGCCACTATCTACATGTCAAATGTAAAATATAGTACTTAAATTTCAAGGATTCAATACTCATGAAAGTAGAAGGACAGAGGGCTGAGGCTCCCAATCTTTCTTGATATAGGTCTTCACTCAGCAATATTCCAGTAGAGGTGCAGATACCAGTTCAGAGGCTTCAAGCTTACTGACAAAAGTCTTTCTTTTATTTTCTTTCTTTTCTTCACCTCCTCAGATGTAGCTCTCTGACCACTGACTATCTGCAAACCGCAGGCACAGGACTAAGGTAGGTAATGTTTACACCCTGGTAGAAATTTAATATCCAGGACAAGATTTTTTTCCTTACCATAGAGAAATTAGGTCCAAAAGAAGGTGGTGGACTGAGATGGAGATTTTTTTAGTGACGCTAAACCTAACTAACCATTGCCTAAGTTAATCCATTACTAACTGGCAGTTCTAATTCACATAGGGTCCTCTCATTTTGAAACAACCTTTGGACAATTTTTCATTAAAAAATACCAGACATTTAGTTAGAAGCTTCATTCTGCCTGTGATGGACTCACAGAATGCTTCTGACCTGCATGGGACATCCTTCCATGGCTTAAGCTAAGATACCATTTCCCAGTTTCCACTTCAGTTTCCTTAGATGCCCCTGAGAAAATTTTTTCAGGTTTGCATGTATACCAAGCACAAAAAAATTATTGTCCATGGTTTTGGTTGATTCTTTTTTCAAGTGAAATACTTTATCAAGTGCTTGCTGATAAGAAGCTACAGCTGTCCCACAAACCGTGCTGTCTCAGGGGTTCTGTGTGACTTCACTGTCTGCACAAATGGGTATTCACAACAACCTCTACACATGCCACTGGAGCAGCCCTAGATTGGGATGGCTGCCAATAAAGGGGAGAACAAGGGTGCAAAGAGAAATTTAATGTAATGCAACAGCAGAAATAGGCACAAGGCTCAGGAAATAGAACAAAGCAGAAGATAGCTGATGAGTTGATTTAATTTGTTTTAAGAAAATGTTTCTATATTGAAATCCTCAAACAATTTTTCTCCAAGTGAATACAATTTTTTTTTAAATTTATTTTAAAAATAAATTAAATTGTCCAAGTTATCATAGATTCACAGGCCTTGGTAGTTCTTGAGAATATTGTGATAGTCAGTGGGGAAGAGGAACTCATCCAGGGAGAGATTGAGGTCACTTAGATTCACCCCTGGGACTTTCCAACAATATCTTTTTCTCTATAGAGCACTCTAAACGTGTGGTACTCTTTTTTTCTGTGGCACCCCTCTTCACTCTTGCATAGATAGTTATGGTCAGACATGTCAACACACACTTGATCTTTGCTCTTAGCATTGAATATATTTAATTATGCTGTCTTTTCTAGGAATTCTCCTTCCTAACACAGCAGTAACATGGCAGGTTGAGCTGCGTGTTCAGTAGTTGTACTGAAGAAATGAGATAATTAATTTGCTGCTGCTCTGAGCAGTACTGCCTAGTAGGCATGCATCATCTGATTTTGGCATAGTGAAGATGTCCCTGTAGGTGTTTTGTTGCTGCACTGCAGCCTACTGACCTTCATCTTTGAATCTCAGAAGGTGTCACTAGAATGCCCAAACTGCAAGCATGTACCAGACAAACCAATTTTTCCTCATTGTTCATGGCCATGGAAAATCTCTGCTTTCTTCACCATGCAGGAGGTACTTTTGTTGTGTGACCTCCTAGTTAACCATCACCTTCTGGAAGATTGATTCATTAGGTGAGAATGAAAAGAAGATAAACAACAATTGTGAGTTGATTAGGTGGAGGGTGGATTTGATTTTGGCAAATCTCAATTTTGTTTATGTTTTCTTGGCTTGTGATGTATATGACGTGCTGTTCTTAGACCAACCCTGCTATAGGCATTCAGCTTTTTGACATTGAGCAAGAGGAAACATAGCTTTGGGGATGATTTCTGTACATGACAGAAAGGGAAAGTGTTTCTGTAAATACAAAATAATCTCTGGTCTGCACTAGGGCTTTACTGTGCCTTGACTGTGTTCCTCTACTCCATACAAGTTCATTCCCTGTGCCATGCATTAACACATGTGATAGTCATTTGCATTTTTAGTTCCATCCATCTCTAAGCAGGATCCTCACTACAGCAGATATAACATGCAGCAACCCTTTGCTTTTGGGACAGCAAATGTGCTTGGCAATTCGTTGTGCACTTGATGGGCTTTCTGCTTTTTTCTGTTCTTTTTTTTTTTTTTAACTGATTAAAGATTAATTTACTTATGAAACTATTGTCAGCATTTCCTATAATCATCACAAAAGTATTTTCCACATGACTAGAACTGAAGCCATTTTTTTTGGGAGCTAAGGGGTCACTGGAGTGAAATTTAAGAACATTATCAATGACTTGGAAGATCATTTAAAAATTAATTTTTAAGGCAGAATTAAATAGAAATCTCTTTGTATATATTCATATTTTCATGAAGCATGGTCCCTTTCTACACTGCTGGTTAACAGTTATTACACTGTCAACTTGTTACTTTAAGAACCCATTCAGGGTTTTGTACTAGAGCTCCAGTACAAAACCATATGGTCTGTTGACACATGGCTTTGCAAACTCCACGAACTGCACCTTATCAGCAAAACACGTCAAAATTTAATAACTAAAGGTAGGTGCAATCTATACCAGTAATAATTGAGTATTACTGAATATTGGTAGTGGTATAAGACATCATTTGGACGAACAGTTAATTTCTAAAAATTAAGATGGATTAATTGTTATTTTATTAGGTTTGGTTTGGTTTGGTTTGGTTTGGTTTGGTTTTGTCTTACCACTGACACAGAAAGAAGACCTTTTGAACTTTTTTACAAGAACAAATTTGTGCATCCTTATGTTGTATCTGTGGGCATAAGTGCCCAGCTTAGGTGGGGCACAGAAATTCAAGTATTTGTCCCACCTCATTGAAGGTATATTTTTTTGGCTGCCATCAGGAATTTGAAAGAGCTCTTTTTTTTCTGGTTTTTTTTTTTTTTTTTTTTGAGTAACTGTCCAGAGCAACTCTGCATACCTCTTGAGTAATTCAGATTGTGTATGTAGCAGATGCTCCTCTGTCTCCTTCCTGCCTGACAACCAGCCATCACTTCAGTCTGACACAGACTCTCTTTTCACAAATATTTTTGTGAAAAATGTTGATTTCTACTAAACATATTTTGTCAAAGCTAGATTTCATCAAATCTAGCCTCACTGATCTTATTTAGCATTCTAAACAAGTGATGACCATATGATAGGATCTGCTCCAGGCTTTCTCTGATTAGACAGTATCTGGGGGTTCCTTGTAAGGACTGAGCAAATCTTTCTTTGGAATCTCTGACTTCAAATACAAGAATTCCATAAAGTGAATGAGTCCCAGTTTTGCTAATTTGGTGTGTAAAAAGCATGGTTCAATATTTTACTGCACAACACTTTCATGTCAGCTTTGTTCTGAGCAGAATAATTAACAGAAAGGGTTTTTGTAAATGAATACTGATGCTTTATTCTGTGTTTAGAGAATAAAACTACATTAATATCTATTTTCTGATATGATGTAAAAACTTGCTCCATATCTTTTCTCAAAATTAATGGGTAACTTAGAATTCATTTTGTTCTATGCTCAGAGTCAGGCAACTATTAAGATTTTTAATGTGAGTTGAGTTTTACAGTCATTTATGTAGCCCCATGTCCCTTCATCTGTTTTGAAGTAAACACTTCAAATCCTAATTCTTCAAAGGCCTATGTTTCTGAATAATCCCACTGAGGTTTACAGGAAGTGATTTGTATGAAGTTAGTAGAGTACAGGATTCTTTACACACTCATTGCTTTAGTTTGTGGTGCAAGGGGAATGTAATTCCTAAGTAGATGGGGGTCCAAAGCAAAGATTTATGTAATCTAGAAACTTGCATTAAAATTCTTTTAGGCCATTTGAATGAAGGAATAATATCCGTGTCTGTATTTTCGTGATCTTTTCACAACAGACTATTGCACAGCCAGCCCATTCAGCACACCTGAGTGCTGTATCTGACAATCTTGTCTGTCCTGAAGAAAGAGAGAAATGGGAGAATTGATCAGCCCTGCAGTGTGAGGAAGGACAGAAGGGTGGAGTAGTAGTTAAAGAAGCAGTAGATGTGAAAAAAAAAGAGAATGAAAATATCTAGAAATACTGGGAATGGTGTGAACTCTTTTTCTGTACATGTCTGAACATAATATTACAGCAGATTTCAAAGCCAGCCAGTGAATGCATGCACGAGTTGTAGTCTCTAGGCAGGACTTACTCATTTCATACACCATTTAGAATTAATTATAGTGATTCTGCAAAGTCAGTACATACCCTGGATGCAAGATTAGGAGAAACTGTTTTTGTTTCAAAGTCTTTTGATGTTTCTATTTTGAAGTAGCTCATTTTTCCTTAGACAGCACCCAGAACAGTCAATAGCAACCAATACACTCTCTTCTCTTTTGGAAAATAAAATGTAGTCAAATAAAATTGAATCTTTGACAGTCTCATGGTAATACACACACATGCCTATCCACTTCATACTGGAAGGCCAAAGAAGTTCAAGTTTTGTTCGCTTCATTAAATCAGACTTATCGAGGCAAACATATAGATTTGAACCATGAATATTTAGAATTCTCAGAAATGCAACAGCCATTCCTCTTTGGAGAAGATTTTATGGGTATGCATTTTTCCTCACAGAGAAGTTCTCTTGGTCTCCTAGATAATGAGAAGCACTGTATGTTCCCTGAGTAGAAAGCAGTACCTAAAAGACTGCCATGTGTACTTCTTATGTGGGTATTCCACATGCCACATAAGGCACCACCAGAGCTGCAAGGTCTGCTATCCTGGGGACTCTGAATAAAACTAAATCTTGCAGTTTGAATAACATTTACAAGATTTTGGGTGAGGCTAAGACAATCTTGCAGCATGAGTTTGACAATTGTAGAGAAATTGTATTGGGCAAAGGCCAACTTTTTTCAGAATATGAGCAATCAAATGTTATTTTCAATAAAAATATCAGTATTATGGCTCAAAATAATTGTTTAATATTTCATAATTACATGTTCATAGTCATGGTATTTCAGTTAAGAGGAAAAGTCTTTAAAATGTCTCATCAGTGCTTAATTGAGCTAAAATAATCCTGTGCTTTCCATTTGCCTCTCAACACTTTTCAGACTTTAGGTAATTTCATATCACATTAAACTGCTCATTACAAAGTCTAACATAATTTTGAAGGTTATTATTACAATAATTTTCCAATTGTTTCTGGCATGATTTTGTATCATAATTAGTCATGTTAACATATGGATTGTCCCCAAAATATAATTTCTGTTTGACAGTTTATAATTTATTAAGTGTGCCAATCAGAATATTTGGGTAACATTCATTATGTCAATGCTAATGGAACACAGCAGTAGAAAACTTTAAAATTTAGACAAATCATTGCTTAAATTACAGTTTTCTGTTTGAGTGTAGAGTATGTTTGTACCTTTGTTATGCATTTAGGCAGTCCATCAATTAATACTCTTGTTACTTAAAGATACATAATTCCATCCTTTCTCGCAAGATTTAGTTCATTAAAACAAAATATGAGTACGTGGCTTTCAGAGCATCTTCTTCTCTTATGGCTATGTGTAAGGAACCTTTGAACTAACATATGACAACTGACTCTCCTCATGTTAGCAATGTGAAATCTGAGTCAACGAGAAATTAAGTTACTTTTTTAGAGACACCAATCAGGCTGTGGGCAGAACTAGAACTGGACATTAGGTATCCTTCTTTTTTTATATCAGTGTCATAGCACCAGAAAAGCTTTGTCTTTCCATAAGCATTCCTGCGCAGCACAGGGCTAAAGGGAGACCCAAACACAAATAGGATTTTGTCAGCAAATCCTCCCTCCCATTTGTCAGATAAAGCTCCTTGTTTTACCCCGGGCTTGAGGAGTCAGCCCATATGTGCCCAAAGAGAGGAAACAAAGTGAGTCCTGCACTGGAGTTAAGGGAGTCAGTTTGCCCACGCACTGCTCTAGTTACATCAAGAGCCACTCTACCTTTATCAACACAGCTATCAATGGTGCTGGCACTGAGAAAGAGAGGAATTTCAGCACCATAATTCTTTACCCTTTGGTCTCTCCTTCTCTGCACCTTCAGAGATGTGACAGGAAGTTATCTCCTAAAGCAAAATCATTCCCTTTTCTTTGCCATCATGCTTTTTGAGTTTCAGAAGATGAACAACATTCAGGAAAGAAGCCCTGGGTTTATGATCAGTACAGATATGTGCAAGAACTTCCTTTCATGTAGTTTAAGTGGGAAGTGAAGCTGATTGAAGGTATATACAGAACTACAGCAGTTCAATGTGCCCTTTAGAAGCTGTAAGGGTATTTTGGAGTGAAGGAAGGATCCTTCTTTTCCTGATTCTGAAGTGAAGGGATGATATGTGTGGGTTGTTGATAGACGATTTTGAGAAGACTGCTGGGCATGCAGGTAATGTTGAGCTATCTGAGCATAGCCCAAAGACACTGGAGATTTCCAGCGCTCACAGCATCTTGTGCCAATTTGAACAAAAGGCAAAAGGCAGGCCCAAGCCCCTCAGACTCAGCTACCAAGTTTCAGAGACCAGTTGTAAGTTACTGAAACATGGGATTAATTAAAAAAATGACCATATCCTTCCTATCCATTTACTCCTGATCCAGCTATGACTTTCCTGCTTTTAAAGCAATCTTATTGTGTAGTCTGAAGTACTGACTTATGAACTAGTTAGTTCACTTGTTTCCACTATCCCTGCCTATGCTGTAGAAGATGCAGAACTACTTTCTTTGGTGTGGCTACCATATTTCTGTAGGGTTTCTTTACATTTACTTCTCTCAGGCTTTCATACTTCAACATTTTTTCTGTTAATGTGGGGGAAAAGAGATATAAAAGGTGGTTGTTTGTGTGTAAGAGAGTATATTTGGGCACGGAGGATGAGTTAAGGTTTGCAGTTAGTTGACAAGGAAAAGGGTCAATGGAACAATTTGTACTAAGTTGTGGCTCTGCACTGCACTTATGTCTTAACACTGCATTTATCCGTCTCACATTTTACACTTCCATATGTGATAACTGCTGGATGGTCTGGACAAAAATGCTAAGTATGCTTTTTAGGATTCCTAAAGTTGTTGTTATCCACCTATACCTGAGCCCCAAGCTGTTAGAAACTGTGAGCAGATCCTGGTGCATATGCTTGGTCTCCTCTTACATGCTTTACTAATTACTTTTGGCTGCAGTTAAACTAAACTAAACTAAACTGAAGTAAACTAATCTAAATGGACCTGGAACCTGGTCAAATATGGTTGGTCTTATATTTGCATGTTAAAGGAGCTTGAAGTGGCTGTTTAAAGGGTTTGAAAAAGTCCAAGAATTTAATAAATTGCTCAACAGAAAGCTCCCTACAGCCCCATTAGGATATCTATGATCTGCTCACAAGGACAAGTTGTGGAAATTAAAATAAAGAAGTGTTCAATGTAGAAGTAATTCATTAGAAATTATGCTGAGCATGTATTTTCTACCTTGAGAGCAGTACAGCAAGTATCTGAGCTCCTTCAAAACAAAGGATATGCTAAAAAATAAAATAATTTTTCTTCTGTTGTGGTGTGTTTCCTACAGGCAATGAAATCCACCTTGCTTGTTAATAATTCTAATAATTGTACAATGATTAGCAAAAATAAATTAAGGAAAGAGGAAAAATACTAGTTATAATCTGCTAATTTGCATATATTATCTATTAGAAGATCACTGGAATACTGAAGAATGGAGAGATAATATTGATTTCATTTTATCTAGACAAAACCCTCTTCCAAGACCACACAACAAGTTAATGGCAGATCTGAGACAGAATCTGTGATTGTTGGCTCCTATCTGTGTTGGGACTAAGGTGTTTGACTTTCCTTTACCCTGACAGTGGCAGGACTTCACTGTCCCAGCCACAAAGATCTATTGCATCTTCTCTACACGATTCCAGTATATTTTTCTCACCTTTGGCACTACAGTAACAAACAGATTTGCTAAACTGAACACAGCAAAGTTCAAGAGTGACCAGAGTTGCTGGCAGGGGATCATAATGTAAGCATCTGATTTATAAATAGCTGAGAAAGTTTATCTCTTTGGATTTACAAAAACATGCTGTCACGAAAACAGATTGCTGCTATTGTAAATACCATGGAACACGGCATACGTGAAAAAAAGAACTGAATTTGTCTTGTGATTATCTATCTGCTTGCAGTCTCCCTTCTCCAAATCCTCTGCATCTGAACAGCACCCAGGGTTTATAAAACAAAATAGCTAAAGGTCCTGAGAACAATTGTGCAGTGATATATTGTAGGCTTTCACTAGGCCCAGGGGAGTAGCAAATGTCTCTGTAGCATGCTCTACTGGCATGAATCTTTTGGTATCTATTTTCCTTCTCCTCTGGCTGTTGGGTGCAATTAGTTCATCCAAGATGGCATGCCAAAAGACCCCATTTAATAGCTTGCCATATATAATCTTATATTGTTCTGGCTTTGAAATTTCTCCTTCACACATGGAGCATAGAGTAATGGAGATCATATTATTCTTTGTCATCTGATAAGCCTCAAAATCTGTGTATAAGGATTTTTAAGTCATAAACATAATTCTATCTAAAGAACTGCAAGCTCAAGGCTGTCTTTTATTTTTCCTCTGCATGAAAGGTACATTGTGTTTTAGAAGCTATTTGCTACAGCATAACAGGGAGGCTGCTTTCCCAATAGCCAGCTCTTCACTTTTATCTAACAGATAAAATAGGACTTAGAATTTTAACTTCCAGTAACATTTCCATTTCTGTAAAGATGGGGCCAGGATTTGCCAAATAAAAACTATGAAAAAAAATTATTATTAAATTCAACATTCTGAATGTTTTTTCACTCCAGACACAAAAGAAAATCCAGACAAATTGAGGATGTGAAAAAGTCAAAATATTAAATGTCACAGGAGAAGACAACAGTGGTCCTTTACCATGCTCTCCTTGTTCTGCTTCATGTCATTTCCTTTCTTGAAAATTTGCAGTCCTAAATTATGATCTACTATGCCTGATAGGTAAGAACTTCATGCCATGTTTTGAAAAACAGACATCTTTATTCTTTCAGAAGGACTTGGGAAAACTGACTAATATATACTTTTTTTTATCACAACCATGCCCAAGTAATAAACAAGACCAGAAGGCTTGTTCTTTCTCTTGAGCCCAAGGCAAGGGCAAATATTTCTGCTCCACTAGTAACATATATTGGAGAGTGATTTCAGGACTTCATATCTTTTTTTGCTAGTTTATCCACTGATTAAAGAGTTTTTGAATGTGGTTTTAGTCTCTTTTGCTATCTAACAGGTGCTGGCTAGAATTCAATTAAAAAAAAAAAAGGCAAAAATTACTGAAAGCCTTTAACCAAAATCAGAGCTTAATCAGAACCAGAATTCCTTCTGAGTCCTCCACTGCTGATTCATACAGTAGTAAAAGATACTGCCTTCAATTAACTTCAGTCATCATTTATATCATGCAATTTACAATTGACTTAACTCACTAAAAGTAATGAATTACAGCATGAACTTCACAACAGGAGAAATAACTCATGTAGAAATGCAGAGGTGAAGTCAAAGCCTTTGCTTCAGTGATGCTGATACCAAAGAGCCAAGTGTGTGTGGAGGAGACGTGCACGGCACAGACCTGCTCATGGTCGCTGTGGAATACGTTTCTCTGTGAGCAGAACATGGCAATGTTGTAGGGGATCTCTTTTCACAACCACAGCACCTTGTGTGGTTCTGCTTGATATTTCCCAACATCATCTTAGGAAAGGAAATTGCCTGAACTTTTTTGAGTCTGTTGATTGAGCTGTTTATTTCCTAAATGTTATCAGATTTTGAAAGATTTGTTTTGGCAAATAATGACTTTTCCTGTTTTCCTGCTGAGTAAAGTTACACTGGCTCAAATTACTTGTCAAAGTTTTATTTTTCTGTAGATGTTAACTATCAATTCCTTTTTTCTTTTCCCTTCCACCGTGCATTCAGCAAAATCAGCTGACACTGGAATTTTACACCAGTTCTGCATACTGCCGTATCATGTTTTTAATTTATTTTCAAAACCCCTTTGAGCAGGTCTTTTTTGAAGAATAAAGGCAGTCTTCTTTGGAATCAGTTCCCTGCTACAAGCATCCTGGCACCCAGCACTAACTCCCCTTTACTGGAGTAAGCCCACCCAAAATCTTGATTCAGTTTCCATCAGCTCCTTTCTCTGCCGCTTTCCCTCCCTTTCCTGCAGCACACACCTTCCAGGAACAAGGCCTGCAAGAGAGTGTCTCATATAGGTTAGATGGGATGCAATACCACCAGCTTCAACTTTGTTCATTTTAGATGCTCAGTTGGCTTTAGATTAACATAGAGAACACCAGACTTTCAGGACACATGCAAAGCTAAGTGGTTTCTCACAGATTTGAGCTGTGGCCTCTTTACACTGCCTGGTAGAATGCAGAGAATCTCAGAACTGGTATAAGGACAGTGCCAGCTCTTGGAGGCTGCCCTGTCCCAGCAATGTTACTGTGAAGAATCCTTGATGGATTATTAAAGATACAACTCCCTTGTACCAGACAGGGCTTGGCATAAAGCTCTGGCTTTTCACTGGGGCAGAGACACATAGCTAGCAGCCTCTGCTCTGTGTGTGGAGAAAGAAACACAGACTGTTTTCCGGAGCAACTCTGGGCACAAGGAAGCCTGAAGTTGTACTTGCCCCAGTATTGGCACCTCAGGAGTAGCTGGGACGGATGGATACTTGAAGCCTTCCACTCTGCAGGTGAGCATCATCTCTAGGAGATTTTTAAGGGTCTTTCAGTTTAGTCCTCCTGCCAAACAACCCTGATGCACATCATCGGCTGGATGGATATAGATGGGCTTGATGGTTACATTTCAGAAATCCCTCCTAAACCTAGCCCTTGAGCAACAAAATGCTTTCTTTAATAGTGAATGTTTCTCCTCTAACAGTTTATAGTCCTTACTCTGCCTCAGTAAAAATTATTCCCATCTTAACATCTGTTCGTTTGGCATTTTTATTTCAGGGAATATTAACAGTAATAATGAAACTCTGATCACAAGATTCAAGAAGTTCAAAACACAAGTGTTTTGACAGGGTAAATGACTGTGTTTATCAGATCTAAACAGAGCTAGAATCCCTGAAGAGACTTGTAAGATTAACACATGCTTGCTTCCCACATGCTTATTTAGTTTACTAAGTGAATTACAACTAGGTTGCAGCTAAGTGCAATTGGATGGACTCTGTCACACAGCCTCAGGCTGTCCTGGTGGTGAGTGAGCAATTCACAAAGTTAGGTGCAGGATGCCTCACTATATGTTAGTACCTACAGGAAGCACCTTGGAACATCACTGTAGATGATGGGCAAGCACAGATTGTGTGGGAACTGCTGGATGCAATGATGGACTGAACTGAGGAGGCCAGCAGGACAGACCCAGTGGATTATTTAATTGAGTCACCTCAGCAGTTAAAATATAATCAGAGAAGTAACTCTGCCAGCCATAACACCTCTTTGTCATGGCCAAGTGGATCTGCAGTTAATTGTCTCCCATCATGCTATCAAGAGAGCAACAACCATGATGAATCATTATTGCAATAATTCAAATGTTTCACCTCAGTAAGAGCTAATGTTAGGGTGAAGAAGAAACTTGTTTGTCTTTACCTTTGCTTATCTTGCTTCATGGTTTCATCACGTACTATCATCCTGTTTGAACTGCATATTTTCCCCAAGGGAAACATTGCATCAATCTTCATTACCCTGGTGTGTTGCTTGTTAGAAGTTTTTTTCACACCTTTTTTTATACTAAGAACTACTGAGTTTGCTATCCTTTCCATGAAGATTTGGAAGTACATACTTATTTTCTACTTAAGACTGTGGGACAACAGGAACTCAGAAACAACATTCTCAACAGCTATAAGCTGATCTAACTCAGCAAGACATCCTTTGCCTTTGATCCCAATTTTCTGCCTCCATTCATTAATTAAATTATCAAAATCTCCATCCTCATTTGTTCCTAAACCATTAGTACTAGATAACAAATTATTAAACTATTAGTGCTAGATAAGAGGACATGAAAACTTGAGTTTTCTTATCTCATAATTATTAGCCAATTTTAATTTGTGTAACTGAATAAATATCCAGGGAGTGTATTCTATAACTTCATCTTATGTCCAGTGATGAGACTAAAGCAAGAAACACTCTTCATAAGTCCAGGCAGTTGTATTCAAAAAACTAGACCAGATGGGAAATGAAAAACAGAATAACAGGCATCTTTTTCCCAGGAGAATGAGGCTAATTTCTCCAGTTGCAGGAAAAGAAACAACCGAGACTATATTTATATGAAGACATAGCAAAAGAATTTTGATTAACCTTCGCTTGTGTGTGTGTGCATTTGAGTAAAGTATGAACATGTCTGTAACAACCACAAATTACACACCAACTCCTTGGGTTACACACCAACTCCTTGTATTGTTGGGTTTGATGTACTGTGCTCTCTGTGGACACTGCTATTGTACAGCGTTATCTGGACCACAAGTTGAGTGTTCCACAGTTCATTAATCTGATGAGATTAGTCAGCATGTTCCATAGATATTGTCTATGGTTAGCATGTCAGTAATTTCTCTACAGTTCAGCGTACCTTTCTGGAAAGGCATTTCTTAATCCTTAAGCTATAATCTCATTAGCACAATTCTAACCAAATAAATAGAAGTAAAGACTGATTGCCTACTCAAAGCATTGTACCACAACTCATAAACTAAAAGTTTCAATTCTTAATTTACCTTAGTGGAACTGTAATGATATACATCAGCTAGAAGCAGATCATGGAAGCTCTTTTAACTTAAAGTCTATGTTCCATTACACCAGAGCTGGCTCAAGCACTGGTAGCAGTGGAACATCGCATGGGCTGATTTTTTGCAAGAAAAGCCAACTAAGGGACAAGAAGTTCTGGTTTTGTGCTCTAGCAATGTCATTACCATTGAGCTTCCATTTCTTGCACAATACAGTGAAGTATTCGGTCCAGTTTTTCTTTGGTAAATGAGAATATAGGTCTCTTGAAGTCATGAAGGTAATCTCACTGGCAGGAGAACCATGCAATGTCCAACCTCTCTACTTGTCCAGTCTGAATCTCAAGTACACTGAGGTACCTTTGTGCTTCTCCGTCCTTGCAGGCCTATGCTAATTTCTGCTTGGCAAATCACTGGAGAAGCAGGTAGAGGAAGTCTCACATTTTTAATCTTTACAGAAGAAGTTATTCCAAATGCTGTAGTACTGTTGTTTTCATGATGTAGTGGAGTGGGTTTAAAGCTGTCTCTTTAAACTGAAGGAGAGAAGTGTCTTGGGTTTTCTCTTGCACAACTTATCATGGGGCTCTGGCTTGTCTTCCTACAACTGTCAATCCCATAGGGTATTTTAAATTATTCCAAGAGGTAAATCTGGAGGATGGTCTTCTAAGTACTAGTGAAGGGAGAGCACAAATTCTCTGTGCCCTTCAGCTGCAACGGAACTGAGCTATAGAGTGATCTGGCCCTCAAATCAGTACTGATATATAATATGCCTAATAGTCTCAAAACCAGACCTGAACATTGTTCTCAATATGTATATTGCCTTTTTGGTGAATCCCCCTTTATTTTTACCCTTCCAGGATTGTGATGGGGCTACCAAACTCTATTGTATTTGTAGTCTGTTCAGGGCTGGGGTTTGTGTCATCAAAGTAAAATAGCTTTTATATATACTTGCTGCATGATTAAATTGTGGGCAAATAACCAAAGAAAATAGGTGAAGATCAGGAAAATGAGTTAATTTGTTTTGTAATTAATACATATTGCAGCATAACTTGGACTGGATCCTCATTCATGGCTCATCCCTTTACACCAGTCTAGCAGGATAAAACAATCCTTACGGAGTTTAAATGCCAGTAGAGTTGTATTTGCTCTCTGTTGCAGCATTTTCAACTGAGCTGGAAAACAGCAAAAATTTTTAGTGCATCACTTCTTTAATTGACTTATGTTCTTCCAAATTTGTGTTACCAGTTCCAGTACAATCTTCAGCTGCCAAAAGAGGAAAACCAAGTCTTCCTTTTAATAAGAAGTTAAAATAAAAAGTCAATTTTTTTTCCTTATATTTGCTATTGATATATGCATTCCCACCAGCATACAATGCTTTTGCAATAGTCACTTAAAATAGGAGGTAGTTAAATGAATAATCCAGCTCTTCCAGTTAACAGTAAACCATTCAATTTATTAAATAGACCACATTTGCTATATTTATTCACCATTACTACATGGAAGTTGTGGTTTTAACATTTACACATTTCAGAATATCACTTTTTAATGTTTGAATTTGTCAAGTGATTTTGACCACACCAAAATATTAACTCCTCTAACAGGTACAGATTTGCATTTTCTGGATGTTGAAAATAAGTCTTGAAAAGAGCAAGTACTCAATGGTACAGACTGCTGATGTTATATTCTAACTATTTATTAGAATTATGTAATAAATCTCCCAAAAAAATGTGTCTTTCCATTACTTAAATCTAACTTGAGGCAAAGCATGTCCTGTATTTAACGGGACAATGGAAAGGTTTAAAGGAAAGGTAAAAAATGCCTATTAGTCACCAGTGCATTCTGCATCTGTCACAGCATTTCTTCTAGGAGAATCTGAGTGTTGTCCATCCTCTAGTCCTGTTTCTAAGCAAAAATGATGGGATTTCTGAAAATATTTCATAGTAATATGCCAACACAGGAGAAACTAATTGCCATACAGAGGGGTTGCACTGCCTTTCCTGCAGGTATAGCAGAAAAAAAGCTGTGCTGGAGCTAGCAGATGGCAAAGTCAGTGGGAAACTCAACACATCCTCAGGGTGCACCCTTGGTCCCAAAGGAATGAAGATCTGAACATGAAACCGAGATTGTTTCACTACACCAAGGATAGGATATTCCTTCCTTCCTTCCTTCCTTCCTTCCTTCCTTCCTTCCTTCCTTCCTTCCTTCCTTCCTTCCTTCCTTCCTTCCTTCCTTCCTTCCTTCCTTCCTACCTTCCTTCCTTCCTTCCTTCCTTCCTTCCTTCCTTCCTTCCGACACTTCCTTCCTTCCGACACTTCCTTCCTTCCTTCCGACACTTCCTTCCGACACTTCCTTCCTTCCGACACTTCCTTCCGACACTTCCTTCCGACACTTCCTTCCTTCCTTCCTTCCTTCCTTCCTTCCTTCCTTCCTTCCTTCCTTCCTTCCTTCCTTCCTTCCGACACTTCCTTCCGACACTTCCTTCCGACACTTCCTTCCGACACTTCCGACACTTCCTTCCTTCCTTCCTTCCTTCCTTCCTTCCTTCCTTCCTTCCTTCCTTCCTTCCTTCCGACACTTCCTTCCGACACTTCCTTCCGACACTTCCTTCCGACACTTCCTTCCTTCCTTCCGACACTTCCTTCCGACACTTCCTTCCGACACTTCCTTCCGACACTTCCTTCCTTCCTTCCGACACTTCCTTCCTTCCTTCCTTCCTTCCTTCCTTCCTTCCTTCCTTCCTTCCTTCCTTCCTTCCTTCCTTCCTTCCTTCCTTCCTTCCGACACTTCCTTCCGACACTTCCTTCCGACACTTCCTTCCGCCACTTCCTTCCTTCCTTCCACTTCCTTCCTTCTGTCACTTTATTTTTAAAACTTTAAATAACTTTACATCAGGGAACACCAAACACAGAACTTGAGTCTCCTCAAATGCAATCAAAATTTCAAATAAAAAACCAGCCAGCTAATATGGGGACACCAGAAATAAAGAATCATGAAACAACTATGGACAAGATTGTCCCATGTGGTCTTGCATGAGAATAGGAGAACGAAGAGTAGTACAAATTATAAACTGTATAATACCTCTATAACATTTATCCAGTGCAGCATTGCCTAGCATGTAATGCAGCAGAATGTACAGAAATATCTGCTTTATTTAGCAGTACTGTCACTGTTTAGATTCTTGGTTTGTTTGTGCATCCAGCAAATACAATATAAAAACTTGCTCAAGCAAGCTCATTTCCATATCATGACATTTTGGGTGGTCATCTTTGAAAATCAAGACCTTATCTTTCCTATTGTTAAAGCCCTGGAATAATTTTGTAGCTTTCATCTTTCCTAATGCTAAAATAAATGTTTTTCACCACCAGAATCTTCTTCAGAGAATTCTAAATTACAAAAAATTCAAATCTGGGTGTTTTAGAAGGTGTCAATGGAAGTTAAAGACATTGAGAAACAATTTATATAAAAAGAGCAGGTTAAAAAATCAGGTACAGAATGCCCATTGTAGTAAATTAGTGGAACTGTTAAAAGTGTAAAACTGTTAAAAATTGTAAAAAGGAAGGGGCAATAATGTCCAAAAATATTAATTTCTTCATAATGCCATGCTGCAAAGAGCACTATAGTAAACATTTTGGCATCTTACTGCCTATATTAAAAACACTGCCCAGAAATTACTAGGAGGTACAGAACTTTGCACCCAGAGACTCTTCATGTAAATAAGTAATGCATAATTACTCAAAATACATTTCCTTTTATTAATTGTTTTGCTCCATTAATAGGAAAGATAGACAATGGGGAGTATAGCAGTCTTTGCAATTATCATTTCTGCCAGGTTTTTTCTTCTGTGAAAAGCTTGTTCTGCATATTTCAGGTTATATAGCAGAACGTCCTGTCAATGGAAATATTTAGAATATTTAGATATTTAGAAACATATTTTGTTGCTCAAAAATAAGTTGAGATTTCTGGGATTCAGTGGTAAAGAAAGTTTTAGTCCAAGAATATTTTGTAATAAGTGTGACACTGAGACACCAATTAGAGCGAAGACTTGCAGGGAAGAAGAAGCTGCAGATTAGCAGGGCAAAATATTAACTATGCAATCTTTTACACCAACACTGCAAAATGTAGGCTTTTACCTCACATTCATCAAAATTTTAAAATACCATCACCAGCCCTGTGTGAAACTCAACATTCTTGTGTCACACAGGGTTCATTTTGCTGTGTGAGGGTTTGCACCTCCTCATTTCTCTGCTCGGGTTTCAGACCTGAAAGGCCTCAAGTTCTCCAGTCACAGCATGGAATGGGTCATGCTTCCTGCTGCCCCATCTGAAGAATTGCCCCCTTTAATGAGAGAGAAAGAACAAACAATGAATAACAGTGCATTTCTGTCACACACTCAGAAATCTGGGGTGATTGGTGGGCACCTTCATGAATACCAGCACGAAATTGAGTATCTGGTGATTAGCAGGATCATGAATCCATGAATAATGCCAAACTGAATTGGAGTCATTTATTTGTGCATGTATCTCCAAATCTGATTTTAAGTTATTTGATAAGATGTAGCAAATAAGCATTTTATGCATTTGCTTATGGAACAGGTTCTATAACATAATCTATTAATGAAACCCAGATGGCATAAAACACAGTGCATTACTATTTTATCATTTGCCTAAGAGATTTTTGATGTAGTACAATTCCACCTTTCATCAAAAGTCCCATGGCTACATTTCTGCTCAACCTGGAGACTGTTGATGGCTTTTCTGAAATGCTGACTACAGCTCTTGCAGAGGCAAGTGTCCTCTCTGGCATAGGGCTTCAGCCCAGGGCAGTGTGCTGAGGAGCCAAGTGAAACAGAGAGATGTGAAAAAGCAGAGATTATGCACCATTCCTAGAAACAGCATCACACCAATTCCCAATGATTCTTGTGGCCTTATTAGGTTTTAATACCATTCATCACTGTTCCTGCATATGACAGATGCACTATTCCTATTCCATTACAGAAACCTGGACCAGCCATCTTCCAGGAAGATCTTCCTCCTTCCTATTAAATACCTTGTATACAAGGCAAAGAAAATGTACTGGGGCTAAATAAAGTATTGATATTCTTCCATAGAGTATGAACATAATAATTATGTTCTTGCAGTTATGTATCTAGTTTTCTACATTGACGATGAGAGGATTTACCTTTGAATTTTGCAAAGAAGTTGTGTTAGAGCAATTGCCAAAAATTGCATCAGTGAAAGAATAACTCAAATCATACCTTACCACCTCTCTCATATGATTCTGACTTCCATATACCCTAAAAATGTGTAATAAATCTAATACTTTAAATGGGTGCTGGTATGCACATCTTGGGTGATACTTCAAGTGATATATATCCTTGGGTGATATACATCCTTGCCAAAGGTGATGTACCAGCTGATGTAGCCCAAGAAAGGTATGGAGTATGCACTACTTAAAAATGAACTTTCTTGTCTATGAAACTGCCCTTTGTTTGGCTGATTTGGCTGGGGTTTCCATTCCAAACTTGCTTTGTCTTTTATCCCTTAAATATCAGTTGGAATAGTGAGTAGAGGGAAAAATAATTTTTCCTCCAACATCTATACACTCTTTCCCTAGATATACTTTCCAAAGGCAGAGGGTTACAGCCAGAGTTGAAGGCTGACATTTTTCTTATAAAATCAAACTGTCTGTTATACACAAAGGCTCTACAGTCTATTTGTTAGAGTAGCATGGCTGTATTCTGGCATGGATATCTCAGAATAAATGACTTGAAGGAATCCTGCCAGAGAAAAAGGAAAATTGTGTTGAAACCAAAATGATAACTTCATTGTCAGTGTGTCTTAAAAGAGAAAGTTTGTGGCAATAATTTCTGTGAGAGACAGTTCAGGAAATTTGTACTGGTGAAGACTGAAGTCTTTAATTTTTGCATTCTTCAATGTATCCTTGAGTACAGAAATAAGAAACATCAGACAAATAAAATAAAATGTTTCAGGGAAGACAATTAGGGGAGGGGGAAAAAATTTATTTCTAATGCAACTGTTATATGGCTTTTATAGCATCTACACCCAAGAGAAAATATGTTCAAAAAAACTGTATTTCATGGTATCTATATCAGTTAATACATTTTCCATTAATGGTAGAATCTTCTTTTAAAAAATGGTACTGTTTTATGAAAGGTGCTAAGTAAACCTCATTGTGTTAAATTCTGACTCTGTGCTTCCAGTCTCACTGACTTGTTTTGAGACCCACTGTGCCATTTGGATATATGGGAAAAAATTTTAAAAATCCCAAAACCCTAAGCTTTTGAAAAGAGGACCTTTTACACCTTTTGAAAAATATGGCCACTTTGAGCAGTGGTGATCTGTAAAGAAAACAGATTAGAAAGTTTGATATTAGAGGAAGGAAATATTATTATCACAGCTTGAAATCTGTTAACAGGGCCTTCCAAATGGGGCAAGCATTAAAGTCGAATAGAAACTCAATTACAGGAAGATTTTCAACTTGTCAAAAATAATTGCATTAATGTCAGCAATGTTTAAGGTCTAAAACAAGGAAACTATTGTACAGTATCTCTAGAAAGAAAGATTAAAGGAATGCATAGTGTAGTTTCAGCAAAAGGTCCAAAATGCTCACATTTATTTTGGTTTTGTTCTGAGGCCAAAGACCACAGTACTGAATAAAACTGAAACATCAAGCCATAAATTTCTGACAGATGTTACATCACATGAAGACTGTGAAATAGTCAACAAGAGAAATCATTTATCTGCTTTACTGTGAACCAAAACTTGTAGTAAATACATGTACAGGACAGAGAGCTATCAGTTTGAATGAGCTGGACCTTTGAGACATGAACTTATTTGTTCTTGAATGTTTGGCTAATATTTCAGGAGGGAGTGTTCTGCATTTGCAACTAAAGCTTCTGCTGAGTAAATTTTATTTTAAAATCGATTGAATTACTATATAGAAAACTTATATCCTCTACTGATTTAAATGGGATTTTGAACAATTTTTTTCAAGAAAGACTCTCTTTCTTTGCTCCCTGATAACCTAGCCAAGGCTGAGATATTTATAGTACTACCGTCTTCATAAGTAGTTCCTGTGTTCATTCTGAGCAGGAACTACAAAGACACAACAGGGCAAACTAGAAAAGCAAAGTAACACCATCAGCAGTGTTCTTTCTTTTTCTTAATCTCAGTGTTTCTTTGTAGAAGTTTATATATGAAGTCCTGCAATGCACAGAATCTTTATCCACCGATTCTTTTTCTTTATCTTCTTCTTCTTCTTCTTCCAATAATTACACCAATTAAAGGTGTAATTCCAATAATCTGTTGTGGTTGAACCTCTGCCTACTCAGTGTCTAAATTCTGCTGAAATGAATGGGTATTGGAACAATATAAACGAGGACCTGATGAGCTTTTCATAAGTACTTAGGCAGGTTAGTCCTTTTTCAAAAATCTCACTGCAGTCCATTTTTTTTTTTTATTTTAAGCCTCCTGATCTCTTTCAGGATATAAAGGGGGCTAATAAGAAGAGAGGGCATGACTTTTAATAGAGGTAGCTAGTCACAGGACAAGTAGTTGTTGTTTTAAACTAAGAGAGAAGAGATCACTTCATATACTAGGGAGAAACTCTTTGCTCAGTGGACATTTAGGCACTTCAAAATGCTGCCCAGAAAAGTTGTGGATGCCCCATAAGTGATAGTGTTCAAGGCCAGGTTGGAGGGGACTCTGACCCATCTGGTCTAGTGAAAAGTGTCCCTGCTCATGGTGGGAGAGCTGGAACTAGATGATCTGCAAGGTCCCTTTATGATTCTATGTGATCTTATCCTAAATAAGTAAGTAATCAGGGACATTTCATAACATTTTCAGATGTTATGAAGTTAATTGCTTTGAGAGACTGATGTTTTCTTTACTCAATTAATCTGTTGAAATATCTCGCCTCAGTTTTTTTTCTGGTTTTACAAAACCAGGAGCTGATTATGTCATATGACTGGAATGGCTTCTCATGAAAGCCTGATATATGGAAGTACCAAAAATGTTAATTTTTCTTTAATCTTCTCAGGCTATTGAAGTTGCACAACATTAACAGTCAATAGCTCATACCACTGTTTTAATAGCCAAAGTGACACCCACACTGTAAGAGCCAGTATTCTGCTAACAGCCAGGGTCAGTAACATTTCTACAGGGCCAGACCAAATACTTTCCCAATCAGTATATTTCCTAAAATTATTTCAGGGACCAGTGATGAGAAAAAAAAATTTGACCTCTGGTATTGTTTGTTGAAGAGCTGCAGCAGGTCCTCTCCTAGCATCCCTTCACCTTTGGAAATCTGTTCTCATTTGATTACACCAGATCTGCTTCCAAATTCTGTGCTTTGTTACAAGAGCACAGGACTTTTTAATAAACAAAGTAAATGTACACAGCAGAAACACTCTGAATTTGTGCTAGCTATTTATTTTATTAAAATCACAGAGAGATTTGCAGATCACCTTTTCAAAGCTGCATGCAGATGTATTTCTACACCATTCTACACCAGTCTGAATAAGTGCTGAGCTAGGAATCAAGAAACCCTGGCTCAGCTTTTACCATAATTCTTTGGGCTCTCCTACTTCAATAACAGTTGCTATGGTAGTTTTGCCTCAGAAGCAGCACAAGACTCTGATAACAAAATCCACTTTGCATTTAAAGTGCGAGGATTGCTCTCCAGCCAGGGCACCAGGGCAGAGTGTGTCATGGCTCCCTCCACCTCAAGTGTGTGATTTTTTTTTTCCTTAGAAAGTAGGGCATGGCAGAAAGGAGAATGGACTGTGCCTCATTTTTCTCTGGCATGAAAACACAGTGCAATGAGGAGGTGCACCAAGATGAAGGAGGTTAAGAGCAATCACAGTTCCAGGAACTCAGTGCCTCTGGGACAAATAAACTTATTATTCCATTCATTTCACACTCAAGCATTACTTTAATGATGTGGATCCACTGAGTATTGGGCTATGAAGCCTCAGATAGTTTTTACTTGCAATGGTGTCTAGCCAGCAGGGAGAGACTAAGGGGTGTTCCTCAGGAGACATCCAGGCCACAGAATTTGAAAATAAGTTTAGGAAATAGACTCCATTGCCTCCTTCCCACACTGACTAGTTATACTTTTTCACATATTTTCAGTTTAGGGGAACAATGTGGAGATTTGTGAGCACAGATTTCTCCCACCCCTTGGAAGACAGTTACCTGAGGTATCTTCAAGCAGGGAAATTCCTTGCACCTAGATGTGCTTCCAGGTGGTAGTCAAGGGAACTGAGACCAAAATCACTTTCTGAGGGTAACTTTTTCATCAATAGCTGAGCAGAGCAACCCAGAGAAGTGCCTCACATACTGTGGGAGGAATCCATCCCACATATTCTCCCTCATTCTCTCAATGAGGTCTCAATGAAAGAAAAACCTCACTTGATGGTTAAGTTTGTGTACATCAGATGGAAATCTGCAGGAGCAAAGGAGTGTTTGTGGAAATGGGATTTTACCTCTTGGTGGGTAATGACACACTTGAAGATTTTACCTCACACAAGTCAGATGAGACTGTTCTGGCCCAAAGAAGCCTACTTTTGTAGGCAGCATACACTTTTGTCCTGTAAATGCTTACTCTTTCGCTCCTTGTCATCCAGCTGTCAGAAATCTCAGATGTGCAGGGGAAGCCTAAGCAAGCGTGAAGTAAACAAAAATCTTCAGACTGAATTTGAAACCTCAAACCCTTTAGGGGTTGGTTTTTTTGGCCACTTATTTGGTGCTTCAGTCTTTTTACAGATACTTTGCTCCTCTACTCACTGGGATTTGCATTGCTGACCATTATTATGTGGACAGATCATAGACAATATAATCAGTGAGGTTCTAATCTGTTATTTGTACATTATTGTAACATACTAATGTGATTGTGAGACATAATTTTGTCCTATTTCAAAATGTTCAAGTGAACGAGTTACATATAAAACTGAGTCTAAGACATTTTTCTCTCTTCCCTTAGCCTAAGAGAGACATTCCAACACATTACCAGAGTGCAATTTAGGAAGGACTCATTCAAAATGTTGATAATGGATTAAATAGCTTCAAGCAGAACAACATAAAGAATCTCCTCCTACTGACTAAAATGTATTGCTGTGGCTTACATAGTAGCTTAGCAGTTCACATATGGCTTATGTCAATGGCAGAAACCATGTTATTTTCTAAATCACATTGATTTGTTATGTGGTACTGAAAGATCTAAACCAGAATCATTGGCTATAAATTACAGAATCTAGTCTTCTACATTCTTATCTGTGTTTCAGATCCGTCAAAATGAGCTCAAGAGTCAAGTCTTCTATGTACACAATGCTACTAGTCAAAGAGTAAGAGCTAAGACCATTCAATTTCCTCCTTTTTTGGAACTAAGCCAGACTCACATTTTCCTTTCTGTTATTTTTGGCAAAGAAGAAAGAGAGGGAAAACTTTACTGCTCTGTTACTGATGGTTTTTTTATTTTGTTTTTATTAAAAATGTTGAAACATGGGCTCTCTGTCAAAATTATTTTATTATTGAAAGCTGGGTGGGGTGAATGAACTGGCAACAGTTCAGAAAACCATTAATGGTACTGATAAGGGGGAATCCTATCCAACCTCCACAGCACTGCAATACTTAAATGCAATAAATTTTACTGAAAGCGGGTGACTGATGTGCACAGTTAATGAATCGGTAAAGATTCAAAGGTTAATCTGCTGGGAGGTAACAAGCTCTGCCCATCTGATACTGTAACCAAAATATGATATTTGTTAGTTACATGATGATATTTTTTGGGCACACAACAGAAAAAAATGAGTTTTTATTGGCTGCAGCTTTGTTAGGTCTTCAAGACCAAAATGCAGAAAAAGAAACAACTCTAATGGTGATTCTTGAATCACAGACAAAACTTAAATATATTAGAGGTGAAATGTGACTCCCTGAATAAAATATATTGTCAAACATCAAAGGAATTGCCCAAGAAGCAGAGTGTTCCCTGAAGCAGAGTTGCACGTGTGCCCAGGAGCCCCCCTGCCTCAAGGCTCAGCCCTTTCCCAGCCAGCACACCCCCTCCCCTGAAGGACCTGGGAGACACCATGGCCGTGTGGAATTTGGGAGGGGTGGGGAAAGTGCGCAGACAAACCTCTTAAAAACTTCTCCTACAGTAAGGCAGCTTTCTAGAAACAAAGGAACGAGGTCCAAGCAGACTCAAAATTTAAGTGAAAACAGGAATGGAAAGGAAGAAAAAGATAATTCAGCTAACAGCAAGAAGGGTGGGTGAGGTTAAGAAAGCCGATGATTAACACTCTTTCTTCGCCCTCAGGAGACTCACATTCAGATTTTGTTCTGCCACACCTATTTCGTGGTGCTGGCCATGCTGTTTACACTCTCTGGCCCAAAGCCTCCCTCCTCTTCCCCACCCCTTTATATAAGGATAGTACTAGCTACTTCACAGTGAGCATAAAAATGCTGAAGCCTGTGAAAGGTGCAGATCTTGCAGATATCTGTGAAAGACAGAAGGCTTGCCATGAAAGAGCACACTCCCAGGGCCTTTGACAACACATGGCTTGGAAGTTACCACTACATTCTAGACTCTTGGTTGTCAGCTCACAGCAGAGAGACACAGTCTAAGTAAGGCTTCTAGGGAGTGAAATGTGATGGTTCCTCCAGTATATTCATTCCTCTGTCCAGCTGACCGTGGGACAGCAAAGCCTGGGAACTGCCACTGCTAAAAGGAATCTATGCAGCACGAGCCCTGAGCTTGGTCCCTCATCTCTTCACATCACTTGACACAGGGTGATGGCTCATGAAACCAGATCTTGTATATCCACATCAGTTCAGTTTTAGGAGTTATGCCTTTTTCTCCTTTCTTTCTGTGTATGGACCAAGGTTCTGGTGTTGTATTAAAAATACATTAGTATTTTATTCCCTACTTGGATAGACCTCTCTAGCACTGGGGACACAATAGAGTAACTATAAATTTAAAGTTGTCTAATTTATTCAACAATTAAACAGGGATGATGAATATCACATTCCTTTTCTGCAGCACTTCTACAAATAAGTCTTAAATCACTTTCTGAGCAGGGTTTTGTAGATATTATTACAAGACTTAGCTGAAAGACAAGAAACTGATGAACATAGCAGCAAAGTGCCTTGCCCATGGCCACTCAACAGATCAGAGGCAAAGCTCTTTTGTGTGTCTCCAAGGTCTTCTTAAGGCCAGAAGACCTCCTCTAAAGAATTATGCTATTGATTTGTCAACAGGTTACACCAGCACATGTTCTGGCTCAAGCTAGCAGGATAAAGCAGGATGTCTGTGTGCCAGGTTGATGTCTTCTACTATGGGACAAATCAACACTTTTCTCTTGCAGGATTTGCCAGGAAACAGAAATAGCATATTTCAGTCCAACTCAGATGCATGTTACATGAGGCCCAGATTAAACACGTCCTAGGGCTCTAGTCTGGAACTTAATACAGGCCTGGGATGATTCCCAACAGATAGAGCTAACAACCTCCAGACCCTTTATGCTGAAAAAAAAAATAACCAAAAGATCATGGAAAGACAATTGAGGCATCTGGAACTTACTTCCAGCTCTGAATTTCCTGCGTCTGGAAACATCCTTCCCTCTGTGATCAACTTAGTGACAAAGAACTGCCAGCTACAGTGCTGATGGAGGGTTAAAAGAGGAAGGACGGAATCCACTACTGTGTCAGAAATCTGTGTACTTCTCAGTGGCCTCTCATCCCTTTTCGAAGAGGCTTGTAATAATGTAGTTATTGACTATAAAGTGATGCTATTTAGTAATAGCCTACCTCCGGGTAAATCTGCAGGTAGAATATACCTGTAGCAGGAAAATTCTGGTTCCAATACAGTTTAATATTAATGCAACCAACTGCCTGTTTCAGAATCTGTAGGTGTCAGTGAAAGACCTCTGAGGTCTGGATCAGGGTCTAACTATATCCAATTACAGCTTCAAATTGTGGGTCACAGCAACATTTTCACTAAAGGTGAGAGTGAAACCTCAAGGAAGCAAGTCATTGGCATAAGATGATGATAAGACTACGATAATCTCACACAAAAGCACTTTCCTTATTTGCAGATAGATGTTTGCATAGACAATTCAGGACAGCTTTTTAAAATTAGTAATGACAGAGATTTGAATACATTTTCAGGTCTTTGTAGGATAATATGAGAAGACATTAATGGCATTAGTAGTGTTAAAGAGATTATGTGCTCTCTTCCAAGTTCAAGACAGACACACTGAAAAACTTAGAACCATAATGAGTAATGGGATCATCAAGCAGGATATAAAATTGAGCTGGAAGGACATAGGAAAGAACAATTTTTACTGAAAGTCAGCAGGAGTTCAGCGTATGGGCTTGAAACAGAAAAAAAAAGTCTTTATAGTTATACTACTTTCTTAGTGTTGAAGAAGGATTTATAATGTGAGAAAGAGAATTAGAAAATTTAGCATGGTAATTCAGAACATTTTGGGGAGAGGTAAAATAGTATTTTGTTTATACTTTGTTTCATAATCTGTGCTTATATTAAGATTTAATTAGTATAGAATTAAAGATTAGTAACAAAATATTGAAATATGATTGTCATAGTTATATATTTTAGAATAAAACATTAATTTTCTATTAAAAATAAAATAGGTTTACATATTTGTGTAAATACATATGTGTATCAGGTAGATCAGTTATGAAATATAAGGAGAGGTCACTGCAGAAAGCTAGGCTAAAGGTTATAAAAATAGTAAAATTATAAAATAGTAAGAACCATGGTGAGAAAAGCAAACTCCAAAGCATATTAGGGTAGCAGGAGAAGAACCTAGTACACTGGAGGATAGGAAGTCAGAATTCAGAATTGCAATTCAGCACAATTTTCTTGAATAAAAAGAAATATTCCTGAAATGCTCCCTAAATATATTTTTATTATAACCTAGTGATCAAGTTGAGTGCACTACTGTCTTTTGACTGACTCCATGTACTAACCTCTTGTGGACTATCCCTGAACTATCTCTGAATAATTTAATGCCTGTGGTCTGTCCAGGGAATACCATGGCTGACAGCAGGAATACATGGCAGATTATGTATGGCCAGAGTCTGTATCCTGAACATGGTCACACACACAGATCAGCTTTGTTCATCTGCAGCAAAATGACTGAGAAATGCAATAAACTGATCCCAAACAGTGTTTGGCTTGTGTGATCTTTGAGGGATGTGAGGAAAAATAGGTAACTCTGTCTTGAGGGAAACCGCAGAGTTAGCAGGGTGATGGAGCAAATGTGCACGGCAGCTCAAGAACTGTCAAGATGCTGAGGGTGATCACAGGATATCCTTGACAAGAAAGGACAAGAAAAGAAAGTATTCAAAGAAATTCTTGATGTATTCTTTTTCTGATCATCTAAAAACTTCACAAAATATTAAAAAGAGAATCTACTCTGAAATGTTAATACACAGAATTTTAATATCAGATGGTTTCTATAGTGAATAAAGTTGTCACTGATACATCATACAATTCACAACTCGAGCATACACTTTACCATTAATGAGATATCCTGTGAACACTATTTTTCTAGTTCAATCCATTTGATTCTGATTGTCAGAAGTAACTGGTGCCTCTGAGTATCAAGTATGAGGGGCCAGACTTAGAGTAAATCATCACTTTCTAATGTGTCTTATTTTAGAAAAATATATAATTCACTGGTTGATTTTTAAGGGTTGGGCAGGCTTGGTTTTAAACAGATTTTCCTGGGCAGTTCTATGCTACCAATGAAAAAGCTGGGCTGTGATATTCCACTTTAGTCCAATCCATCCCTGTGACACTTTGTGGTGCCATAAGCAGAATATGGAGCAGGAGCAAAGAGAAGAGATCAGAACAACATATCTTTTTAAAAAGAAGTATATGAGACATTGCGTTGTTTTAGATATCATGTGAAAGTCTGTCTCTGAGTTACCTTTGCTGAAAGACATATAAGGTTTTTCTCAGTTCTTAGGGATGTTTCCTAAAGAAAATACCATACTGTCTAGTCCATCTAAGTTTATCTACCATCAAGATGCAAAACCAAACCAAATTTCAGGCTGTTTCTCTCACATGAAACAGGTGGAACATTTCTTCTTTGTCTTTGTCCAACATGAAAGATTGTTGCATCTCTGAAGTTTAAGGCATGTGTCCTTTGGAGTAATGCCCCTTCCACTGGATCTCCTCAAATACTGGCAGCTGCTCAATTCCTTTCCTTGCCTTTGCCAATGACAATATTTTGTGCTTCAGTGTTTCCTTTGCGTGTCTGTGTCTGACATGATTTTCCTTGCACACAGAAAGAAGCATACAATAATTTGGTTTGAATAGTGTAAGTAAAACAAGTTGCCTGCAGACTTTACACAAACAAATTTTGCAATGGCTAATAGCAACAGAAGTCCACAAATGAGTTTAAATATAAAATTTAAAATAGGCAGATAAAAATATGGGCCTTTTCTAATGATGGAACTTTCGGTTCTGTGGGAAGAAGTGGAGAAGAAGACTGAGATGCTCCCTTATGTCAAAACCATGTGTGCATCATTAATTACAACATAAATCACTTCAAATGCTAATGATCCCCTGTTTGTCCTACTTTATCTGCCTGTGTCTTCTCTTCTCACCAAGCACTAGTTTATCCCCAAACAAGGTGAAGTACATAAACATTGAAACTGAATGGACTTTTTTCCCCTTACTGTTGTGTCTCATGAACAAGTTACTTATGACAAGGAGAAGACTCTTTCTGGGAAGAAAAAACAAATGTACATTTAGGCCTTTAAAAGGCAAATGTCCACAGTGGTGTATTTTTACCATGAGCAATGTGCTATTAGCAGAGCTAAGCTTTGCAAAGATTAAGTGGGTTTAGGTCTGCTGTTATTTTGTCACTGGTTGTGACAATGCTCTAATTTTCATCTTGCTTGGATCGATTAGGTAACGTTTAAGATAAGAGCCCAGGATAGTTTTATGTTTGCAAGACTCTTGATTGTAGTTTTTTTTTTTTTTTTTTTAATAAACATGATGTTAAAATATACTTCAGCCTTTCATTTTCTTTCTTTCTTTTCTTTTCCTCCCATATATAACAGTGGCCTACATTGGAACAGATGGAAAAAGATGTTGAAAGTGCACCCAGGAACATGCTTTCATTTTTACCTGCAGAAGAAGTGATGACAGTGAGTAGCACTGTATGTAATTGTAGATTTGTTTTTCATTACGTTTAAGATGTTTATAGTGTTGGCTCCAAGATTAGAAAAATTTTGCACAGGAAATCAAATCATTAAATACATACCTCTCAATTTAACATCAAATGTAAATCCAAAGTTTTCTGATCTCGGTTTACTAGAAATTCAGATGATGATATCAAAACAGGACAAGAAAGGGGAAATAAAGAGAGAAAATTTAGGATGATCAAATTGCAGCTCTGGACCAGGATTCGCTTGTCCAGCAAAATAAAGTTCTTACTGTCTATGGGACTTCAGAGAAATCAGTCTTTTTACTTGGCCTTTGAAGTCACCAAGACACCAGTGCCTGTGATAAAAGAGTTTATTTATAACTTGGTGAGCTTATGTCTTTTCTCACTGAACCAGCAGGCTTTCCAAGGTTTGGGGATACAATTTCAAGGGCTGTTAAACCTCTGTCAAAATTTTTCTGGCCCCCTAAGGAGCCCGACTATCCAGTGTTCTGTTTGCTATGACAGGGCTTCATGTGGAAGCATTCACGAAACTGACAGCTTCAACTGCTGCAGTTTTTGTTACAGAAAGTGGCATTTAATCTGAAAAACAATATTAGCAAATCAGGATATAATTGGGGTTTTATTTCCTGACTTTTCCCCCTTTATTCCCTTCCCTATGAGATAAGACAAAGCCCAATAATGTAAGTTCCTGATCTCTATGGAAAAATATTATTTATATATAACCTGGCGAATTGCAAGAGGCAGGAGTCAGAGATTTTTTGTTTGATAAAAAATGTTACAGCAAATCCTTAAAAGAGACTATAGCATACAATGTAGCACTGGTTTAGGATAATTCTGTAATCCTTCTGACAAATGTTGTCAACAGCAAACATAAAGACCGGCTTAAATATCTAAAGTGGTAGTTCTCCAAGTACCCAGTTTGTCATGTCACTCAACACATTTGCTGTCAAGAATTTAACTTGAAACTCTTCATGAAACTCTTCATGAAAACTCTTAAAGAGGCGTTACAAAGAGTTAACACTCAATCATTTACTGTGATCCCACAAGCCTCTACATTTTGGGAAACCTTGATGAAGTTGTCCACTCAAAATGAGCAAATATGAACTGGGTGAATGAAAATCTGCCCTGGGCAGCTTCAGATAGTGTTTAGGTCTTTCTCAATTTAAAATCAGTCCAATGAATGAGACTATCATAATCATAAGACAGGCTTAAAAATACCAGTACAATTTGAAAAGTACTGAGAAAGGTAGGTTGTCCTTGTGATTTGGCTTCCCTTTTTGATCCCCAGAGATCTCTACTTTCAAAATTTTCTTCATAGTCTTGTGAGCAAGAAATTTTATTTTCTTCTTTAAAATTCAGGCCAAAGTTCTCACATAATCTGAATCAAGATATTGGCCTTAATGTAAGCACCACGTTTTATGAGACTGAAGAGAAAGGCATGGAAGTTGTCCACGCTTCCCTGAAAATAATTGTATGTATGTTTACTTTCAGATAGTAAATAAGAGAGAGATAGGCACAGTAATTTAAGCAGACTGCCAGCTTAGTAGCAGAGCAATTATTAAAAATGGTTGTCTGGGGACAGAACAAAGGTCTACTCCAATTGATACCCCACTTCTGACAGCAGAAGGGCAGTCAAGGGCAGAAACTTTGGGAAGAATTTAAGGGCAGGACAGCTGTGTTGGGCTACTTTCCTGGCATATTTCTCCAGATTTTGGGGCCTCCCTGGGCCACAGCTAATTAATTCAGTGGATGTTTCAAAATGGTAAAAGTAAAAATAAAATAAAAATTAAATAAAAATAAAATAAGGACAAGGAAAGAGAAAGACTGACGATAAGATAATAGGGACTTGTGCATTTATTAGACTGAGTAAGGAATGCTGATGGAAAGGTAAGAGATACTTTAGTCAAAGTAGCACAATTCTGATATAATTGGTGCACACACCATTATCACAACCACAAAAATATTTTATCAATAAATGTATTCAAATACATTTGCCCTGACAATCACAGCCTTTGAACATTACTTACTTAATTACTTCCACCGACTTCATACAAGGTCCCTGTGAATGTCATCATGCAAGAAAGTTTTCATCATCATCTCTTGTTGATATTCTGTACCTGTTTAGCAGGTAGTATCACACTGCTGCAGGAGGAGATAGTGTTGTAGAGCTGCTCCAGCATGTTTGTCTTTTCCTTCCTTAATATGATGATCTTAAGACATAGGAAAGAAATAAATATCCTTCAATGTGTATAAGACATTCTGTGTTTGTATGCATTGTGTGAGTAAAGTGCTTTCTGTTCACTAAGCAAGAGGAGAGTCACAAAATGGCAAAGTATTTTTGTTATTGTTAAACAAAAAATTCTACATATGGCTCCAAAAGGTTGAGCTGGTGTAAAGAAATTTTCACTGTGTTGAGGCAACTCAACAAAAGCTGCATTAACACTTCCTCGCTTTGATGTCATAGATCTTGAAAAATATTATGATGGAAAATAAATACTTTTTCCCTATAGCTGTATCTGTTTCCACTGTGAATCTATTAAAATAAGGAGTTTCTCTTACAGATTAGTGGCACCCGGAGCTGATTTAAGCAATGACAACTTTGGAAGTCAATTTATGTTTGAATCAGGAAATGACTCAGTATTTTCTGAAGTTTTACTTCAAAGCTCACTCTTTTGTAGTTAGGTAAAAATGATATCACATCTTCAGAATGTTAAATTAAACAATTGCATAGAAGCCAGGACTTATTTCTGATGGTGCTTTAAACTCTTTTTTCATAATCTGTGTGTATAAATATATATATATATATATATATATATATATATATATATATATATATATATATATATATACATATACATACATACATATATCTCTCCCAGGATAGTTTTTGTCATATCTGGACAAATAATGAATAGTGTCATTAACACACACGTACCAATTCCATGACAGCTTTTATAATACTGCTTGTCACTGTTTTATGTTGCCATAGATATAATTTGTCTACAATGTGTTAGAATAAGTGATCTTATGGTTTATGGATCTCCTGACATTATATCCCATTATTATGTTAGCTGAAATGTGACCTTCTGTGAAGGTGATAGCAAAAAAAGATGTTAGCCAATAAGAAGTGTTTCTACAAATGGTCAAATGACAGTGGAAAAGGAAATATTTTAATAAAGCAATATTAATACAGCCCAGGATCAACTCAAAGGAAACCCCTGAGGAAGACTATCTGCAGAAACATACCATACTTTTGGCATAGTGTGCTTTATTGCATGCCTGACACATTTTCCACAAAGCTTTTGTATATTTTCTGTATGAAAATCCAAAACATAAAATCTTACATTTTGCAGTTGAAAAAATACAGGAGATTTAAACCAGCAATGGTTCTGCCACATGCCAGCAGATTTTTTTGGCAATTAGATCTGAAGGAAATTATGTATCTCAAAAGAAAAAAAAAAAGGAGAGTAAAGGGAAGGCTGATGAATGTGGTCGTATAATATGATTGAGCTCTTTCTTTCTCTTACAAGTAGAATGTTTGTGTAAACTATAGAAACACAAATAACTACTATTGTTATGATTGCTAAGTGTGTTTTCAATATGATCAGCTTCACTCTTGGCACCTATTGAATCAAGGAAGTGCTGGACTCTGTGACTGAACCTTACTCACTGATGCCATGGTCCCCTTATGGAAAAGACACTGAAATTTTCTCCAAGCTGGTGCTGCAGCCTACTTGGAAATTATTCTTGAAATATTCCTGCCAGTGAAATCATCACAGAGCCTCATTAACCTTACTATAGTGGAGATAGGCTTGAGAGCCAAGGTTGAGTTGAAGTCTTCAGCATTGTAAACAGCCCAGTGAAGAGGACACAAAATGTGGCTGTTTGAGCAACAATTCAGAGTGTCACTCTGAATTTTATTTTGTTCAGTCACTGTTATTAAGAAATGAAATGTAATTTATGGATAAAAATTTGATCCACTATGATTAAAATGAAAAAAAAAATATCATGAAATTCAAACATTTTGAAAGATGAAATGTTGACAAGTGTTCACATATCTTGCCTAAATTCGAGTATAGAAAGTCAGAAATCATAAGGAAGTGCCAGTAGCCAGTTCAGTTATTTCTTCCCACAATAACTTCCTGTTGAGGTGCTGCCATTATGATTGCTTTTTATTTATGGTCTTACAGGATCAGGTTCTTTCACAATAACCCCAGCAATGACCAGTATCCACAGGTCTCATATTTTAGCTAGTGTTCCAGTGTTGCTAGTCTTAGACATTCTTTTTCTTCAATCACAATGATTCCTGAGTTTTGATAGAGACTTACATTTATTATTTTTCCAATATGATTTAGAAACCATGTTTATCTGCTGTTTCACTAGATCTGAGGCTATAGACTATGTCTGTATGAGTACTGAATTCCAGACAGTTATTGTAAGATAGGAGAATAGAGCACATGACCTTCAAAAGTACCTTTAAACTGTTTTCAGTAGTTGTCTTCACTAGATTTTACCCCAGCAGTACTTCTAAAGGAAAAATCACCTTAAGACTTCAATTGGAATTCTAAGTGTATTTTACTGCTATTCCCACAAACAACTAAGATGAAGGGTTTAGATCACTTGGATGCAGAGGGGAGTTGAAAAACAACAAACTGAATCATCTTCATCTTTCCCATCCTGCAATTCACACTGCAGTGCATGGAATAGAACTCCGGGGCAGCAGCCGAGCTCAGCTCATAGGCACAGTGTGGGTGAGCATCTCCTGTGTAGGACATGGGTGGGTGACATGATTAACTCCACCAAAGGAAAACCAAGGAGTTGAAGCCTTGTTTGTCCTCTTTAATACAGCACATGGCTACTTCAACCTGTCCTTTCAGCACTTTTGCCCTGCTATTTTACAAGCCTGACAGGATGACTTACGTTTCTCTTGGTGTCCTGTAGCACAGTGCAGATATTGAAGCTTTTGACTTATAATGTAATTCTTCTATTTCTTAGAATGTTGGAGATGCAAAAAAAAGTTGTGTTTGTGTGTGTGTGTGTGCAGAGAGGGAGGGATTATACAAAGATGAATAAATAAAAAATTAGAAAATTTGCCCTGGACTAAACATTTCCTACATATTTTGCTGAAAATAAAGAAATTGCTATTCTACTCTCATTCAAGAACTTGTACTTTGCAGAAGCAAAACACATGAAAATTTGCACTTTCACTTGTAAAATTTGCACTTTCACTCTGTGCTACATATAGATAAATGGCAACAAATGTAATTGCCCATAACATTTCATTTCCTATAATCCTTGGGTCATTTGTAGGTTTCTGACTTTTTAAAGATGCATGTGAGAGGGTATCCTAGTTCAACAATCATTTTTGCAGTAGCCAGGAGAAGGTGTGGCCAGGACATGGAGGTTATTCTATCCCACCTCACTCCCTTCTGGGCAGAAGGGATTCCTTCCAGCTGAGAAAACGTGGCGAGGAAGTTGTCTGGAATTGCTTGTTGTCATGGGGTTTCTGTGGGAGTCCTTTCTTTTCTTATACCTTTTGTTTTAATATTGTTGCTGTCACTGTCGGTTTTGTTATTACGTTTCTGTTTCCAGCATATTGTTCTTATCTCAGCTGATGATTCTGACCTTTTGTACATCCAGCTGGAGCAGAGGGGAGTGGCAGAGGCTCATGGTTTTAGTAGGAGAATTGGAGAACACCATCCCTACATCATGACAGGGGGAGAAAACGTGAAATGAATGAATGCGACTGTTGTGTCCCAAATTATGAAGGTGCAACTGGGCACAGTGGCAAGAATGGGGTAGCATAACCATTCTGAATGATGCAGAACAAATCAAAATACTGATTTGGAAAAAAAAAATCTTGCTGCTGTGCAGAAAGAACATACATTTATTCCATCCTTTCTGGAGTGAGGATAAGGAACCAAGATTTGCACTGTTCCTTGTGTCTGCTCAGAAATTCCTATGCTTGGGCAAGACTGGCCAGATTCATGACCGTATTAAAACAGTATTGCATAAATGTCCTAAAATACATCTCAACCCACCAAAAGAGAACTTTTCCTCCCCCCGAAAAAAACAGAGCAACAAACAAACAAACCAAAACCACAACCTCCACCCCAAAACCAGATGAGAATTTGGGAAAAGAAGTGTTAAATCTAGGAGCTCATGTCTGTAGCTTGGAGCTATCCTTGCTGTCAGGTGAACTCCTGGGAGGGTTGAGAGGCAGCGGCCCCAGCTCCATGCAGAGCACTCCAGACTCAGGCTGGTGTGGTGGGCACCATGTAGCTGCATGGATGCTGAGCTCCAGGAGGAGCTCACCACCTCAATAGCCATTCCACAAGTCTTCTGTTTGATGTGAAATTACTGCTCCTGCATAGATGCTCTGGGCTTGAGCATTCACGCTTAATTTTAGGCAATTTTTCAGCATGTGTTTTTTAATAATGAATGACTGTACTAAAAATTAAACGCAGGGGAATTGCCTCTTGGCACTTATGATACCAGCAGTTCCAGGAAAGATTATCCACTGCTACATCAAGAAAGTATTATACCAAATGGGGAGTCCAGATGTTAAATTTGTACATTGTCTTCCTGATTTCTTCCCCTATGCATAGTTCAACTTTTCAAATATTTTATCTCTTATCCAGATATTCAAAACCTTCTGCTTTATGGGGAAGACCGTGAGATCACCCTGCCTGCAGGCTAAATAACTGAGGAGACCTGTTGCTCTTTCAGTCATCTTTAAGTCCTTAACTCATGACTTTGGAATATAAGCTATTATCCCTAAACCATTTTGATCAAAGTACCTCATAAATAGTCTGGCTGACATAAAGATTCTACCATTTAAACAGCAGAGTAAATGCATAAGAAAGACTAACTCACACTGTAAGCTTTGCCTATGTACATGGAATACTTTTTAAAGCTGCCAATAAAATGTAACAAATAGCTTAACACTTTGAAACACAGTGGAAAAGCCAATTAAAAATACCTTGGAGCTGCAGTTGGAAATACTGTGAGCCAGTTGGTCAAAACTTGCTTTCAGAAATAATTCAGAGCTTACTAATTTTACCATTAACAGTCAGAAAAACAGCAGTTAACTGGAGTATCCTCATTTTACTTCAGACTGCTGCTAGTGTAAAAGCAAGGATTCGCAAACCAAAGCCATTCCTTTGATGTGAATTTCAGCCCAGAACTTTAGTCATCAGAGACAAAGAGGGAATTAATCATGTAACGTTTTCATAAATGCATTAATTTCATTTTCTTTATAATATCTCTTTTAAACTATGGGTTACAAGCTAGCTGAAGTCTGGAGCAGGGGGATCTCCCTTTTAAGCGCACTTGTATGGAGCAGTGGCATCCCAGCTTATGACTCGTATTATGTAGTGCTAAAATTATTTAAGTTATAATTCACAACATCTGCATTGTCTTTTGGGAAGCATTTGTTATACTCCAAAATATAGCCTTAGCATATTTAGGGTTCTCAAGGGACACATTTTGGCTATCTCATGTTGCTGCCACTTTTTTACGTTCTGCTAACCAATGAACCATCTTTTAATCCATGTTCCTGGTAGCCAAACCTTAAAGAGGACTCCCTGCTTTCTGTCGTAATTTCTCATAGTTCAGAAAATCAACTGTGTTGAAGATGCTTTCTTCAGAGTGACAGGTGGCAAAGTCAGTAAATATCCAGCAGTGCTAGTAGCAGGGTTTGGTGCTAGGCCTGCCAAATATAATTTTTCTGACCAGTCAGATCTGTGAAAGCCTCATCAGTCACCACTCCTTTTATGTTAAATTGGAAGATGTCACCTCTCTGTTCATAATATTTCATCAGTGAAGTTTCTTTGACTTCACATGTCCCAGTGCAGGGGAATATTTCACCTGCTCTTTTTCTCTGCTTTTTAACCCATAAAGGTGTGGATAAACTGGTAAAGAGGCATGTGCAATAGAGCTTTCTCTGTCTTTCACCTCAGTAGTTAACAGTGTGCTCTCAAAATGGGTTCTGGTAAACCTCTGAGCAGAAGCATTAAACAAACATGTTAAAAACCCTTCCATTTATGCAGAGACAGAATTTGACACACATTTTGACATATATTACACAGTTTAAATTGAAATATTTTGAAGTTTTTTTTAATATCTTGAAAAAATATTTAGAAAATAGTATGGACTCACAACACAGGGACATACAGGAGAGTCATGCAGGCTATTAGTGCCTCTAACTTGAAAAAAGGCAGTCTTAAATAGGACTTGTGGGAATACTAATACATTGTATTGTGTTCACTCATACTGTCAGCATATTTTCTGAGCAAGTTACCAACTGAAACATCATTTTTAATTATCGTCTTCTATTAGCATTCAGACTCACCTAAAAATGCTTAGTCATGATGAAACAGCAAAATAGAGAGCAGATTAACACTGTAGACAAGCACTCAGAGGTAACTTCAAACAATTTGAGTGACTTGGTTCAACTAAAAATTCCCCAAGGGAAACCACACTTCTTATATGAAACTTGACTCTTGAAAAATGTTAAAATCTTTTAACATGATCACCACAGTATGTGTTGTTTTACAGGACTTTTAGAACTCTAACTCATCATTTCTATAAACAAAGTGACTTCCTGTCTTCAGTCAATTGCTTAAGAAGAATGAAGCATGCCAGCTGATAGATATGGATATAGAAGAGTAGCTGAGAAAAACCATTAAGAAATAGGAGAAAATCCAAAGAGCATGCTACAAAATTGTGATTTTTTTTTGTCTTTAGTTTTTAAAGACAAATTTTTATAGACAAAAAACTAAATTACTCTAAAAATCTAGAAAGACAAATCTCTGTTTTAAATTCCTTATCAGTAGGATTTATAGAGCTATAGGTTGCTCTGAGCTGGAAAAAGGAAAAAACCAATTCAATCATAACAACTGGAAAAATTCTGCCAACATCAAAATTTTCATATTTCATTTGAAACAAAACAACAGCTCTTTCCTTTGATAGGATTGACAATCTCTATCTACAATTTCAATTAGATTTAGTATGAATATTCACATGAGTGTTCTTTCCTTCAAGGAAGCTCTCAAAACAGAACTCAATGAGGCACAATGATACTAATGACTTCAAACAAAAGCTTTTCACCTAAGCTCACAGAGTACATATTTGGAACCAAAATGTGGGCGTTTTTTGCAAGGAAAGCTCTGACACCTCAGTTAGAGCATTTTCCACTAGACATGGACTATGTTCCACAAATGGCAAGCTAAGTATTTAATACCAAGACTATGAAGTATGTAAGTAATGTATTTCCCACGTTATCTGGATATTCAGTGACTACAAGTAAGATTATAACATTTATATTGATCACAGTTTAAAATAGAACTACAGCTATATTTTGTATGAAATCCTAGCTTCAGAGAAGCCATTGTCTTCAGCTTTTGATGGACCAAGATTTCACTCCTTTTTTTCTCTGTCAAAACCCCCATATTTATCCTCTGGAAGCTCATTGCCCTGGGTATGAAGAGTAAGTTCTGATGCACCAGCTGCAAAATATTTTGTATTCTGAATAGATTTTTGAACGTCTAGTGCAATAGATGAAGGTAAATTTGGCCTTTCATTTGGCCTTTGTTTTTTCAGATTAGCAATAGGTACTGATTTCCATTAGTAAGCAACATGTCTTTGTCAGGCAGCATTTGGTAACAGTTTTCAGAGATGAACAAAAGTCATAGTAGTATAAGCATCATTATAGAACTGAAACAAATTTCAGCTAACAATTTTATAGTGGCCTTCTATTCTAATGTTCTCATGAAATTGCACCCCCTCAGGTGTTTTCATTTTGTTAGTACAGCAGGAAGCTAAGACTTCAGTAAAATATTATGCATAGCATAAAAGACTAAACTGAAAATTTTGCAATATGTCATTAATTTCTTGCTTTGTGTGCTCTGGCACATTTCTAAAGGAGTTAGCAGTACAATATTTACTAGTTTTATTGGAGGGTTTCAGCTGTGATTGCCCAGATGCCATCTGCTGAAGTCCAGAGTCAGTACAGTATTTCAGTAAAGCAAAATTCCTTGTACAGTCGGGGTCTGAGGGCATTTGGCACTTCCTGATTTCTCACAGTTCTACACAAATTTCCGTTGTTTGTTCTCTTGGAAAGGGCACTCCTTTTCCAGAGACCAAAAAGAAAAATAGTGAAAAAAACCTCTTATAAATATTAAAGTATTGCTATCAATAAATTTTGTTGCACTTTATGATCACGCCGTGACCATTCCACAGGAAAGCAAACAGGCAATAAAAAGGCCATGCCGTGGCTGGAGATGTCTCAGGCTTCATCAGTGCTGCCTGTCTGGACTGACCCTGTCAGTCAGGCTTGTGGCCACTGGTTTGGGGAGCTCCTGCTGGCCCAGGCAAGGGGCAGTGCTAGGCAGGGCAGCCTGCAGGACAGGCAGCTGACCGACAGGGAGGGAAAGCAGTGCAGCAAAGAAACCCTGCCACTGCAGGGAGGACGAGGAGTGGCCTTATTTTTGCTCCATTTTTCTGCGGAAGCTGTCAGTCACGCTGCCGCACGTCAAGCCCAAGCAAACACAGTTTGCAGTTCACAGAGTGACAGGCTCACAGCAGGGTTGGGGCTGGCTGGCACCTCTGGAGATGGCCTTGTCCAGCCCCCTGCACAGAGCAAGGCCAGCCTCAGCAGCCTGCATGGGGCTGTGCCCAGTTGTGTTTTGAATCTTCCCAAGTGCAGAATTCCACAGCCTCTCTGAGTGGGCTATTATTGGGTGGGCTATTTGCAAGTTTTACCTGCAAAACTTGAGTCCCTTTGCTTTGCAGAGTCTCCAAAAGGCACCTTTCAGTGGCTTCTGCAGACAGCGCTGCCTTTCAGCTCCTGTGTAACTGTAGATGGTTCCAGAGGACACCAATTCCTGCAGGACTATCCCAGGGAACAGGATCCAGCCTTTAGCTAGAGGCAGGGTCCTTTGGCAAGATGACCACAGCCTCACTGCCTGTTTTCTGTAAACCAGAGTTCAGGCAGCTTGTCCAAGTGCTGCTGAAAGCCTTGGCAAGGTCTGACCCCCTCATTTCCCATCTCTTGTCCCTGTTTTTACTCTGTGGCACAGCAGAAAATGGTCCATCTTAAGGGAAGAAAATCTATCTTTCGAGAAGCTTTGGATATATTGCTTTAAAATGCAGAGCGAAGAAAACAATATCTGCATGACCAAAATTCAATGTATTCTCTGTATTTATGAATTACTGCACAATTAGCCTAACTAGTTTCATCTTAAAAAGAAATACTGTATTAAGCCCAGTCATTTCATCAACATGTAACAGCATAAATTGTATTTCTAGAGACAGAGAAAAAAAAGACAATAAAACAACCCTCCAACACCTGCACAGTTGCCTTGCTCCTGATTTTTTCTTCTAGGACTTGATACTGCAGTTTTCCACAACAGTGATCTTTCCTGGTAATGTGAGCTTAGAGGATGTGGATCTCTGCTTATCTAGCAATGAAATTCAGTTGCAAGCTAAAGTAAGTACAGATGCAACAATATTTCAACTCTGATTTCCTCTGATACACAACATAAATATATGCATAAATAATTGACATCCAATTCCAATTACTGAGTTATCACAGCACTGAGGAGCTCCAGAGACTTTGAAAGACATTGGAGAAAAGCTATAGCAGGACAACTCATGCAGAGAATCTTGAACCCATCCCACAACATTTCCTAGATTTTTTTATTCCTACCCAATAAATGAACAAAAATATGATGCTTTACCCCCTCCATACTCCTAATCTTTTCTTTCTTTCCTACACTTCAAACTCCTTTTAAGAAGCTTGGGTGGAAATACTTTTATTTTTCCAGATGCTGTGAGAATAGCTGGTCCTGTAACACTTCCAGAGTAGCTTTACTTCAAATGCTGCCACAGCAGCAAACGGGTCTGATGAGGATTAACACCTCCCTGTAATTGGTGGATTTTGATCATTTACAGAAGTGACGTTACTCCCTCTGCTCTCATTGATTTTGTTTCACAAATCCCAAGTGTGGTATTATCCCCCTGTAGTTTAACTGCTTTTTAGGTGGTAGGAAGGATGGAGAAAGGGAAGAAAATGGGGGCAAGTTGCACAGTTCATGCTACGTTTAATACCCTAATCCTCGTGTTTTATTTCAACATTCTCTAGCTTAGGTTGCCTTATTTTCATCTGTAGCTTTCTTTGTTTCACTTCTCATTACTTCCTTCATCTTCCTTTGGTTTGCAATGTGTTACTTCACTTTCTACTGTCTAAATTTTCTACATATTTAGAGGTGCTTAGATTCGGTCGTAAAGAAGGTCACATAGAGTTCAGAAATGTTTGGAAAGGAAAAAAAACCTGAGAAAGATGCCCTATTTTTCTTTTGCTGATGGAGGGTGCTGATGGTTGTGTGATTTGCATGGTAAGGGTTATTGGGGACCAGCTCTGGTGCAGCTTGTCCACGTGCACTCAGGACAGCGCAGGGTCGCGACGCTGTTTCCTCACATGAGATCATATCTGCAAATGAGCAGTGGGAGCTCTACTGGGGGAGGCTGTGGGGAGGAAGGGAAGAGACAGACTGCAGTCCAATTTGAAATAATTAATCTAATCTTTCTGTTCTTCCCTGACCAATTCATATCATCCTGCTGCTCCAAACAAACTGCTGGATGTCGCGTTCTCTTTTTTATAGACTTCCTGTAGCCATTAGCCCTACGTCAGCCTGTGTGATATATCACGTATCCTTTAAAATTCTACATTCATTTGAATGGGTTCTTGAGTTATTAGTTCCTCCATCCACCCACTGATCCCTCCCTTCCCTGCTCTGCTCCAGGTAATCAGCAATTCAGCAGGACACTCAAAGCAAGTACTTACAAAATTATCTATCCAGGAGGATGTTAGAGGTTTTATGTATATACAGAGGAGGACCAAAAACAATTGGCTGGGTAAAACATTTACACATAACTTCTGGCTTTCTCTCAGGCAGAGCTTTTGCAAGGGATTTATAGGTCAGATTGGCTCAGCAGTTTCAGCCAATTGCCCACCCTACCTTAACAAAGCTTGCGTGTGTTTGTACAGCTGTGCTCATAGCTGTGGGAGTCCCAGGGATCCCACAAGCCTTCAGTTCCTCTACCTCCCCTTCATCATTTACCAGCACACAAATGTGCACAGAATGAAACTGTAGAAATCTGTCTGACTAGCAGGTTAAAGGCCCAGGATTCAAACCCTGTTTATTTTCTTAGCTTGATTTCCTGCTGCTACAGTGAGTAAATGGTATTTTTCTCCTTGCCTTTTTACCTGTTTGTCTATCACTGTTTGGCCAAGAATGAAAGAAACCATCCCTTTCAGGCTCTTTCAGAGAACTTCAAGGGACACAGAATGTTTATGTGCTGCTCTGGGTCTTCAGTGTTTTGTTCCGTTTCAGTGGGGGTGTTGGGGTAAAATGGGATATAAGTCACACAGAAGTAAACCCACCTGCGTCTCCTGAAACTTCATGCTAAGAAAGGGATATATTTTAATTAAACCAATTCACAATTAAGTCCAGTAAATGTTTGATGCTGAGCAGTTTAGAGGCAGTTAATATACCTTTTTGAACTGGTGCCACAAATTACAAAGTCTGCCATCTGGGGAGGTATTACATTTGAAATTAAATAAAAAAAAAAAAAAGTCAAGATGTTTCTGAAAATTAGCTAGCAAATTCCAGCCAACCTCACATACATTAGGATTTTTTTGAACAGCAAAAGAAAACAAGGAGGGAAAAAAGGTTCTTAAATTGTATCTATTAACCTAATAAAGTCCAGAAACTAAGAATTTCAATAAAATGTTAGCTTTGTTAGTGATTTCAAAAGAAACTCTATTTGTATTTCAAGTATTATTGTCATTCCTAAAGTCTGATGCCACTTTGATAAAAGCTCTAATTCAGAAAAGTATAAACTGTACTAACAAAAGAAATTAAAAACTGTCACATTTTCAAAGGATCCTATTACTCAGTTCTTGCAGACATTTCTAATTAGAGAACTGTATTCATTAACACTTGATATGTTAGCAATCTGCCAAGATTTCTGCTTTCTCTTTCAGTCATTTGGGCCTCTGTTCTGCAATGAGCTAAGCAAAAGACATGTCCACATCCAGCCTGACTCTGAGGGTAGAAATTCAGAGGGAGTGAGACCAAGAGGCAGAGAGGCTCCAACACAGAGCTTGCAGGAGCAAAGGGACATTTTATTTCCTTACTCTTCTGCATCCTCCTTTTTCTTCATTTTACAATTATGTTGACATAAAAGGAATCAAGGAAAACCTCAGGTGTTGTCTCCATTGATATCTGTTTTTGAAAGTAAGTTCACTGAACTGTTTAAAGAGGAGTCAGTCACTCAGGATTAAAGATTGCATCCATGTTTGGAAAATCCCTGAAGTTTCCAACTAGAAATAAAATGTCAGTCTGCAGTTTCTGTTGCAGCACTCAGAATTTTATGTGACACATTTGAAAATGTAAAGTAAAAATCCCAATTCCTTTAATTTTTTCAGCCTGCACTAAGCTAGTTCTGGTTTACTTTGCTCTTCTAAGATTAATCTCACTTTACACTTTGCTTGCTAGCTGAAATGAAGTGAAAAGAGAAAGAGGAAGTGTATGGATACACAAGTAACCTTCACGTACCAAACAATCACCTTAAAGCTTTCCATGGAGAGTCTCAATGAGGTACCTCAGGGAAGTATTATAAAGAAACACCAAAGGAAAAATTGTTGTTAAGTGTAAGAAAATCTCCAAACACAGTATTCTTCTGTACAAATATCCATACTGTTGCTATATCAAAGTTTTTCAAAAATCTGGAGATTGACAGATTGACTTTTTTTGGAGGGGGGCTTGGGAGGAAGGAGAGGAATTGCCTTTTGCCTTTTGACACATTTTCAGGTTCATGTTTTCATAATTTCTGTCCAATTTTAATGGTTGATTTTTTTTCTTAATTAGGAGCTGAAATTATTTTCTCATCAGACAAGGTCTTCACTTTAGGACAAGGGACTACTGGAAGGAAAAGCTTCATGGCATTCGGAATCAAAGATCCTACTTCTAGCATGTGACTGCACACTTTGTTGTTCTTTCCACAGACATATGCACAAAAGATCTTTAAGAGATCTCTGGTTGTTACAGTACTGCCTCTTGACTCAGGAGAGTTTCCTCTGCATCCTGGAAATAATTTCAGAGGCATTTCATGGATAAGACAAGAGGACTTCCATAGTCAAAGTTCAGCATAAAGTGAGGAGAATAGTATTCACAAACCAGTGCATATTGTCAAATTCTGTACATTTTCCTTAAGAAAGTAAGAAATATTATTCACTGCTGAAAGTATGACTTGCTGAAGAACCAGCTAATCTTTTTCAGTTTATGAAGTTAGATTATAAGCAGACAGTACAGGAAAGGGTGAAGGACTGGAAAGCTCAAGCCCTTCCCTTGAGATACATTTGGAAAAAATCTGTGGGAGAGCTGAAGGAGTTTTTGTTTGACTTTCCGTTTGTTTGGTTTGTTACACTTCAAAACAGAAAAAGAGCGTGGATATAATACAAATCTTTTCAGTGTTACAGAAGATCCACCTCCCATATTAATCAAAACATGCAAAGATAGATATTTAACTGAAGGAGTATGGCAAGAAGGAGAGATTATTGCAAAAATCTGGAATGGAACATCTCCGTGAACAGAAATTAAACACGAAATTATCTGGAAGTAAATGAACATGTTTGAAACCCCCTTTTGGCATGCATGCAAAATTCATGATGGGTTTTGTATCCAAGTGAGACAAGGCCTCCTTAAGATTGCTACTAGACTAAACCCTACACTTATTTCTGAAAAACTCTAGGAGCTTAGTCCATAACTTAGGCCAGAAGACTTTCTTTTGCTTTTTTCCATTTTCAGATTACCAATGAATTTTAGACCTGCCTTACCCAAAGAAACAAAGATAAAACCACACCAAAAAAAGGAATTAGAAACAAATAAATATGCGGTCTGACAATTTCTTACCTCTTTTGTTACAACTGAGACTAAAATTTGATGAAAATCCATCTATGCAGTATTTTTTCACCACTTTGTGCCAAACATTGTTTTATACTGATAGGGAGCACATCTTGTCAAGAATCAAGTCTTGACAACACACAATAAATACAGCTACACACAGCACATTAATAGCTTTCAGATCACAATGGAAAATCTTAATTGCCATCTGCATATTTTCATCTCACTTCTAAGGTGCTACAGATGTAATCCTGACAGCATAGGTCATCTGCATTTATAGGCTTCTAGTATGATTAGAGATATAAAATTTTCAAAGTGAAAATCTGATGTGACTGAATGACAATCCTTTAGTCATGCAATCCTGGGGATAAAGCATCTGAACAGAAGATAATGTATCAAGGTAGATTTTGCTTTTAGCTGATCTCAGCAGAGGAATTTATCAGTTGGTAGAACTGCACAGGCAGTATCAGCCCCAATCTTTGTGAGAGGGGCACATTGTGGAGAACACATTGCAATTGTTATCAATCCTTGCAGAGAAAACAAGGACCAAAAATTTTCAGGCTTAGACCTGGAGTTTGTGAGATCTTGAGATTTGTAGAACATTCTGGAAGAGTTTTATAATTAGCGAGTGATACCATTCTCATGTTGGTAGCATTTAGATTAAGGCTATGCTTAATCTTTCTTTTTTCTTTTCAAGAAGGGTGCTGCTTCACTGAGGGCTCATTCCTCCTGTATCCTTCTGTGGTTCTCATTGACATTGCAGCATTTAAGCGTATTCCTACTTATTCATTGCCTTTCAAACCTTGACCGGGAAATGCTGCAAAAGAGACAGCATAGCATGGGAGTATGACTGAGAGATTGGCAGGAAGGATTTAGGAATATTAGAAAAGCTAATCAAAGAGAAGAAAGAAAAACTGAGAAAGAAGAACCCAGAACTAAAAAACACTGTGGCAAATTCTTACAGGATGCTGTAGAAGGTTATAGAGATTCTCTGTGGGACACCAGAGGTTTCTCCCTATAGTTCCACAAAACACATTTTACAAAAATAGCTATTGGTGTTCAGATGAACAGATGACAAAAAGAGAGAAGGAGAAGAGGGCAAGAATTCAATAGAGAACTGGAATGAGGAAAAGGATAGGAAAGAAATAAAAAGCACCATGAAGAGCTCCAGTTGTGCTTTTAGTGGCTCAAGGGCTCACCAAATGTTACTTGGCTCTGCAGAGCTGCCACTACTGGGTTGGACAACTCCATAGCTCCCTGCAAGGAGGTTTTTTTAAGATAAAGGTTGTCTACTGTATGAGAGAGATAAACAGAATATTGTTCCCCATGTTTGAGTCTTCTAAGTGACAGTTTTTATGTCTGCTCTATGCCTGTGAACATTCTTCTAAAACCCTAGAAACTCAAAAGTAGCAAAAGTAAGTGTCAGTTGGGTACAATAATTAAAAAAAAGTTGAAATTAAGGCTTAGGTGGTCTTGCACAACAATGAAATGTTCTAAATTGCTTGAAACGAGATAAGTTTGTGGATTTTCACCACTTTCTGTAGCACGGAAAACTGAATCTCACAGTGGGCAACATCATGCAGCACCCTTAATTTCTACTACTGAAGAATAAGTCATAAGAGGCAATGTTTGTACCTGTAAACTTCAATCAGGTTTGGATTTTGTCCTCAGCTTTTGTTTTAACAAAATGGAAAGTTAACTTGTACGAGTAGATAATGAAATGACATGAAGCAATGGGAGAGTTCTATAGAATGGGACTGTCGCAGACATTTTTTCACAGAAATCCTTTCTTTCAGATTTCTGCATTTTCTGGGAAGCTGAGGGCCCCCAGAAAGAGAATGTAAACAATTGTTATCAGCTGCTGTGGAATGCAATGGGATGCACCTTGATTGGCTCATGTTTCTATGTTTATAATTAAAGGCCAATCACAGGAGCAAGCTGGGGTCAGAGTCCCTGGACACAACTTTGTTATAGTTTCTTTCTTTCTATTCTTAGCTTAGCTAGCAGCTCTGCAATTTCTCTCTTTATTCTATTTAGTATAGTCATAATATATTATATATCATATATCAATAAATCCAGCCTTCTGATCAATAAACAAGATTCTCGTCTCTCTCTCACCATGGAGACCTTCAACAGGTCGCAGTAATATGGGACTGATAAAACACAGCTTTTTTCTGTGAAGGCTTATCTAAGTTATTTTCACTTGGGGACATGAAACAGAATATAAGACATGAAATTATAATTCATACAATTTAGTATATTTAATTTAATTTCAACATTTTCAACATATATATTTGTATATTATATATATATGTATGTATTTATATAGGGTAAGGCATAATGTTGCTATAACATTTACTGAAAAAGCAGCAGTTTTATTAGAATTGCAATGCATGGAAATGTTCAAAAAACATTTTTTCATTCAGCTAATTTTATATGTGCACAGTTGGCTCCCTTCCTCCCCATCCTCCTCCTCCTTGAAAGCAGCATGCTGTTATCCTAAGTAGTCTGTTTCCAGTCTAGCCTCCTTTAATCATGATGAAAAGCCTAAAATCCAGAAGAAGATCCAATGTAATGATATTTTTTTAAACAGAGAAATACTTGGCAACCATTTATTTTGATTGGTGTAATTATAGCAGTAGCACAGATGTGCCAATATGTCCATTACAATTTTCTTACTCACTGCAGCATCTCATTGAAAAAAGTGATCTTCCACCTCTAATTAATGGTGGCAAACTTGGTGACTTTTCTTATGACATATGATATCCAAAGCCCCTGGTTTTTTATTTGGATCTAGTTCAGGCTGGTTCCACAGATAGAAATTATTCCTGCATTGTTTTATTTTGAGGTGGAGAAGTGCCTTAATGGCTGTGAATTATACAATGCAATGAACCTCTTCCCCCCAGAGCCTTTGTTACTTTTACTATATGGAGAGGTTAAAGCCTAAAATAATTGTTAAAAATAATTGCTAAAAATAACTGTTCGGATATTGTAACAATAGTCTTTGTTCTGAGTTTTATCAGAAGTGAGAGTGGACTCGCTGCATTCTTGGGCAAATTTTGCAACAAATGCGGGTGAACTGAAGGGGAAAAGTGAAGTAGTCTTGCTTACCAGAATGAGCTAGAAGGCACATTAGTAAAAACTTGAACCAAGAACTCATCATCTTGTTGGCTCTCCACACAAAGATTCTTTTCTTTTTGTACAAGATTGCTTTTTAGGGTAGTAACTGTTTATCTGATTGTATTTCATTCGTACTAGGGCACAACAAAGAGCAGGGCTCACCACAAGTAAGGGTTGGTGTTACACCCCCTAAAAGGGCTGAACATCCTCCAGTAACGAAAAATCTTGCATGATAAGCAGAATATTATGTCATTCTCCAGCTTCAGCAAGATAGCTTTTGTCCTGAAAGTCAATTAATCAAGAATTTTCAAGCTAGGAACAAGCATCTGCTTAGCCAGTGTGAATATCAGGGAGTACTTTTAAGCTGGTTATTCTGGTGGTCTTAACTAGTTTCTTCTTTTGAAATTTTCGTACTAAGGAAATAAGCTTATGACAAGGACGGACACAATAAACATTATTAATTTCATTTTCTTTTGGCAAATTTCATCTGCTTGCCCAAATGTATTTATATGCAAGGGGGTTATAAATTTAACTGGATATTTAAAGACCTGTAAGCATATCCACTCTCTAATTCTTGGATCCCAAGGTAACATTATGCTTTTATCTCTAGACAGCATGAAAAATGCAATGCTATCTGTCTCCTTTATCTTTCAAAAGCAGAAATAAACAGTAAGACTGAATCTCTTTATGGCTTCAAACTAAGCCCCTTTCATTTTTTGTCTATCTAATCCATATTCTGCTCTCCCTAGTCAATTTGTGACAAAAGTGTCTTTATCATCCTCACTTGTTGGTATGTTTAAGTAATGCAGTAGGGAACAGTAGCTTAGCAGTGAGAGGCTGCTCCACATTTCCTGTTTTCCAGGAGCAAAAGGGAGATTTCATGTATCTTTGCTATGCCTTATGGACATAAGACTCCTTCTCATCATCCCAGAAAAACTTTTCCAATTATGGAAAATGCAGGGCTTTTCTCTTGGGCACTGGAAACTTCCTGGGAACTCTCACACAATTTAGCGCTGTTACCTAATTTTTTTAAATAACTGCTGCTGAGATAGACACTTTTATTTCATGTAAATCACCATTTCTAACTAAGGCTCCACAAGTTTTAGTTTGTTATACTGAATGATCTAAAACACAAGAAATGGATTGGAATATTTTCTGTGTTTTTCTTCAAAATGTTTTAAAAATTTATTTTAGAAATGCTTATATGAAGTTGAGGCAATTATTATTGTTTGGGTTTTTTTTAAAATTACCATTCATTGGTTTTCACCTGAAATCACAGAGCTTAATTTATCCAGGACATCATAATTCTGGCCCATATTATGTGATTTTCAACCACTTCATAATTTTTATAGGAAATAACTGTTAGGGTATAGAAGTCACCTCATTTTTTCTCACCAGGCATATACATATATTAATATATGTGCACAATATGCAACAGGAAAAGAATAATTCCAAAGGGAGAATCCTATATCACTCAAATATGCTATTGCATATTCATTATACGTGAACATTTTCATGCCCAGATAAACTGTTGAATCACTATGATTGTAGGTGCAAATTATGTAATTGTACGTGCTGGTAATTGCCATAACTCTTTGCCTTTGAAGTCACCACATTTGCACGTGTGATAGTGGCATGGGCATTTTCAAATTAAGGAATATACTGTGCAGCAAAACATTAAAGAAAACAGAGTCCTAAAGGGTAAGTCTCACTTCCATACAAATGTTTCTGACCCCAAAACCAGCTGGGAGAGGTGTATGGAATTGAAACAAAATTATGTCTCTCAAGAATGTTATTGGAAGATTTTCACATGGTATCTCAATGTTTTAAAACAGCAATTGCCAAATGGCAATGCTGCAGGGATTGGGATGAAAAAGCCCTAGCAGGAAAGTCTGTAAAAATATCATGGATATGAAAGAGTTGTCATGCAAATGTCAGTTCCATTTTGCAGCTATTAATCTACTGCTTCAATCTAACAAGTAATTCCAGCCATTTTATTTCTTCACTTGAATCACCTGGACTTCTTCAAGGGTAAGTCAAACCGCTCCACAGAAAGACTTGAAAATGGGCCTGTGATAGCTGACTGCGCTATCACAATCTCTGGCACAAGTTCCTTTTTCCTCTTACTCTCCCACAAAGCAATATTAAACTTTTATGCTATGGGGAAAGGTCACTTTTTTCCTTAAATTAGCAACCTACAACTGACTGCTGGAATTTTAGAGAGAACAGATCCTCCATAAAACACCCTGTTTCATGGTCTGGATAGGCACATATCCAAAATTATGATATTATTTATAATCTTTTGCTTGAAAGTGAAGCATGATGTTAACCTACCCTTAGAAGAAGAGCATTAGGAGCACATTTATACCCTCTGGTGCACTCTGAGGGAGAGCTTCCTGAGGCAGGGCCCCAAAAATTATAGATACACTGCAGTCTAGACCCAAATAAGTAACAAAGCACTGCTGCTCCCAAACTAATTGAGGGATCAATGAGATGTTTTTCTAACATGCAACTCCTCAGCAGGGTGGATTTCCACAGTCAAAGGACAGCATTAATAATCTTCCTTGAACTTATCAAGTGAGCTATTTATTACTTCTACTTTGATCCTTAACATCTGCAATTATCTCTCTTTAATAAGCACTTTGATCATAAGCACTACTTCAATAGTTTAATGAATTGGTTCTTCTTGTGAAGAAACTAACACATTTCAATAGGTGTGCTAAAACCACTGCCAGTCATGCCCACTTGTTAGCTTGCAAGGTGGGTCTTCTCTCTACAAAAAACCTGGCCAGGAAGACAGAGCAATCCTTTCTGTTATCTTGTTTTTTGCTTAAAGTTAGTGATGGAAAGTATGACAACTTTGTCTGCATTTGTCACTGGCTATGTGAACAGTCCTGTTTGTCCATTTCTTTCCAAACAAAACTATTTTCTGTTCTTGGACTCCACCTCTCTCTATCTTCTTTTTGGCAATCCAAAGGCCTCAGAAAATACTAAACAAAAATTGGCACTTGTATCCTAAAAGCACTTCCAGCCTTTGACAGCTTCCAAGTCAATCTCAAGTAGAAAATCACACCTATAGCTTGCGTCACCTTCTTGGAGAGACGAAATCAGTGGGAGGGTTTAGAGAAGAAAGTGCATGGAAATTCTTTCATAAAAGACAAATGTTGCCAGAGGTAGCTTGCAACAGCCTATCTGCTCCAGTGAGCAGATATGTGGGCATGATCCCCGCTTCGTTATTTGTGTGGGGCTTATATTTGTAATGTGGAGTGAGAACAATACCCCTGTTCAACACCAGCTGTACGATTTTAGATAGCACTCACTAGCCAATTGCACAAGACCAATTCCAATCTGTCAGTGTAGTGTGGTCTGTCCTGTCACAGGAAGTGTTGTTTTTGGAACAGTTTGAGCAGCCATTGCCATTTTACTGTCTACTGACAGAAATTAATAGTGAAGGCCTTGTAGAGCAATTTATCAACAGCTGTTTGAATTCACACTTTTTTCACCCCTCCTATCTCCAGACCAGAAGGACTGCCTGCCTATTTATGTAAAAATGTCAGTGGAAGGTAGAAATTGAGCAGGATTGACTCCTGGGAGTAAGTGATCTCAGTGACACAGGGTTTCCTTAAACTCCACTTGGGCTGGTTTTGAAAGAGGCTAAAAGGCTCCGGCCCAGGCTGGCCACAGGAGAGATGTAAACACAGATGCATCTGGAGAGCCCAGCCCTGCAAACACAGACAGTGCAATCAGCGCTGAGCGAGACAAAACGACGGCAGAAAACCTCTGAGAGGAGCAGTCGTTTTTCCTTCAGTTCAACCATATAACATAAGATAAAAAAGGACAGACATGTTAACAGACATTAGAAGGAAATTAATTTTCAGCCTTTTCAGCCTATTCTTTTTCAAACCTTCCACATTCCCAGTCTGAGAGAAAATCTGAACTATGGTAGTTTTAAAAACTTTTATAAATTCAGTTTCTTCTTATGAAAATGCCAAGTTGAGCTTTGTTCTTTTATATCCAAATTATATACAATTTGTGTACTTTTGACACAAATTGTTCTGCCATCCACCTCATGAGAGTGTAATTCTGCTAGAATACAGTACAACTCATAGACCTCATGTAGTGTACCATGTACCTTATTAGTAGTGACAGGGGGTATACAAATAGTGCTACGATGGCAGTGCAATTTCAGTATTCATAAAGAAATAAATTAAAATCAGAAAGAAATTCAAAACCATACAAAAGATCAATAACAAAGAACTGAATGGAATATTGACAATCTTGTGAAACAAATTTCTAGGTTTTGTTTTTGAGAAAATAAAAAAAAATCAAATGAGAAAATTATTTGAAACAGTATTTGTGTGTTAATATGCATAAGTACAAATTGAAATTAAATCTTCATTGGAAAAACACCACTCTAAGATACACAGTGATTCTAAAAGGATTACTTTTTTTAAGCCTGAATGACATTTACATAAAAATAAATTTGCATGAAATAGCTTTGAAAAAGATTAATCTCTAGACGGGTTTGTCCATGCAGTTTTTCTCACAAGCTTGCATCACTAGAGAAATAAACTTTAAAGTCTTGCAGAAACTTTGAAAGCACATTTTCCAGTAGCAGGCTTTATTTTCAGCAATTTATCTCTTGCAGCTTCCTTTCTTTGAATGCTGCTTTTGATGCTGTTTTGTGTGAAGGATAACAGCAAACGCTCTGGAAGAACCTCAAAGGTGTGGGGGACAGGGAAAAAAGAGGCTGCCTTCCTTGACAAATAAAAATATGCTTTACCATTCTCTCATGCAAAACTCATGCTGATTTTTCCAATATAGAAAAAAAAAAAAGGGCGTTCTTAAATCTCTGGCAGCACCTAGCATAACCTTCATTATTTTCTATCTTAACCACATCCTCAAAGCCTTAAAAATTCAATGAGGAAAAATTGGGTTTTTTTCTTCAAAGGAATTCATTGTACATTTCACCATGAATACAGAGAGGAGTGATTTTCTTTCCTCTAAAAGGTGTGATTTTTATTGCAAATCAGAAAGACTGTGGAGGTCCAGACTATGTTTTACACCAAAAGACTGGTACACAAGGAGCCTTCATGACATATTGCAAGGTCAGGAGCTGTAAAAATTAATGCAGAGAGCATACCCCAGTTAAAGAACAGTTTTACAGAATCTGATCAGCCCAGGACTGACTGGAATATACTTTTTAATTAACATAGTATTTGTTTGTGGTTTGTAACTCCATGGGAATACTGGCTTGGTTTCTTACATTTTCTTTTTTCAGACTAGAGATGAAGTGCAAAGGTAGGAGCATGAAAGAAACATGAATAGGAGCCATCAGAGCAGGGTGAAGGGTGAAGAAAGATTGTTCTTACTGAAGGACAAATAGGACTTTGAAATTGCTTTATACACTAACTCAGTGTAGAAAGAAGAAGAAACAGTTTTACTGTGAAATGTAATTAGACATTGCCTTCATTTCTCCATTCTCCTGAATGTTGCAGGATGTGAAAGTTGAACTGCTGTTCTGCAAGGGGTGCAGGAGAATCCTCCTTAGCACAGGAAGGTTCAGGACCTCCTTAGCACAGCTGGTGAGTTCCACTTGTGGGTAAGTACAGCCACAGAATTGTTGAATATTTTGAGACAATCTCTCATCCATCCATGGCATTGATGTAACAGAGCTTGGGGCATATTTCTCCACAAAGAGGGAATATTTTACCCTTTCTTTCAAGCTGTAGGTGTTCTAATAAAGACTACAGGCATCACCTACTTAATTCAGAGAAGAAACACAGCTAAAACCTGAATATAAATGCATGGACCTAGCTGAAATGTGAAACTGAAAATGCAACTGTGAATTTACTGTGGCTGTACTGTGCATGTTATGGATCTGAAGACAGCAAATGCATTAGAAGAAAATACCTGGCACTATCAGCACAAAATGTGAGATCACAGCTGAACCTGGGTGCTCAGAGTGTCCTGAAAACAGTCAGATCATCCCTGTGTGCTTTGTAATTACCTGTTTCTTAGCTTTGTTTCACCTCTGTACACTTGCAGAGGTGCTTTTCTTTAAGAGACCTTCTCTTTTAGTACTTCTTTTTTATCATGGCACAGAATTTTTTACACTGATACTGAGCCCAAGAGAGAACAATCACTCCTCCCAGCTTCACAAAATTTGCCATCTCTGTCTGATGAACGTTAGTATTCTGCTCAAGATATTTCTTCTCCCATCTGTGTGCCTTGCCCTTACGTGAGAGGTCATGCTGTGGTAGTACAGGACAGCTGCTGGGTGGGACAGATGGATTTCTCTTGCTCTGGTTTGGTGCAGTAACTGCACTTGCACTGGCATTTAAGATCAGGGAGCTAAGAGCAGCCAAGGCACAGTTATATGTGTGTGCTTTGGAGGCATTGATTGCTACTGTGTTGGACAGTGGGGAAAAGTGGCACCCTAAACTGGTATAATTAAACCAGAGCCCTAAATCATAGAAAGCCTAATGTAACTCACTTTTTTCTAAAATTGCATCTTTTCATCTGATAAGACAACAGAAAAAATGGAACAAGTAAGGTTACTGTTATATTATTCCTTCTCAGCATGACAACAAAATGAGAGCAAAATGAGAGCAAAAGTAAACAATGATAAATTTAGGTAACTAAAATATGTTTGTGGGGAAATTTGCAGCTTTCCCCCTGACCTGAGCTTGTAATGAGGATGCTGAACCAGCAACACTACTGAAGGGAGCCTGGATCAAAAATAGTCATCATAAAATGAACAAGGCTTCAGAGAAACAGACAAATGCAAAACCAGGTAAAATATGGTTGTTTACATCTTTAAATAGTGATTTTTTTTACAAAGTTTTCTTAATCCATGAAAAATCATTGTAATTTCACACTATTATTTGGTTTTGATGGTTTAATTTTTCTACTTAGTCCTGAACAAGTGTTCTGTGATTGTGAGACCTGATGAGATCATTGTGAAGGAGCTTGTACTTACACCTGTTCTACTTTCAAGACAGTGCACTCAACAGACATGGAAATAAGAGGGTCAAATAAATCTTGATCAGAGCGTTGACCACAACAGATCACAGTGGTTTAGCCATAAGGCAGAGAGAGATAATGTTTCAAAGGTGAGTAGGACTGTGCAAAAACTGCTTTTGTCTTGCCAAGAGACTAATCTGATTAGCAGACAATTCTTTCATGTTTTGGGTGTAACATCTTAGAAATGGGGCTTTTGGTCTTTTTTTTTTTTACTGAATTCTACCAGAGGGAAGAGTTGAAGAGGTTGATTTGTGTGCTTTCCACTGGGATTTATAAGCACAAGTAGAGCTGGTTCGTAGGTTATTTCAGCTGGTAGAGCCTCTCTATGCTTTTTGTATAGAAAATAGGTGTTTATTACTTGGAAACACAGTAGAGAGTTGTCCTTTAATCATCTGACTGTGGGATCTGACATGTTATAAAATGCACCTGTTAGAGGCTGTGCTGGAATTCAATTAGTTCTCATGTGACTTTTGCAGCTGAACTAATGGGCTGAAAGGTTATACTGGGTAAATACAAAATCCCAAACTGATTCACAGGGAAGTCTGGAGAAATGTCATGATTTCACTTGGTAAATTTTGGCAATACCACAATAATCACATTGTTATTTTGCCTTAAAAAGATCCTAACTAGGGTGATACTGCTTATTATTTTAAAATTTCAAAACAAAAGTCTTTTAGTTAATACTTTTCTGTTAAATGTCAGATCCTCTGAGTAAGAAAGAAAAATTGCTGTGTTACAACAGCTACAGTTTGAAAAGCGGTGACCATTCATTTCCACTCATTGTTTATATTGTCATGCTTGACTAGTATAGCTAGTCATAGAGCAAATTCATTAAGAAGGTTATTATGACTTGTTATAAGAACATGGTGATTTTAATTGATCTGCCTAATACTAACCTCTAATTACATTTTAAAATTTAATAATAAATGACAGTTTTCTTTTAGACATCTGCTGTAGAGAAGATTTTTGGTGTGTGTGCATTCACCAAAGATTTGGCAGATTTATTTCTCTTTGTGTTTTCATTTGACATTCTATAGCATGGTCTCAACTGCAATAGGCATTTCCTACTTTTACATTGAACAAACAGAACTTCTACTGATCTACTAATATCAATTATCAAAAAAGCCCTATATTTTGGAATAGTTTAATGCAGTCTTTTAGTGTCTTTCATATTTTGTACATTTCAGATTTTGAATCTTGCATACACCAAATTAGAAATACTTAGTGCTTACATAGATGTACATAGCAAACACATAAAACCAGAATGTGAACAACATAATACAAAACGTTAAAAATCTATATTAAGATCTACACAATGTTTGTTATCTTGACAGATTTTGCGCTATCTTTAATCTGTTGAAAATTGAAGCTAACAGACTTTGGTTTCTTGGTCTAACCCTGCTGCCTCCATAGTTCCCATATCTGCACACTTTCCACAAGCTACTGCTTTCCTAATGCAGAAGCCTGAGATACATTATGCTTTTCATAAAGCCCATGAACAGACCTTATTCTAAAATTAACACAGCAGTTGATTTTGTTTCCAAGTGTACTTTGTTATAAATTAATAAATGGATGCATAGATGTTTACTTTATGATGCATTATCATGATGTTAACTTTGTTTTTCCCATGTTGAGAAGACCAGTGGAGAACTGTACCATCCTGGGGAAGCTGCAGTTCTCTTGAGCTGTGGCCAGAACCCTTCCACCAGCTCCTGCTCCCCACTTAGCAGCCTCTGAGAGCAGGGATAGGAAGGAGTTGGACCATTATGCTGCCTCCTGACCAAGTTATATTTTCAATAAACTTGTTCAAACAAACCACCAACCCATTTTGGCTGAAACTTTCAAAATAACAACCTGAGGCAGAGCTCTGGCCAAGAATTTAAGACTTATGCACTGTTTTAAGTGACATCTGAGAGAAACCTTAGGTGGCTTTCTAAATGGGACCTTAAGCCTGGAGGAACACAAGAAAATCATCAAGTAGTCTGCTTTGTTACCGTGAATATCCAATATTGGCTGAGTAGATAGGTCCTCTTGTCCTCTCCATGCTCTCCTGGTTTTACATTTGAATTTATTTCGATTTTAGTTTTTTAATGTTTATTTATTAGCACAGCACAAAGCTAAACTGAAGGAATAAACCTCAGTAATCCTTTGAAGGGGTATTGCTCACCATTTCTTTCTCTGGTCTTTGCTCATATTTTCTTTTTTTATTTCTTTGAGTGGAAGACGCAACAGATTTTGACAGCTATATGACTGCAAACCCTGCTTTAGTAGAATGAATGCATCCTTTATGAAGTTTTCCAATGTCTGAGCAAATAAACCCAGCGTTGCTTCTGTGTACTTTAGCTGCCTCTAGTCAGTGCTTGGAGAACTGCCATTCCCTGCTGGTTGCTGCTGTGGTTAGAAGCCTAAGTAGAGTAAAGTTATCAGACAGCTGGATGTAATGCTAATTAATAGATCTTGAAAATGTCTTAACCCACAGCCTTAGAAGAACCAAACCTACTTTTCTATTTGCAGTTTTCATAGAACAATGTGCACTTACAATTTTAGAAAACTTTTATTTTGGAAAAATTACATTTTAAAATTATTGATGATGTTTTTTTAATAGATAATTATTTTTATTATTTAATCCATGGTTATCTCTGGGATTTTTTATCTGGAACTTGTTATGATACAAATATCTTGCCTGTCTTGAGACAGTTACTGCACCATCTCAGGCCACAGAGTGCCCTTAAACAATTCAGATAATCAACAGTAAGACTCTTTGATCCCACAATGACTAACCAAAATGCTTTTGCTGAACTCGAATCAAATGTCTTCCAATGGCTCTATGTTAATTATTACTTAAATACAGAAGTGAAAAAGAAAACAGAGAATTAACAGACATGGAATCAATGTGATCTCTCTTAATATGATGGAAAAATCAGTAGTGCAAGATTCATTGCACTAAACAGAAGAAAGTTCAGGATGTTCATGTTCATTATAAATCAGTGTAATGGTACCACTGCAAGCCAGATACACCCTCTTGATGGTTGTGTTTAATTTGCACTCAGCTCCTGTGAAGAGAAAGAAGCAGAAGCATCCTCTCCTATTTACTCCAGTTTCAGCAGAAAGCAATAAGGGCTAAAGAGCACCCAAAGGCCCAAGGCCAGGCTAACCAGAAGCTGAGGCACACCCCAGCCCTGTGCCTGGCTGTGAACTGCACCTGATACATGCGTGGCTACAAGGTGCAGAGAGGAAGACACCAGCAAGGGAAGTGGCCGTGGGCATTCCATTGGAAAAAAGTCAAGAGAAATAACTTCCTTTACTGTGTTCATTGTCAATTCAGAGGCAGATTTCTGGGCGAGAAAGTTGGTTGCTCCTATTATTTTCAGTGGAGTGCAAATAAGTAAACAATTGCCCATTTTCCATGGCAGAAAAGAGAGGCACCAAATAAATGCTTGGCTCACCTTATAGATTTGTTCTCTAAACAAGCACAGCAAGACCTTGAATGGTCTGCAGTCACCTGAGCCAAAAAAGGCAGCAGCTCCTCTCTGAGTTGCAGAAGGGCTGAAGATGGGGAGATGACACTGAACCTGGTGCCCCACTTTGCAGAGCATCCTGTGCCCAGTGTGAGCCAGACTGCTGTGGCCTCGTCTCTTGGAAGCACAGCTCTCCAGCTTCCTTCATTCCTCTGTGGGCACAGGGGTCTGCTTCCCCCAGCCCTCCTGTGTGCTCATGGGGCCTTACTGCAGGAGGGCTTTGGGCAGATTTGCTTATCTGCTTTCAGTTGGCAGCGTAGGAAGGCAGTTACCTCATTGGCAGCCAGCAAGGGGAGGGCAATCACAGCAGCTGAGGTTTTCCAGGATATGTTCCTGGAACATGCCTTTGGAGGCTCCAGGGCAGTGCTCATCCGGTGTGCATTGTCAGCCTTGCTGCACCAGCCGGCAGAGAGCTGTCAGACCTACACTGCCTGAGAAGATCTTTCTCCAGTGACAGCCCTGCAAGGCTGGGCCTGCTTCGTGTTAGGAGGTGACTGGCTCAGCCCCAGAGAGACCTCTGAGCACAGCCCTCTTCTTTATTTCTGGGAAAGTTTCTTTGAGGTTTCTTTTAATGCCACAATCAGAATAAATTCTGTCTGATTTCAGAGTAGGAACACATGTTCACCTTTTAAGTCCTCATCAGGGTTTCTAAGACAGCAGAAAAGTGGCAGGATCTTTTAATATTCAGCAGAGAGGATAGCTTAGCAGCTGCCAAGTAGAAGCAGTTGACATTACTTGGGAACAGGAGCAAACGTTGCTCTTGCTCACTCCTCCTGCCTCCCTCAGCAGACTGAACATAATAAATATAGTGGTAAGAAACAAATGGTCTCCCCCGCTGCTTTACTAGAAACTGGAGTGTCAAGTCTTCCTTTCCTGGATAAAAAATAGAGTGGGCAGGATGTGACAGGATTTCTAAAATAAGCTTTGCAGAAGGTAGACAACACAACCAGGATATGAGCAAGAGGGTGGATATGATCTGAGGGGGCACGACTGCGTGATGGAAAGCCCTGAGGAGGAGTAGGAAGAGAAAAGCCATGAGTGCTTGGTACGTAGCAAAGCATTTACAGCACCACTTCACGGGACGTTTGTGGTTTATGAGGTATGCTGAGGCAGCTGCTGCATGTGTATTAATGTATTATCACAGTAATGGATTATGTTTTAATTCCCCGTAATGTGCCTGATCCTGAGTAATGCGAAGAAGCAAATTTGGTTTCTGTGCCAAACAGCAAGATGTGTCACAGATTTAAGACATGCTCAGAGGCTGGGGTGACTCCTCACCACACATTGTGCTGCACACGAGTCCTGCACACAGCTCTGTGCAGCCCCTGTTCCAGGGCTTTCTACAAGGGGCAGGATGTCTCCCAGGAAGGAGAAACACTCTGTCCCCTGTCCCTATTTATTGACAGGAAAAAAGTTTCCTGGTTTAGTCCATTAATTTAGAAACAGTTAGGGAAAGGGGCTGGAGCAGCAGCTGGAGCAGCTTGCTTCACAAGCTGGTGCAAGTTGTCAAACTTGTCAAACCCTCACTGATTCCAGATAGGCTGTAGTAATTTAGCCATAAAAAAAAAAAAAAAAAAAAAAAAAAAAAAGAAAAAAAAAAAAAAAGTAATAGGTAAAAATAGAGTTGTAGCTCATGTCCCCAAGAGAAAAATCTCACTCTTACCTTATACGTCTACATCTCAAGACCACCACCACCAATTTTTGGCAGAAATTATTGTACAGGAGAACTACTCTGCACTCAGCTTTGGCATCAGGAGCCAGCAGTGATAGCAGAGGTGGTGCTAGTCAAGCCAGAGCAGGTTCAAGGAGAAGTAAGTGCAGATTCATTTGCTGCAGCAACAGCACTGTGTCAGTGTTTGGGTTGGGACTCTGAAGAGCAGGCTCAGGGTGGAAAGCTTGCTGCAAACACTGCAGCCCTGTCTGGGACTTTATTGGCTATAAATGTGTGAAAAGACAATCTCAGAGGAAAAACAGACTGATACAGAATGCCTAATCAGTGATGTAGCATACACCCCTACCAAGTGTTTTCAGTAAAAGCAGAGCTACCAAATGACTGAGTAGCTGGACTGCAGTGTGCTACCAATAACGCTGAAATCAATAGGCAGAGAGTTCCTATGGCTGCAATGTCAAAGAGATTTAGGAAAATACTGTCAAGTCTCAGAGAGGAAACTGTTGGGGACCTGATGCCAACACTTGAATGAATTCAAATGTCTAATATTAATTTAGAGAGGCGGTGCTAAATAGCAATCCTAATTCAAGCGTGGCTCTAGCAAAAAAAAAAAAAATAAAGAAAAGATTTTCCCTCTGGGTGTGGTCCTAGAAATGATCCCTAGAGCTGTCAGACATACCCCAGCCATGAGTCAAGAAGCATTTATAAAGTGACTCTTCACTCTTCACTCCTTAGTGAAGGACAGCAGATATTTCATTCAGGCAGCAAAGGGCACCTGCCTAGCTGGGTGAAAAAGTTATGTTCACTCTTCAGCAAAACAAAGTACCTGAATAGCTGCACTGGTGGAAATATTCCCCAAAAATGCTACATTGGTGTCCAACAGACACGTAGAGTCATCAAAAAAGAAACACTCTGTACAAGTATTTTCAAGGTTTTCTGTACTGGGTCAGTACAAGGGGAGGTGTCAGATGATGTGATAGTCTACAGCTAAAATATTTTCTTTTAACAGCCTCATTGTATGTTGCTGGGGTGAGTGAGTTGTAAGATGATCCTCTGGACACATATTTTGGAAACTTTTTGGTCAACTGCCATGCAGCCAGCAGATTTAGGGCCAGTGATTAAGTTACTGAGGCTTTTGTTTTTTGAGTATGTTCTCTTCAATATATCTTTCAGGGCTAGCCATGTGCCAAGGGGTTTGTAACCAAGCTGTGATCCTCTTTCATGCTTTCAGAGGTCTCATTACAGACTGCTGGCACCCACAGCCTGCTTCCTGCTTATTTCAGATGACCACAGCACTCAGCAGAGACTGAACAGAGAAGTCAATAAACTAGTGGGTCACAAGGAAAGAAAATGTGCATTTCTTCTGGGAAAGCAGAGGGTTCTATTTGTTACAAAATGGTGGTTGCTCTGATCTCAGAGCTCAAGAAGTTCTTTGCATAGATACTTTTTCACAGGAGCCAAAGCCAGGCTTGGAAAGGAGTGGGGCATTATGCAGAGTTATTGTAGGTTTTTCTGAGATACAGGTTTCAGAAAGACTCTTCAGATTCTTGGTCAGGGTAATTTGTTTAGCTCTCTTGGCTTCCTTACCATTTAGCCAGCAGATTTTAGGGCAAGGGATTTAAGTGCGGAGAACTTTTGCTTTGCATCCATATTGTGGTTTATTCATATTATTTGGTTGCCATCCTGCTTTGACTATGCTAAGAAAACCATTGTGGGTTTGTTTTGTTCTGCTTTGTTTTATTGTTTGTGGGGATTTTTTTGTCTTTTTTCTTTTAAACAGCTTCAATAATTTTTCCTCCTGAAATTATTAATATGTACTTACTAAATGTTATAGTCAGTTCCTCAAGTCAAAGAACAAGCTGAGATCAGTAGAGTTTGCACCAAATGAGGATCTGGCTCACAACTTAAAAACAGACAAAAGGAAATACCGTCCAAAGCTGACTTCTCTATTACAGTGTTTCAGCCTAAATGAAATGCTTTGAGGACATGATATTTTTTTTTTTCAAGAGGATCAAATGCAAGAAATAAATAGGCATGCAAAGTCTGCTTCCCAGGTTATTCGGGTTTCGGGGCTCTGTTGTGTCCTGCTGCAGAGCCTTTCCTTTTGCTTTGGTAAAACATCAGAGTGCAGAGGGTGACCCTGTGCACTTGTTTCAGATGAGTGTAAACAGAAGATGATATTACTTGTCTGAATGAAGTGGACTATCCCATGGAGGAGAATAATAGCTGTCTCCCAGGGCTGTTTTTCTCAAAAAGACTAGTGAGAACTTAAAAGTCAAAAGACCCAAGAAGAGGGTGAAAGTTGATTACTTTAAGGATTAAACTGTTACCCTGGTGAAGTCAGCAAATACTGTTTCTAAGCAATGATTTCAGTGTCTCTTGAGCATTGTGAATCTGAACCGTGCAATTGGAATGTATTTCATAAAGATGTAAATTTTTTGTTATTAGTTCTTTAAAATGCTATTTGGTGTTTTGACTTCAATAAAATATGTTCTGGAATAGTGTATAAAAATCAACTTTTGCAGAGAATTTCATTTGGATGTGTGCTTTTAAAAAAATTTAAAAGCTAGAAGTATGTAATTAAAAATTATATGGTTCTCTAATTTGCATCAAACCATGCTCTGTTAAAAATGTACTCACACTTAGATTTTTGGCCACTTTTTCTTCCTTGGAATTTCTTGGAAGATGCAAACAAAAGTACTGTTGCTCTGGTAGCATCCTGTTAGGTAGGGAGTGATTTTTCACAAAGTCTTGATTATTATTTCATCAAGAAAGTAGGTAGATATTAAAGGTTACCCAGATGGTTTATATATTACTATAATAATCTTGTTCATAGAAACTCTCACAAAGAAAATAATTAATCATAAACATACTGTGATCCCCTTAAAGCAGCGACTGTTTTAAGTTGAAATCCCATAATGGCTATGACCTCTAACCCTGATGTAACTGTTTCTATCCTGGCTACTAAAGTGGCTGCTCATGAAAGGCCATCAAATACAGAAGTAAATGCAAAGGTTAACAAAGTTAGTGGACCAAACAAACTTGATACTGAGAGTGAACTTTCACATGTAGCAAGAAAATAAACACCACTTTTCCAGACTGATCTACACAGGAGGTTTGAGATGCCAAAATATTAAATGTTATTAAGCACATAATCTCTATTTTACAGATAAGTGTTTACTCTGGGGGTTACCATCCTTTTATATTGATAAAAAGTCTTTGCTCAAATTAAAAAAGAAAAAAAGTTCATGCACTAGTGTGTTTTCAGTGAGACAGTGTTTGCTCTAGACTCCAAGAGAGCATTGGTAATTGGTTTGGGAAAGAGAAGAGATGGCACTGAGATGTGTAAATGTTAAGAACTTTTTGTGTGTGGCCCAGTTATTAACACGTAATTTGATTTTTTCAACCCCTTCCCAAGTGTAATCCTTGCATGATATGATGCTTCAGGTTGTTCTCTTCAAAATTTTTGTAGTATACTCATCCTCCCTCCCCAGTCACCTCCATGGATGGGGAGAATGCAGTTTGCCTCTCTAATTCAGTGTCTATTGTGAGGGATTCTTTTGCTTCAAAAATAGTAATTGCTAGTCGATGCTTTGCTGGTTGAGTTCAGCAGGACAGGACTTTGTAGCTGTTGAGCTCCAAATGTGCTTGCAAAGGAGCAGAGTATGGGCAGGTTTGCATGTGGGATGTACAGGAATGCATTGGTAGCTGGAAAAGGCATCTTTGATATTTAGATATAGTGATTTCAGCAGTCCTTGGAGGATTCAGTCGTCTGAAATTTACAACTGCCCCCCATCAGACACCTCCATCAACAGGGTGTCAGTGACTGCTACTCCAGATTCCAGCTGCCTGCAGTGTCCTCCTGTGGGATGTCTCTGCTGACCTCAGCTGCACTTTGTGCCTTGAAAAGCATGAATTCTGCCGCCTTACTCAGAAGGGAGCCATAGCATTAGGGAGAAAGTTTCTTTTTCACCATCATGACCCTGTGAAAATGTGTAGGACTGCCAGGAAGCTAGTCTCAAATGGGAGAATAAAAAGGCAAGCTCTTTTTATTAGTTTTGAAAAGAAAAACAAAAGCTTTCTTATTAATTTAATCAACTTGATATCCTAAACTCCAGTCAGAAATTTTTAGGCTGCTATGGAATAAGCAATTCAATGATGAAAAGAGAAAGAAATGTTGGTTATATATAAAACTTGACAGTTGGGGAAACCATTTCCCTGGCCTACAAAGTAGTTTTTCAGGTAGATCAAAAAGAGTTGTTTAGCTCTACACAATTTCCAGTTTTAACAACATTAAATACCTTTTCTCCAGTTAGATATCAGCCTTTGAAGATTTTGAAATTGTTATTCCTATGGGGAGGAGGATATTGAATAATTCCTACCAGTTATGAAACTCAGTATTCTCCAGATGGTTATTGAGACAAGCTTTTACACACCATTGTAAAATGGGTTTAAAATATCCTGTGCTGTGATTGACTAAACAAGTGACATGGCTACTGCATACAAATTTGAACTCCTTTTTCAACTAAATGACCTTATTAAAACCATAAACAAAATGGTACTTAAAGGTTGGCTTTAAAGCAGCAGCTATAAATCCTAGATTTATTGTAGTACTATTCTATTATTTGTGCTAAAAACAGCAAAAAACAAACTAGGAAGGCCATTCTGAACATTAAATCATGCCTTTAGTGATGAATTGGTTAAAAAAAATACAGTTCCCTGTACTTTAGCAATCCTCTAACATTTTCTTCAAATGACTTAACAAAACACATGTTCACAACCTAAGCAATGTCAAATGGTGCAAGGAAGGAACAAAATCCTATGGTAAAGATTGTTCCTTGAGCAATACTCTGCCTTCTCTTTCAGGAGTAAATTTGTGCCTAAAGAGACCCTAAGCACTGTTCTTCATAAAACCTTCACTCCCACTTGTGGTCTAGTGCCAAGCTGTACTGCAGTGGTGAACAGCTCTAGCAAAGAAGAAGAAAAATTATTGTTATTACTTATTATTACTTATTATACTCTGCATTTGCACTGCAGAGTTTGCAGCACCTTGGGGGAAAAATAGCAGCCACCTTTCACTCTTCATCCCCTCTACCATAAAACCATGCCTACCAAGGTGGAATTTTTTGTCTATATTGATTAGGATGCTGGTCCTGTAAGCTTACTACCAGAAATGGTTACATTTCAAAGTTACTAAACTATCCCCTTAGAGTTTTGGGGTTTTCTAGGAGTCCCAGCTTACAAAATTAATTATGTTATTAAAATAAACACATCATTCAGTTTAGGGATTCTTTGTTGCTGTTTATGGATCTCCCTTTCTTAGGGTGAGAGTCAACAAAGGTAAATTATAAGAGAAAAGGCTAAGCTAAGGAGTGGTTTTAACTATTTTAACTGAGAATAACTCCATGGCCCATTCCTGAAGTGAAGGAAACCTTGGCCTTTCTCTTCCAGAAACCAGCATTTTTCCCTCTTATTTTTGCTTGGCATATGGCTTATGACAATTAAAATATTAGATATTATAATTAACAAAAAGGGCTTTAATAAAAACCATAGTGATGAAAAACATGCTTAGAGATTTATGTTCCTTTAGGAAATGTGTTTACATGAAAGGGAAACAGGAAAATCCATAAAGTGGTTGAATCTGGTACTACACTTAAAATTATGCTGCTGAGCTTTTTTAAAGCAATTTTAATTTTCCTCTTCTGTAAATATTCCAGTTGTAACATAACTCACTTATCAACACTTATTTTTTTAACTTATTTAGTGTGTCTTGGTTTCAGAGTTTCAGTTTAATATTGCTAACAGTCTTAGTAAAAACCCCAGGATTAACAGTGTATTTGAACACCTGCAAAGTTCATTTAACAACTGGAATGGCAAATGTTGCAAAATTCAAAATATATTTAACATATTTGTAGTTTGAATGTTAACCACAGCTGCTTAGTGCTGTTCAAGAGGCTTGGAATGTACATATTTTATACTTCTCAAGGAATAGCTGTGATTGATGATCTTTCATGTCAAATGTTTGATTTGCTGAAGACAGAACCAAAAACAGTGGAAGGGGGAAAGTCTGGAAAGAGCTGCCAGACCAGCAAAATTGTTTATTAAAACAAAAAACCTATCCAAGTTTGGCACGCTTCTGAATCTTAGCTGAATTCAATAGATAAAAGGGGGCAGAGAGGAAAAAGAAGATTAAAAAATCCCAAAGTAATAAAACCAGACAAAACAGAGAAAACTCAGTTTGTTGTTTTACTGATTGCATTCACATAGATGAGTTGTCCTATCATTCAGACAGATGGAAGTCCAACAAATCCTTCATACAGAGCTATGAATATCTGATGTACAGGTATTTTACAACCCTTACAGAGCCAGGTTTTTCAATGGATCATTCACAAATCTTTCAGAGAAACACACTTTTCTATGATCCTTGGCACTGATAGTATCATTTTCCATACCAGACTCAATGATTAAGCCAGATGCACTACATTCATTTTCCTTTTTCATTCTGAAGGACTGATTCTTCTCATATTTATACTAGCTGTGACTACTGCAGCTCAAAAGTTTTTATTTGAGTAATTCTTGATTTATTTGAGGGCAAGAAATAAAGCCTTTTAACTATTTCTTTTCAGAATTTATAGATGCAAAGTATTTTTGTCCAGATTTCAGCCAGTTCCAGTTTTAACCAAAATCATCACAATGGACATATTTAACATTTAATTTTCTAGGAACATTTGCCCTTCACCTCTTAACATTCTGGAGTAAACAGGCAGAGATGGAAAGTCTGTAAGGTAAACATTTGCTGCACCCTCTTCTCTTTAGTTTTACAGAAGCTACTTCCTAAATTCTTTTTTTAAAAATGCCATAGATATTCAGCTATTTTGCTGGCAACCAGGAGATATATCTTGCACTCCTAGATTTCAAGCACCCATCTAGAGTAAAAAAAGTATTGCAGAGCTTAGGGGGGAAAAAAATCCAGTAGCTATTTGTGCCCAGCTTTGAAGCCATACCTATTTAGGGCAAACTGTTGAACACACAAAAACTGAAGAGACAGTAGTGCTCACATACCTTAGTCTAGACTTCCTTTGTGTTCTGTCTGAGTCATCAACTTATCATGTAGAAGAAGCATGAATGAGCAAAGATGAATGTGGACAGCAGAAGGATTGGAATACTTTGTGGTGTGATCCTCATCACCCAACATATTTCTGCTGTGAGGGACTTTTTAATTGGAACTGTAACTCTGGTGTTTCTTCTGCCTAAGCAACACATGGGACAAAAATCTTAATCTCTATCTCTGATGAATCAGAATACTCTGGTCCTTTTTTAGTGGACATGGGTCTGATCTGAGCACCTTCATACACTCTTCAGTACTTTCTTTTTTACTACATCTGCTCAATATATTGAGAAACCCAGTCACACAGAAAAAGCTTAGACATTTCAAAATTCAGTACGCCAAGAACTTAGTAACACGGGTGACTTACTCCCCACTCCATTCACTTGTTTCCATGAGGAATACAATGTCCAGATCAATGTTACTGTTCTGATACTCAAAGCCCAGAATGAAATTGGCTGCAGTTAGATGACAACTAAACACTTCCCTTGAGAACCGGGTTTCCCACCAACAGCTATGTTTTTTCTGGGAGAATTAAATTGTGCACATTCCAGAGAGGTGTTTGAATGCAAATACTGGGGGGAAAAAAGCAACGATCCAGAATAAAATCCAAAAAAAAACCTGTGTGATGTATTTTTGCTCAGTAAAACCTGGATCGAATGAAGTGTTGAATAATTTGGCTTGAGCTATTGAAAAATGTAGCCAAAACCGTTTAAAAGTAAGTCTCCAGGTTTACTTCAAACATGTCACTCAAGTATGTGCTTAATTACTTTTTCCAGGATCATTTATTTGCCAGCATCTTGAATAATCAAGCTTTTTATTCTTATTTTATGTACCTAAATACATAGTTGCCAAACATGTAAAACACAGAATAGTCAAGCCTTTTGGGCAGGACAAAAGATTTACCTTATGTCTTTTATTTTTCACTTCTATTATAATGTACTTTGGAAGTGGTTAGGTGATGATAGATACATTTTATTTGCTCTGTTTCATTAAAAGGTTTATAGAAGTTTTCTGCTGTGTAATAAGGTAATTTAATACAAAATTGTCTATATCCTTATTTTTCACAACAGGAACTCATTGAAAAGGGGTACTTGCCATATGCTGATACAAGTGTACAAGTGACAATTTCAAATATATTAGTTAGTAAAGAATATTCTTAGCAAAAAATTGAAGGTTAAATAAAGTTTCAAATACAGCTTAAATGGTATATTAACAATTATTCAATAAAACCTGTTTAAATTCTTCTCTAAACCAATGCATTTTCACTATTTCTCCTTCCTCTGTCTGATCTAGGGCATGCTGCCCAAACAGAGCGCTTTACTCATATCAGTGACCCTTATGGAATCTGTCTCTCTTGGCCCTAAATATGATACATGTGTCTAAAAGACTGAGGATATAATTTCTAGCTGCAAGTTACTATTGCAATTTAGCTGTAAATCAGGTATATGACTATTAAATTATGTTAACTGTAATCAAGTTATTCCCTCACTTTTGAGGGCTTGAGTGCATTAGTGAACATTTTTGCATGTAATTGTCTTATTTCATTTTGAAGTTCAATCTTTGAAGCTCTTTTGGACTGAAACACTCCCCTGACCCTCTTCCAGATACAAACGTGCAAGTCCTGCAGTCTGGAACTAATTGCCCAGACACCATCTGGAGGTCCTGCTCCTTGGTGCAGGCTGCTGTAATCCTGAGGCTTTCACAGCAGAAGTAGCATTTTACAGTATCCTTAAGATCTCAAACTATTTCAAAAATGTTTCAAGATATTTCCAAATACTTCTGCCAGCTGGGGACACTGGGCAGGTTGCCATGCCCATAAACACTTGCATGCCCGTATGCAATGCAGTCTATTTCGTGTGAGTACTGTCCAAGATGAGAAGCTGGGTGGGGCATTGGGGTGACATACTGAGATGGGAGCAGTGTAGGTGAACTCTCCTGAGTCTGGGTGCATAGCTGTGCCAGGCAGTTGCTGCTTTCAACCCATTTTTAGCCCATCTTTTTCTCAGGCAAAATGTGGGGGTTCTGTGGATGGCTGATCCTCTTGGAAGCCCTAATTGTGTCCTGCCTACCAGTATGTGAGGAACTCCCCAAAATTGAGCTCCTCTCTTAATCCTGAACTTCTCTTTCACTCAACAGGCCATTAATTTTTCTGCAAGAAACCCCTTTTGGGGAATGTGTTTGACTATTAACAAATACCTTGTATTAAAATTTTCCTACTTCAACCATTTTAGGAGCTTAAGCACAATGATGAGAAAGAAGTTTAGGACAGTCAGTGAAAAAAATATGAAAAATGAGGAACTCAGAATTTCTTGCATTATGTTTTTGACTCAGGAATTCATAGCTTTGGAGAGAGAAAGATTTGGGCCAGAAAAGGAGGATCTTTTTTTCCCAACATTCTCTAAAAGTTGGAGTTTCTTTAGGGATTGTGTTGGTTTTTGTTAAAACTCACAGATAACTTATTATTTCTGAGTGGAACATTTAAGCTTTAAACCAGTGTCCACCAAAACCAGCTAAAGGCTTTGCGTTTTCTGTAATCGGTTTTTGACTTGCCACTGAATGGCCAGGGGGAAATGTCTTTTCTTTCATACCATCTATTCAAATTTCAAATATTTGAATACTTAATACTTGCTCAACCTTGAATCCTCTTTATCTGGAGCAAAGCTATACAATGACAATCAGTGAGAAGTAGTTCCAGTCCGAAAAAGAATCTACAGACATTCAGTGTCTGGTCAGTCTGGAGGGGGAAAACAGTGCACAAGTGCTTTTCTAGTACAGAAATGATCAAATATTTGCATCCAGACTTTCAGAGAGCTGGAGTTGAACACTACACTTTTTTGAATCAAAAAAAAAAAAAAAAAGAATTTCTAGCAGATTTTCATGGGAAAATTGGGGTTTATAATGGAAACAATTTTGTAAGTAACAATAGCAGCAGCTGTTACTTATGTTGCTCCCCTAATAATAAAATCCTGTAGGAGTAGTTGACCATGTTCAAACATGAAAATGTTTCAGCCAAGAAAAAATGTCTTGTTTTACTGAGATTGCTTTTACTCCCAGCTGGTTTTGTATAATTAAATCTATCCACAAGGAAATGTCTTAGAAGTGTTTTTGCTGTTTATTTTACTTTTTCATGTGTTCCCTGTACATGCTATCAGGCCAAGTGCTACTCTCAGTCACAAAGGCTTGAATCCAGAATTACTGTACTATCATCAGCCTCATCCAGGTCAGTTCCAGAGACTAGGGATATCTCTCTAAGTGTACTAGGTGAAGCCTGGTTTGGAATTTAACACCACTCTTCATGAATTTCTTGTTATTGCTTAGTTATTTGGGAACAGATTTACTACCATTATTACACTGACAATACAGCTGTTTCTTTACCCAAAATGCAGCGCTTTCATACTGGATAAATTTCTGTATGCTACCTGAAGACCTTTCAAGTTCTTGTGGTGGATAACTTTCATATATCCTGCTTTGTCACAGGAATTAATCTCATTCAACAGAAACAACAAACCTACCTGTATGTTCATTTGAACAAATCTAAAAACTTCAGGCAGAAGAAAAGTGAATTTAAGTTATTAAAGGATTTTGATATGATTCTTGAGAAAAATGACATTTAAAAGAAACCTTTAAATTTAACTAACTTAATAAATTCTTCTAAATAAAATTAGGAGATATTTGTGTTACCAGACTGGCATCAATTAGTCAATTTCTAATTTGTTCAGTAGCTCTCTAACACTCCTGCAATGTCAACTTCTCTGACCAGCAAGTATCTTAATGCTATAAACATGAATATTAATATTTTTTACAGCAACATTACTAACTACTCTGGAAAGTTCTCTCTTTATCATATGAATTAAATTTTTAGGATTTACCTTTTTTTTTCTAGGATCTAAGTGAATAAAATACATGAAAAAGAAAAGTTAATCTCATCAGACTTCCCAGAAATAACAGTATGTATCCAACTTCCATTCATAGTTTGTTATAATATTGAAAGAATCTTATTTAATATAGGGCTAATTGGAGAAATACAGGTACGTAGTTCCCTTCCCTTCCCTCCCCTTCCCTTCCCTTCCCTTCCCTTCCCTTCCCTTCCCTTCCCTTCCTTCCCTTCCCTTCCCTTCCCTTCCCTTCCCTTCCCTTCCCTTCCCTTCCCTTCCCTTCCCTTCCCTTCCCTTCCCTTCCCTTCCCTTCCCTTCCCTTCCCTTCCCTTCCCTTCCCTTCCCTTCCCTTCCCTTCCCTTCCCTTCCCTTCCCTTCCCTTCCCTTCCCTTCCCTTCCCTTCCCTTCCCTTCCCTTCCCTTCCCTTCCCTTCCCTTCCCTTCCCTTCCCTAGATTTTTTTTTCTAGTTATATATTCAAGGGTAAAGGCAGGTTAACCTTTTACCACTTTTCCTGTGAGCAATAAAAAGTTTACTCATATACATGGCCTGAAGGTCTGGAACAGTTTGCATTTACTCATTATTTAATTTCTACATTCAGCCTTACCTTTTCATTAGATATTTTCAGCTTACTCTTTCATCTATGCTGTCTCACTACTCATGTGCTCTTTTTCCTTGGGAATACTAAAGGATTTGTGTAATGGCTAAGAACGGCAAGATTTCCCGTTTCTTCTATGGTGGGCTGGGTTGTATTGAGACATTCAAAAAAGTGTTATCTCTACTCATTTGGATTTAAATCAAGAATTTGATTGAGAAAGAAATCCTTGTTCTCACCATGTTCTTGAAATGCACTAATCCCACTGGCTCCCCAGCCTTACAGATATAACCTACATTAAAAAAAGGTACTTCAAAAGTAACTGTTTTATACAAAAACAGAGACAATACTGACACCTTGAAGATGATTGTTTACAACAGGAGGACTGTTTCAGTGGAGCAGTGAATTTAACTGGATGGTGCTGGGCAAAACACTGACTTCTTTCTTTTATTCAAACTTTTTTTCAACACGAGTTGGACCATAAGACTATTAAAAGGCAAACTCCCTTTTATGATTTTCACTCTAACTATTCTATCCATGGTGCATAGCATGTTCTTCCACCTTACTGAGAAAGATACAAAGCTTCATGGACCATGCAGGCAATACTCTTTGGGGCTTTGCACCTGTGTGCTGTGCTCCCAGATCTCAGCTATGGTGTCCAAGGACACTCTACTGCACAAACAGTTTTTTTAAACTTACATTCATTAACTGTGCCATTTATTGAGACTCTGTATGGTGATCTGAAGCAGTGGACCACTGAGTTTACTTTGCCAGCACATTTCCTCAGAGACCAGATATGGTTCAGAACAGGGTATGGGAGATACTCAAAAGTCTCTAGCAGGATTAATTTCTAAAAGGATTTTTGCAAGTTAAAATCAACTGTCTGATAAACAAGAAAACATTAACACACTTTCAAGTTCAAATTCCAGAAACATACATCAGAAGTTGTTGAAATCCTGAAAAAGTAAACCAAATTTAAAATTGCCTGTTCTGTTGTGCTTCGTTACTTGCAAAATCACCAATGGCTTTTTTCATTATGCCAAAAAGGTTCATTATTTTTGCAGAGGAGTGGGCAAGCATTCTCTTACCAAAGAACTTATTTTTTAGTCTCAGCATTTACATTTTGACATTAGAAAAATATACAACCAAAATCTATAAGACTTTGATTAAATGTTGATACAGCTGATTCCAACACAGCCAAAGCCAGTGACCATACATGGAATCTAAACAACAGCTCGTAATTACAGTGTCAAAGGCATGTATACACTGTGTGTTATGTTTCATTGTCTGGCATGCAAATATAGACTTGGTTTCCTTTGCACTATTTCCAAAGTATAAAGAAAGCTAACCAGAGAGTTCTGTTTCGTTTACACAAAAGAACAAGGTTCAATCATGTTTGATAAGTTGCAAATTACTGGTAATACCACAAGTGTTGTTACAGCTGCTAAGAGTGGTCAGGAGGATGTACAAAATACAGCAACGGCATGAATCAAAAGAAAAAGTCTAAACAATTTGAATGATAGTGTATAATACTTCTAACCTTAACTTGGTGCAAGTGCTTGTCAGCAGCATCTCAGGCAGTGGTGAGATATGTGGAGTGAGTTGCCACGTATGTGTTTGATATTCTGTGCTCTGGCAGAGTCCCCACTGACTTTGCTCCTAAGCAGACTAGAAGGCGAAGAAGAAAAAAGAAAAAAGAAAAGAAAAGAAAAGAAAAGAAAAGAAAAGAAAAGAAAAGAAAAGAAAAGAAAAGAAAAGAAAAGAAAAGAAAAGAAAAGAAAAGAAAAGAAAAGAAAAGAAAAGAAAAGAAAAGAAAAGAAAAGAAAAAGAAAAGAAAAGAAAAGAAAAGAAAAGAAAAGAAAAGAAAAGAAAAGAAAAGAAAAGAAAAGAAAAGAAAAGAAAAGAAAAGAAAAGAAAAGAAAAGAAAAGAAAAGAAAAGAGAAGAGAAGAGAAGAGAAGAAAAGAGAAGAAAAGAAAAGAAAAGAAAAGAAAAGAAAAGAAAAGAAAAGAAAGAAAGAAAAGAAAAGAAAAGAAAAGAAAAGAAAAGAAAAGAAAGAAAAGAAAAGAAAAGAAAAGAAAGAAAAGAAAAGAAAAGAAAAGAAAAGAAAAGAAAGAAAAGAAAAGAGAAAGAAAAGAAAAGAAAAGAAAAGAAAAAGAGAAGAAAAGAAAAGAGAAAAGAAAAGAAAAGAGAAGAAAAGAGAAGAAAAGAAAAGAAAAGAAAAGAAAAGAGAAGAAAAGAAAAGAAAAGAAAAGAAAAGAAAAGAGAAGAAAAGAAAAGAAAAGAAAAGAAAAGAAAAGAAAAGAAAAGAAAAGAAAAGAAAAGAAAAGAAAAGAAAAGAAAAGAAAAGAAAAGAAAAAGAAGAAAAGAAAAGAAAAGAAAAGAAAAGAAAAGAGAAAAGAGAAGAAAGAGAAAAGAAAAGAAAAGAAAAGAAAAGAAAAGAAAAGAAAAGAAAAGAAGAAAGAAA